>NW_024412762.1:0-35027 GCF_014898765.1 Herpailurus yagouaroundi
CAAGGGGCCAAGGGCTTGGAGGCACCTGTGGAGGCCCGAGGCCCCTTTAAACTCCATCTCACCACCAAACGCCCGTCCAAGGCTGGGCTAACCAAGCTGCCAGACATGGGCACACCACTGTCCTGCCCCCAGGACCAGGAGCAAAACTCACCGCTTAGAGGGATCTGTCAGAATGTCCAGAAGGCTCTTCATCTTACTCAGATCCTTTTTTCTGTCTGGGACAGAGAGGGGCTACTAAGACACGTGCCAGGGGTACTTGCATGCGGGCGGCGCGCCGCCGCCACTGCACCCCTGCCCTGGACCAGCCGCACCTTCATTCTTATCGATCTTGTTGATCATACGGCGTAGGGGCTCGATGTACTTGGACAGCTGCTTCAGCTTGTCCAGGTACTGCTGTTCCTCAGCCTGGCTGGAGCCAGCTGGGCTCATGACCGAGCTGGGATTCACTGCAGAACACAATGTTGTTAATGCGGCTTCAGCCCACAAGCCCGGGCTCTCTGCAAACCCTCAAGGTGGGGGATCTAGGGCTCACCCACCCCATTACAAGCTGAGGCCTCCAGAGGGTAAGGGGGTGAATCTCAGCACCTCAACCCACAGGGCTGTGTGTGGGTTACATGATGGGCTCTGGTCCCTGGATCACACCCACCCCAGGCCTGACTTACCAGGGGTGTTTAAAGGTCCCGGGGAGGGAACACTGAAGTTCTGCGGGGTGCGTGCCGTCACTGGACTCTGGGAGGGCTGCGGTGAGGGGCTGGGCAGGAAGCTACTGGGGGAAGGGGCAGGGCCGGAGCTGCAGCAAAGCAAAAGCAGATGCATCTGTGAGCTGGGGCACAAGGTGGGGCCCACCCTGGGAGCCAGGCAGGGAGGGCCACCCCGGCCAGGCCTACCTGACGTTGGAGTTGGGCTGCGAGCTGGGCTGGCCAGGCTGCGGGGACGGCTGGGGGGGAGGGGGCATCGACTGCGGGGTCTGCACCTGCTGGCCCGGCGATGGTGAGGACAGCATGGTGAGGCTGTTCTGGCTGACCTGGAAGTGGAGGGGGCTCAGCCTGCTCTCGCCTGCCACACACTCTCACTCCTGCTGCACCCTTGCCCCCTCCCCCCACCCCAGGCCCACAGATTCCATCTGCACAAACAAGCCCCCTCTCCCTCTCAGCTTCACCCGCACACCTTCCTTCAGATGCCCTACCCTGTGAATACAAACATAGGTACAGCTCCCCACCCCAAGGATGGACACAAGTCCATGATCACTGAAGTGCTGGCCGAAAGGCCATGCTGGGTAGCCCTTGCTCCTTGGCAGGGAGACCATAAAGGCTACAGGCTTCTAAGCTGGGACAAGACATTCCTATGTCTCTACCTCACAGGTGTGGGAGCCAGAGAAGCTTATGGCCTTGGATGGTGCTGCCTGGCCTCCCCAGCCTGTGATTCTCTCATCTGTGTGCCTGTGAGGAATGTGCTCTGTGACAAATGGGACTGTCTTCCTACATGTTTCCATGAACCCCCTCAGCCATCAGGCCACAGTGGGAGGCTGTGTCTCAGGTTTAATGGGAGCAAAGTGGCCCCTGTGTCAGTCCTTGCCAGCACAGGTGGCCTGAAGATCCTCGGTCTGACGTTTGAGTGAGTCCCACAGAGAGCTGCCTCGCCCAGGACCAATCCAAAGGCCCTGACAGTTTCAGAGCTTCCAAGGGTTGGAGGTGGTGGCTTCTTCCACACCCTAGTCAAGCCCCTGAGCATCCCCTCAGAGCCTGCTTCCTGTAGCCCAGCCCACAACCCCCAACCCTAACTCTTGGACCATCCAGTTCTGCAGATGAAATCTGGCACTTCTCCCAGGGCACTCCAGACACTGGTGTCATGTCGGGCCACAGCTCCACGCCTCCCTCCCACACACTCCTCTGCCACAGTGCTAGGGGGACTGGGTGGGGATTACTCTGGGGGTTGCTAGTCTCTTGGTCCTTGAATCAGGGAATAAGAAAAAGCATTTAGAAGAACCCAGATCCTACCAGGAAGACAGGATGCCCGCCCTCCTTGCCTGCCCATTCTCCTGGCTGGGCAAGGGGCCCTGACCTTTCTTCTAGTATACCAGACAAAGCTCCTAGAGTCAAACATCGTTCTCCTCCCACAGGGTGTATAGGCCAGAGAAGCTACATGGGACGCTGGCATGGTGGGGGACCCGGAAGCTACATTATCACATTTCTAACGCAGCCGGGTCAGAGTGGCACCAAACCCAAGCGACTGGCCCACCAGCACATCTGCAAACAGAATGAGCTGTCCCACCACTTGTGACTAGGCCCCAGGCCTGGGAGCAGAGGGACAGGAACACACAAGCTCAGGCCTCCAGCTGCTGGGCCCAGCTGCTCTGCCAAGTGAAGCAAAATGGTCCCAGGTGATTCACACTGATGTCAGCAACATCACAAACGGGGCCTAGGGCAGCTTAGTGTGCTGAGCTGAACCAAATGCAGCAGATTTCTCCTAGGCAGGACTCACCTTCACAGTGCTGGGATACACTGAATCCCATGGCAGGCAGCATGGCCCCTGCCCAGCGGTGGAAAACAGGCTCTAGAATCCACTCGGGTGCCAACAAACTCCCAGGACTAGGAAGGTGAACAGGCCATTTTGGAAGAGCCCAGGTAGAGAAATGGATGGTGCCAAGAGGAAGAAGGCCCTGGGCCCGGCCTGCTAAGTATGGGAACTCTCCTTGTAGTGGTTTCCTGCAAAGCCCCTGCTGTCACCTCCTCTTTTCCTCATCCGGACCTACTGCCACACACTGCCCTGCACTCCCTGAAACTGCCTCTTGCCATATGCCCTCTTCCAGCCTGTAGTTCAAACTCCCCTGGCCTCTCCTGCCCCCACCTGCCCCAGGGAGGAGCCTTAGCCTTAGCTTCTGCTCCAGCACATGTCCCTTCTAGAAGGTATATGGCTCTTGTCTTTAGTCTAAAGCTGGTGCTTCTCTGAAGGAAATTGAGGCATCTGCAGGGTGTCACGGCTGGCGCAAAACCACCGCAACGAGAAGGGCACTGCCTAGTTCACTTCCCACCTAAATGTATGAAACTATATTTAAAAAAAAATTTTTTTTAATGTTTACTTATTTTTGAGAGAAAGAGAGAGAGACAGAGCATGAGCGGGGAAGGGGCAGAGAGAGAGGGAGCCACAGAATCATTAGCAGGCTCCAGGCTCTGAGCTGTCAGCACAGAGCTGGACACGGGGCTCAAACCCATGAGATGTGAGATCATGACCTGAGCTGAAGTAGGACGCCCAACCGACTGAGCCACCCAGATGCCCCTGAAACTGTATTTTAAAAGGCACCTGGGCAGCTCAGTCAGTTAAATGTCTGACTTTGGCTCAGGTCATGATCTCATGGTTCGTGAGGATGAGCCCTTCAATGGTGTCTCTGCCTTTTCAGATCCTCTCTCCCTCTCTCTCTGCCCCTCCCCTGCTTGTGCTCATGCTCGCTCTTGCTCTCTCTCAAAAATAAATAAAACATTAAAAGAAAAATAGGGATGCGTGGGTAGCTCAGTCAGTTAAGCATCTGATTTGGCTCACGACATGATCTCATGGTTTGTGGGTTTGAGCCCCACATTAGGCTCTATGCTGACATCTCAGAGCTTAGAGCGGGCTTCAGATTCTGTGTCTCACTCTCTCTCTCTCTCTGCCCCTCCCCTGCTTGTGCTCTTTCTCTCAAAAATAAATAAACATTGCTGCAGCAACTTCTTACTCAACACGTCTCTGGAGGTGAGGGAAACAAAAGCAAAAATGAACTATTGGGACCTTATCAAAATAAAAACCTTCTGCACAGCAAATGAAACAATCAGCAAAACTAAAAGGCAACTGACAGAATGGGAGAAGATATTTGCAAATGACATATCATTTAAAGGGTTAGTATCCAAAATCTATAAAGAACTTATAAAACTCAACACCCAAAAAACAAATAATCCAGTGAAGAAATGGGCAAAAGACATGAATAGACACTTCGCCAAAGAAGACATTCAGATGGCCAACCGACACATGAAAAAATGCTCAACATCACTCATCATCAGGGAAATACAAATCAAAACCACAACGAGACACCACCTCACACCTGTCAGAATGGCTAACATTAACAACGCAGGCAACAACAGATGTTGGTGAGGATGCAGAGAAAGAGGGTCTCTTTTTGTTTACAGAGCACTATCAACAATAGCCAAAGTATGGAAAGAGCCCAAATGTCCATCAATGGATGAATGGATAAAGATGTGTACATATGTACACACACACACACACACACACACACACACACACACACACGGAGTATTACCCGGCAATCAAAAAGAATGAAATCTTGCCATTTGCAACTACGTGGATGGAACTAGAGGGTATTATGCTAAGCGAAATTAGAGAAAGACAAATATCCTATAACTTCACTCATAGAGGACTTTAAGATACAAAACAGATGAACTTAAGGGAAGGGAAGCAAAAATAATATAACAACAGGGAGGGGGACAAATTTAAGAGACTCTTAGATGTGGAGAACAGAGGGTTACTGGAGTGGTTGTGTGAGGGGGGATGGGCTAAATGGGTAAGGGGCATTAAGGAATCTACTCCTGAAATCACTGTTGCACTATATGCTAACTAACTTGGATGTAAATTAAAAAAATAAATTAAAAAAAACATTTTTCAAAAGTTGTTTGAAAAAATAAAAGGTACCCTCAGCACTCATACCATGGGGAAACAGGTCACACTTTCCCCACACCGTTTGCTTCTGGGTTCCATGGAGCCACTGACTGCACACAGCTCCCCTGGGCATTACAGTCCACAAGACACAGGGAAGAGAGGCCTGCCCAGGCCCGGGGCACAAGCTCAGTGCTTCTGTTTCCTCTCCTGAGCCTGCCTCTGTGTCCAGCTTCAGGCTCCCCGCATCCACACTCCAGGCTGCCACAGGAAACCCCTAGGCTCCCTACATCCAATCCAGATCTCTTTGCATCTGACAACTCCTCTGGAAAAATACCCAATTCAGTTGGCAGCATATTCCCCTTCCCAGGTCTTTAGGCCTTCCAGGTTAGCTCAAGGCTCCCAGGCCTCCTAAATCCCCCCGACACACCCAGGATGAGGGGCTATGCAAAGGCCTCCGTCAAGAAAGAAATGGCCTAGCAGGGCGCCTGGGTGGCTCAGTCAGGTATCTGACTTCAGTCAGGTACGATCTCACAGTCCGTGAGTTTGAGCCCCATGTTGGGCTCTGTACTGACAGCTTAGAGCCTGGAGCCTACTTCGATTCTGTGTCTCCTTCTCTCTGCCCCTCCCCCTACTTGCGCTCTCTCTCTCTCTCTCTCAAAAATGAATAAATGTTAAAAAAAAAATTTAAGAAAGAAAGAGAGAGAGAGAGAGGAAGGAAGGAAGGAAGGAAGGAAGGAAGGGAGGGAGGGAGGGAGGGAGGAAAGAAATGGCCTAGCAAGGTGGCTAATGAGATAGAACCCCCCGGTCTTCAGGTTTACATCTGGTCTAGCCAGCTTCTGGGGCAGAGGGGAGCAAGATGGCTGTGTCCCATTAATGACGTATCAAGTCCTCCAGAAGGGAAAACTGCTGACCCAGCTCTGCGTCTTCCCTCCCTAGGCACGTTCTGCAAGAGGCACAGGTATGTCTGTCACAGCAGATAGCACACGCCATTGGACACTAGTGCTGCACCTGCTCGGGGAGGGAGCTCTGAGTGCCTGCCTGCTGTCACATGCATGTCACACATGGTAAGTGAGAGTTCAGAGGGAAGTGACTTGCTCAAGGTCACATGACTAGTGGAGGAGTCCAGGCATCTCAGCATCATCTACTTTCCTAGGGAGCAAGGAAAAGTATCTGGGAAGGGACCCTGCACAATGTCCCAAAGGGAGTAGAAAGGGAAGGCAGGGTTCAAGCAGAGGGGACACAGCCAGAGCACAGGTGGGTGGCAGGGCCAGGCTGCTGGGCTGCAGGGCAGAAAGACTGGTTTGGGGAGCTATGTGCTATGAAATAACCTGTGGAGAGGCTGGTGGCACCATATACTCTAACCCTCCTGGGACCACCCCTGCCCACTGGACATCCCTGGAACTGCCACTCCTGGCCCCTGTACATGACATATCCCCAGGAGTCACTCTACAGGGTAAAGAGGAATATGGACTCCACTATGGCGCCATCTGCTTACATTGCCAGGGACCCCCAAGTACCCCCTGGACTCCTGGGCTGGGCACGTCGTCCAGCATGTGTCCAGCACAGAATCCAGCTTTGTCATTGTTGTCAGCATCATGAAGTGCTCCCCTACAATATGAAGATGCAGTCAAGGGACACAGTGCAGGGTTGGGGGGCAAAGAAGAGGCTGAGATGAGAGAGCCCTGTCTCCTGAAGGGCTGACAGAAGAACAGACTTTCTATTCTGCCTGTTTTCCTGAACCCAATTTGTTGCCGCAAGGAAAGAATAAACCAGATAGGCACTGTGCACATTGTCTGGTCTGAAAGTCCAGACACTGAAGGTCCAGTGGCATGTGGGCAGGTACTAGGGCTTGGGGGGTGCAGCTGCCTGGACTTCAAGGTCTGAAGGTGCTGGTGGCTGCTGAGGGCTCAGTTGGGGCGCCTGCTGGATGGCAGGGTTGGCTTCTGGCTACATTGTAATGATGCATTTCTGGAATAAACTAGCTTTACTCAGGAGGGACTAGATTGGGAGGGCACAGACACAAAAACAGCTGCACACCGATTCTGGAGCCAGGTCTGTGGCAGGCCAAATGCCCACGGTGTGTCTGCCACTGTTGCAGGGGTGGAGGAAGGAGGCTGGGGGAGTGGGTTTGAGCCTGCAAGCCAGGACCCTGCTGAGAGGCCAGGCTGGGAAGAGGGAAGGATGTGGAGCCTGGGCTGAGGATTTAATTTGAGCATCTTGGGTATGTCTTGCAGGTGGCAGTGGCTCCTCCAGCTTCAAGCACTGTTAGAGGGCCAGACAGAAGTGGACACCTACCACTGCTGAAGGGGTGATTACAAGGACTTCTTCTAAATGCATGAACTGAGACCCACTGCAGTGAGAACGAACAAGTCCATACACAGAAGTAATTCAAGGCCTGGCATATACCACATACTCAAAATGTTAGGGATTTTATTGGTCTTACAAAAGTCAGCCCTGCATGTTGATGCCAAGGTCATTTCCCCACACCCAACAACCCAACCTGTCAACCCAATGGAGACTGAGAGGCTGCGGGAAATGAAAACAAGCAGCTCTAGGTCAAAGAGCTGAGAATCAAAGGAACCAGGATGGGAGACACTCAATAGTGGCATGTGGGCAGGTACTAGGGCTTGGGGGCTGCAAGTGCCTGATGCTCCAAGGGATGGAGCCCCGAGCCAAGAGTCATGTGGAGGACCCTATGCAGCGTTGGGTCGCGAGGAGCTGTGCCCGGGCTCTGCCCTGCCCAGCCCTCCATGCCACCTAGGTTACAGGCCTACTTTCCTGCCCCACAACTTCTGTTCCTCTAGCAAGCTCTGTCATAAGGCCTTTTTACCAGCAGATTCCAGCTACTTCTGCCTCCTGTTATGCAACAACTACCAAATGGGAGGCCGATGCCAAAGAACTCACACTCGTCAATGAGCAATTGCTACTGGCACACCTGGGGTGACTCATAGGGGTCAGGAGGCAGGAAGAGCGACGACAGACCATGCTGCCAAATGGCAAGGCCATGGTCTCAGGAAAGCTCGTGCCATTGTTTCTGTGGCATGTGGCAGTATGGTACAGGGCCTAGGGCCAGACAGACGATGGCAGTGCCCTGCACAGACTACCTCCCTCACTTGCAGCAATGGCAGTGTCTGCACACGCGCCGTCAGGGAAGGGCAGGATTGTCTGCTAGGATTAGAGATGCATCTATCTGCCTTACGATAGAAACGGAATCTTACAGTTTTGGCAAGTCTGAAGTTTTCACAGCAAACCCACTAAAATGGAAAGCCCGTAAGATGAGGGAACCTCCTTACCATTTTATTCTCAGAATCTCAGAACAGGGCCTGGCCCACGGAATGCACATCGCGACAATTTGTTAAACAAACAAATACACCATGGAAGAATTCCAGATGTCATACAGTAATGGAGAGCCAGGAATTCATATCTCTGAAAACGTGTGATGTACACAGAAGTCTTTATATACCTAGAAAGGAATGTGTGTAGTAAATTCTACACTCCACACAGGAAATTCTAGAACAGCACAGTCCTACAGAACTTTCCACAGCTTGACTTGATCTACAATCTGTGCTGTCCAGTATAATAGCCACCGGCTTCCCCATGGTGCCACCAGGCACTTGATATGTAACTGAATTTCAACTTAAGGAACTGGAGTTTTACTTTAATGTAATTTTTACTTTATGTAAATTTTTACTTTATGTACATTTACTTATGTAAATGTAAAGTTTTACTTTAATGTAATTTTTATTAGTTTAAATGTAAATACGTACATACGGCTGGTGACTATCCGCACAGCTCAAGAAAGCAAAACTATCTGCTTAGCTTCAGTTTTATGTTACCACAAAAAGAGGCACTACCATAACTATCTAAAACACTAAATTTCTTCATTTCTTTTTTGTTAAGTAAACTCTATCCCCAATGTGGGGCTCGAATTCACGATCCTGAGATCAAGAGTCACATGCTCCACTGACTGAGCCAGCAGGGCACCCCTAAAACCTTAAACTTTAACATAAGAAAATTAGCTCCCATCTTCTCCACCAAATGAAAATACCAGAGCTACCCAAAGTATTGAAATGCAAATAAACACAGGTGTTTACTCCTATGCCCTCAAGAAACAGAAGCTGGGCTTGGTTCATGTGAGCTTGGTTAGGCACTTCCAGGACCACAGCAGAGGAAGTCACTGACGATTACAATGTGCCTCACAAAGGTACTCACAGGGCCCTGAGCTTTCCAGGGGCCCTGGGCACTGCCCCATAAATACCTGTGCTGAGAGGGCTGTCCACCCAAAGCGGTAGAACTTGAATGGACGGCAGCTGAGGTGGTGGTGGTGAACGGGAACTGGGCTCTTACTTCCCTCACACCTTGGGCCAAGGCTGCAGTGATCATCTTGAGGTCAGAGGGATAACAGACAAGGTGATTGCAACAAACGCAGTGCATGGGTGGGTGGAAAGGGGCGTGCAGCCTGAGACAGGAGTGCCCACTGGGCTGTGGGGGTTGAGGGCAGCCTGGCCTACGTGTTCAAGCTCACAGCATGGAGGCCTGTGTTGGCATCGCGAATCCAGGCAACCTCCATGAATGCTGCCTCCACACCTCTCTGTCTTGTTGGCCATACTCCTTCAACAACTTTTGATCTGCTGACGGGCCTGCAGAGCCCTCAAGGCCAGACCTCTTGGACAGGGTGGTGGTTCTGGGAGACCAGGTTTCAGGGACAGACTTTGAAGGGGACACTCCACCAAAATTGCTATGAGGAGAAGTCAACTGTCATTAAAACAGAAGAGTCCATATAAGCCAGCTCACAGCACCTTTCCTTCTTAGGAGCATGTTGCCTGATCACAATGCCTCTGAAGGCCTAAGCGCAAATCACCCTCCTCTCCTCAAGCCTCTGGGCAGCTTCTGGGAACTGGTTTCCTTCTGTAACTACACTCACAGTGAGGTGGGCAAGGGAAGCCTGGCACTCCACAACTCTCGGATACACCTCTACAGTGATGCAGGTCAGGTCTGTCCTAAACATACAAGATGACTGCAGACTCTAGAGCTTCCAGCATGCTCTGGGACTGCTCTCCTCATTCACATATACTTCTGGAAGCATAAAGAAGGCAGGCTGAGAACTGCTGTGGGTCTGGGCCCGGCTTGTGCCGATGGGAACCCGGTGCTCTCCTGAGTCCTGGCCACCCTCGCTCTTGGTCCCTGGAGAGCAGAGCCTGTATGCACTCACAAGTGTTAAGATGAAACCAAACTAAAACAGCACGACCACATTCAGAAAGGTAGCAGAACTGATCCATGAACAACCAAAACCTCTTCTGCAGGCTTGTGAGCTGGTCCCTGAGATCAGGGCAGCATGGATGGCCAGCCACTCAATCCCTACGACAGGTATGCCAGGGACGGGGCTCTGAAGCTGGAGGAAGGTCTACTTTTCCAAGACGCCTCTGGCATCACATGTGTGTCCCACACTCACACCCACTGGTCACCATGCAGCAGGCATGACCCAAGCAGTGGCAGATACGAACCTGCTGGGCTAGGGGGCAGATGCTCCTACAGCCATATGACAAAGAACTCACCAGGGTAGGAGGCCAGGAAGCCACTCTCCCAGAGTCTGCCAAAACTTGGACAGAGTCCCAAAGAGCCCACCAGTCCATCAGACACAAAGTGGGACACTGGCAGGGTGTGCGTGCACTCACAGGGTGAGGGAAGAGGAAGAAAGGCCTTGAGAAGTCCGGTGGTACGAGAGAGGTGGAAACTTTTTTTGAGGAAGAAACAAGTGATAAGGAATGAAAAGCTTAAATCTAATCTGCTACTGTTTTTCTTGTGACTGAGAACTCCTGAGAGGGAAAGTTCGTTTTCTTTTAACCACAAATCCCAGTGGAAAACACACTGGAAGTGTTTACCAGCAACTCCTCCCATTCCTGTGAGCAAGTACGTTCATTATCTCCTGACACATATCTACCCAGAAAGGAATTCAAACTCCACGCAAACTTAGGCCTGCTCCCCTCCAGGGTCACTGGGCAGTAGGGCCTGGAAAGAGGAGACAGGTCCAAGCAGTTCAATAAGGCTCAGTGTGAGATCATCGTACAGCAGCAGGGTTACATGCACGCACATCCAGGAAGTGTGCCTTTGAGGACAATTCTTTGCAACCTGAGACTGTAGTTAAATTTCTGTATACTGGGGTGCCTGGGTGGCTCAGTCAGTTAAGCTTCCGACTTTGGTTCAGGTCATGATCTCGTGGTTCCTGAGTTCAAGATTCGCCTCGGGCTCTGGGCTGACAGTTCAGAGCCTGGGGCCTGCTTCGGATTCTGTGTCTCCCTCTTTCTTTGCCCCTCCCCTGCTCGTGTGCTGTCTCTCTCTCTCTCTCTCTCTCTCAAAAATAAATTAACATTTAAAAAAATCTGAAAAAAATAAAAATTAAAAAGTAAATAAAAACATTAAAAAAATAAATAAAATAAAAACACAAGGTTAAAAGACAAAAGCCTAGGGATTTTTAGAAGTGGGAGACACATTCTGTTCTGGATTTATGTACAGTCACAGAAAAAGGTTAGGGGAGAAAGGGAAGTTAATAAATCCCACTATGGGTGACAATGACATCACCTTTCATTTACACAAGTAATGTCAGAAAAAACCGAACCTGATGTATAAGGCTCAGGGCTTACCAATTTTCCTGAAACACCAACTACCACACTTCGCCCCAAGTAAAGAGTCTCAGCCATCCATCAGGGCCACAGCACTGGCGAGCGCCACAGGACATCTCTTTTCTGCTCTGAGAGGGCGGACTTGAGAGACAGGAATGGAGGACTGTGTGCTCAGGCTCCCAAAGCCAGCACTTCTTTCACAGAACCACACATCAGGACACACATTATCAGTAACAGCAAAAAACTGGAAATAATCTCAAGGTCCAAACACAAGATGACAATTAAGGACAGCAGGATATGTTTATAATAAGCATTCATGTATGTATGTACGCATATACATCACACAGCATAAAATAACATTAACTGAGGATTTTTTTTTTTTTTGAGAGAGAGAGAGAGAGAGAGAGAGAGCAAGTGGGGAAGATCTGATCTGTGATGCGTGGGAGGGAGGTGGACACCACTCCTGATAAATTTGAAGGCACGTGCCTCAAAAAAGCAAACCCACCCATAAACACTCAAGCAATGACCCCTTCCTCCTCCCCAGCTATCAGTGTCACAATCTTCCCAGTGTCCCCACTGAAAAAGAAGAGTCCTGGGCCTACTTTAGTTGTGCCTTAGCAGCCCTCTGCACTCCAATGAGGGGGAAAGAAAGTTAAGTATCAAGGTTACTCTATGGGTGACTGAGCCCACAGTCAAGCTCCCATGCTGGCTGGGCTGGGTCCCCCCCAAGCAGAAGCAGAGAGGAGAGTAACCAGCAGAAGAACAGCCCTATCCACGGGCTCAGTGCAGGGTATTGAGTGCAGAGAACACATCTGCTTTAGGTCTTAGCTCCGTGCAAACACCTCAGGTCCCTCCACTCGCACACTTCTCAGGCAGCTTCCCATGGACTGGAGCAACATGGCTGAGACCAGACAGGACCCAGTTTGAGCCTCCCTCACAGTGAGATGTCATCAGACACTGACAGAACACGCAGCATCCAAGAAGTGTTCAACATGTGGTGCTGTGCACCTGACAGGGAGCTTGGCTGACTTGCTGGTAATAAGCAGGATAGGAGCACAGCAGGGGCAGCGGCGTGGCACCCCAGCTCAGGGCAGCACCCGGGCAGGTGGCACTTCACCTAGCAGGTCTGTTCTATCTAAAGCCAATACTCTCTTCTGAGCCAGTGTTCCCACTGCCAGGTGGAGACAGAACCAAAGCCCCAGACTAGATGCCTCTTCTCCCTGGCACCAGCAGGATGGGGGATCTGTGGAAAATCATGAGGCCCAATCTCCAACCCCAAACACCATTAAGAATCTGGCCTCTACCAGGAAAGGCTGGGCAAGGCCTACTCCATCCCATCAACATCCAAAACACAGAGGGTGGGCATAAAGGGCCTCAGCTACACTTCTCAGCGCAGGGGGCAAGCACTGGGAAAGTGCTGGGCAAGGGGCTGCAGCACAAGCCCACGCAGTCCACTAGAGCCAGGCGCCACCATACTTGTGCTCTTCCGTGTCCAGAATGCTAGTGCACACCTGCCACCAGCCCTGCACTCCAAGCTGAGGAGAGGTTGAGGCCACAATGCTACCCTCTCCAACGTGTGTTCTCAGAGGAGGAGGGAAGGGGGAAGATGAAGGGTTTCTGAAGAGAGGTGGGGGGAATCCGGTAACACCAAGCCAGGCTGCCCACCTTGAAGACCCTGTGGGCTGGCTCCTAGACTGCCCATGATCCAAACAACCAGGACCCTCACTGTAGAGTGCCTGAAATCCAGCTCCATGCACAGGTGGACATGCACCTGCCAGTGCCTACAGAAGCCCCTGGCCCCAAAGGCCCTCACCTGGGTTCCAAAAGCCCTCACCTGCACTCCGGAACCCACTATCTGGGAAGCCTGAGCTGTTGGCACCGCTGTCTGCTGCTGCACCTGGGGCTGCACCTGCTGCACCTGTTGCACCTGCGGCTGCTGCACCACCATTGGAGCGCGGACCTGAGGGAGGAAGGGAGAATGCGATTTGGAGCCATCCGGGGCACGTGGTGGAACACCTACCACGTTGGTGGGAGCTTTGAATCTTGCAGCTTATCATGAGAAGGGATGGGATTGTCACGACTTCACTGGCTGTGGTATCACCTCACTGGCTTTACCTTATCCCATAGCTGATTAGAAATGTCCCACACCAGTCTGGCTCTGAGCCAAGCCCCACCTCCTCTGACTATGATGAGAAGCATGGCCCTCCGACTGGGATGTCACCATACAGCCACCACTACCATTTACTGCTGCAAGCAAAGCGATGACTCCCAAGGCCAAGTGCACAGCCCAGCCTGCTTGACTTCTGGGCCAAGCATGCTGATGGTCTACAAGAGCCCCACCTATGAAACTAGGGGCTAGTCCCCAGGTGACAAGTGTGACCATACTTTGTTCCTCAAGATCCTCCCCAGCTTCCAGCTTGGCCCTGTGGGTCTCCTATCTGCCCGCCACTCAGTTCAACATGGCCCATCCCTTTCCACTCAATAAGTGAAAAACAGAAAAAGCCATGAAAACGAGTAAGCAAAAAAAAAAACAACTATTAAAATGGCCCCTTGACACAGCTCCGCCTGACTTGATGATAATACTGTGTCCTCCATGTCAATGTCACCAACTAGATATGCTTTGTACAGAGATGCACAATAAGACTGACAATTACATGATTTCCTATTAATCCCCTTCCTCAAAAATCTGGTAATGACAGGGATCTTCGCTCAAAACGTAATTCTAAGCAGTTAGCAAACCCACAGTGAATGCTCAATGAGGCCGCACACCCTCTCGCACAGTGAGAATATGCGTGCTGCTGTCCACCTGATCACCCAGTCTTAGAATGCCATGGCCACTGTGAAATCAGCCATGCTACTTGGAAGAAAACTCTCGCCCAGCAGAGGCAGTGCCTCCGTGCAGGGTACAGCAGCTCTTGGAATGCACTCCCCCCTTGCCAAGCTGGATGCGGGAGCCAGCATGGGGCCTTCCCCACCTATGTCCAAAGAAGCCCCAGAAACAGCTGCCGGCCACACGCCCACCAAAGGCCACGGGTACTCACAAGTTTCAGCTGTGGCTGGGCATACAGCATCTGTCCAGGGAGGGCCGGAGCCTGTGACACCAAAGGCTGGGTCTGTGACTGCGCCTGGAGCTGCGATGGCTGGTTCTGAGCAACTGGTGGCTGCTGGGGCTGTGGCGGCTGGTGGTGCTGTGGGTGGTGCATCGGCTGCAGCTGCTGGGGCAGGGTCTGGGAAGGGGGAGGCTGGGGCTGCTGCATCGGTGGCTGCTGTAGTGGCGGCTGGGCCTGCAAAGCTTGCTGCTGCTGCTGCTGTTGCTGCTGCAGCTGCAGCTGTGCCATCCGCTGTAGCTGCTGCTGCTGCTGTATCTATGGGCAGAATAAGCAGTACTCGGTCGGTTATCCCATCTGCCTCTGGGCCCTGTGTCAGCCTTGCCCCCAGGAAGCCTGCCTGGGCTGCTCTCACAGGACACCGAGGACACACCCAAGTGTGTGCCTGTGCCCTGGTCACCAGACACCAGCTGCACCTGAGCCTAAGAGAACGAAGGTTCAAGGGAAGTATCCAGAGGGTTTAGGAAGGGTAACAGAGGTGTGGCCCCATCGACGCTGGGATAAATGCTCGGGTGGCTGCAAATCCCTGAGGCCTCTCCAGTGATGCTTGTCTGGTCACTAGAGTGGGAAACTGTACAAGCCTTGGGAAGATGGCCAGTGTATGCTTTTCAGGATGAGGAGAAAAAGTGAGGCTGAGGGAAAAGTTGGCTCCGGGGAAGGGGGCCTCCAAGACCCAGGAGGGTGGCCACTGGGAAATGGAGGCAGCAAGCCAAGGCCTGGGGAGGGTGGGAAAGTGGAGAGATCCGCTCAGGCCTTCCCTCCCTCAACCAAGAGCAGACCTGACGTTAGATGCTTAATACGTCTAGATGCTGCCTGCCAACAACGGGAGGAAAAAAACAGTTTCTTTATAAGCAGGGCTTCTAATGTGACACTGCCACCCCCCCCCCCGCAGAGAAATGAAGCTTGATTAGAGCTGCGTCCAGGCACCAAAACACTCAAGAGACAAAACAGGAGGCATGCAAGTACTCAAAAGAAACACGCTCACAGGACAGCTCAGGCATTCCTGCATTGTGGAGTGTTCTTCTCACTTCTTGCTTCAGTTAACTCTTACATGAATCGCTTGCACCCAGAAGCCTCCACAGATCTAGCCCTCCACCCCCGGCACGCAGTAGGCCCGCGGCCAGACGCCAAGCCCAACAGAGAGGACCTCCTTGTGCGATCCCGGCACCCTCCTAACAAGTTGGGGCCTATCCCTCCTCCCTGCTCCAGGCCCTGCGGGGAGCCCCCAGACAGAGGAGGAAGCCCAGGCACCAGGCATCAGAAGGATCTGCAGCTGCCTCTGGGCCCCCGCACCCAGCACTGTGGCTGGCACACATCCAGGGCTCAAGGACCACGGGAAGAGGCTGAGAACGGGCACCTAGTACCTGCTGCTGGTTTTGATGATGCAGTTTAATCAGGTGTTGCTGCTGCTGCTGCTGGAGCTGCTGCTGCTGCTGCTGTACCACCGCCTGGAACTGCTGCTGCATGGCATTCTGCTGGGCCTGGAACTGCTGCTGTTGCTGTTGCTGCTGCTGCTGCTGTTGCTGCTGCTGCTGCAGCGCCACCTGCTGCTGCTGGAACTGCTGCTGCTGCTGCTGCAGCGCCACCTGCTGGAGCTGCAGCTGGGCTGGAGGCAGAGTGGTGAATCAGGCGCGGCACGCGGGGGAGGCCAGGGCGGGGGAGGCCAGGGCAGAGGCCGCTGTTATCACAGCTCTGCGGACAGGGAGGGCGGGGAGACGGCCCGCTGCGCCCACAGCCGCTGGAGCTGAACACTCCATTTGGGAAAGACAGACAGATGTGACGGGCAGCATTTGTGTTGATTACGGACCTTCTTAGGAAATTTCTGTACAATAATAGAGGAAAGAAAAGGGCCAACAAGCCCAGCCTCTGGCAACCACTGAGCTACTTTCTGTCTCTATGGAGGTGCCTATTCTGGACATTTCTTATCAATGGAATCTCACAGTATGTGATCTTTTGTGACTGGATTCTTTTGTTGAGGGTAATATTTACAAGGTTCACCCATGTTGCATGAGTGTTTCATTTCTTTTTATTGCCAAATAGTATTCCATGGTATGGATTTCCTACATGTTGTTTATCCACCAGCTGATAGGCATTGCTTCTGCCTTTTGGTGGTTATGAGTCATGCTGATATGAACAAACATCTACAAGATTTTCTGTGGTGCAGTTTCTTTTAGGGAGATGAAAATGTTCTAAAATGGACTGTGGTGATGGTTGCACAACTCTGTGAATATACTTAAAGATCACTGAATATTGCACTTTAGATGGGTGAACCATAAATATGTGAATTATATATCAATGAAGTTTTCTTTTTTTTTTTTTTAATGTTTATTTTTGAGAGACAGTGCAGTGCAGGTGGGGTAGTGGCAGAAAGAAGGAGACAGAGGATCTGACGCAGGCTCTGCACTAAAAGCAGAGAGCCCGATGCAGGGCTTGAACTACAAAAGGTGAGTTCATGACCCAAGCCGAAGTTGGATGCTTAACCGACTGAGCCACCCAGGCACCCCAATGAAGTTGTTATTTAAAAAATAAATAAATAGAAATAATCCAGAGAGACCCTTTGTATGCTTTGCCCAGTTTCCCTGATGGTACCATTTTGGAAAATTATAACAGAACACAATCAGGATGCATTTTCATTTGTGTGGGTGTGTACATTAAATTCTACACAATTTCCTCACCAGGATAGAGTCAGTCACCATCGAAGTCAAGATACTGAACAGTTCCAACACCACAGGGATCCCTTGTGATGCCACCCCCTTCAGCACCCCTGGCAACCACTAACGTGTCCTCTATTTCTAATATTCTGTCATTTCAAAAATGTTATGTAAGTGGGGGCTATACAGGATAACTGGCTTTTTCATTCAACATAATTCCCCGAAGATCATCCTGGATGTAACGAATATCATTACTGCTTTCCTTTTTACTGCCAAGTCGTATTCCATGGTATACCTATCTCTGTTCAACCATTCACACCATAAAGGACATTTAGGAGTGACTGCTACCATGTACATTTGTGTACAGGTTTTTGCGGGAAGGTAAGTTTTCACGTCTCTGGGATAGATGCCCAAGAGCGTGACTGCAGAGTTGTATGTTTAATTTTTATTATTAATCTTTTTAAGTTTATTTACCTATTTTGAGAGAAAGAGTGGGGGAGAGGCAGAGAGTGAGGGAGAGAGAATCCCAAGCAGGCTCCACCCTGCCAGTACGGAGCCCGACGCAGGGCTCGGTCTCCCGAATTGTGAGATCATGACCTGAGCTGAAACCAAGAGTCAGACGCTCAACCGACTGAGCCACCTAAGGCACCCCTGTACATTTAACTTTTAAAGAAGCTATTATCATTTTACATCCCCACTAGCAATGTATGAGTGATCCAGTTTCTTCTCATCCTTGCCAGCATTTCAGAGTGTTATTTTAGCCATTTTACTGGTATACAATTTTTTTAATCTTTTTGTTATAACTTTTTTTAAAGATGTATTTATTTATTTTTTTTAATTTATTTATTATTTTTGGGACAGAGAGAGACAGAGCATGAACGGGGGAGGGGCAGAGAGAGAGGGAGACACAGAATCGGAAACAGGCTCCAGGCTCTAAGCCATCAGCCCAAGCCCGACGCGGGGCTCGAACTCACGGACCGCGAGATCATGACCTGGCTGAAGTCGGACGCTTAACCGACTGCGCCACCCAGGCGCCCCTAAAGATGTATTTAAGTAATGTCTCAGTCCAACGGTGGGACTCAAACTCGTGACCCTGAGATCAAGAGTTGCATGCTACACTGACTGAGCTAGCTGGGTGCCCCCACAGATGTCCAATTCTTTTTGGTTTGATGTATATCCAGCAATACTGTGGGAGTGTAGAGTGAGGCTTGCTTTATGGTTTATTCTTACAGCTGTACCACTGCCTTTCATTTACATTCAATCTCACATTTCCTATCTTTCAGCAGGAAAGTTTTGTCCATTCACATTTATTGTGATCACTTGTATTCCTCAACTTATTTGTGTCTGTCTTCCCTTTTTTAAGCTTCTTTCCCTCAATTTTTGTTTTCCAGATTTACTGAAGTATAACTGACAAAGTTTTTTTCCTTTTCTGAAATATATACATTTTCAAAGTTTTTTTTTTAACGTTTATTTATTTTTGAGAGAGGGAGAGACAGAGCATGAACGGGGGAGGGTCAGAGAGAGGGAGACACAGAATCCGAAACAGGTTCCACGCTCTGAGCTGTCAGCACAGAGCCCGACGCGGGGCTCGAACTCACGGACCGCGAGATCATGACCTGAGCCAAAGTCGGCCGCTTAACCGACTGAGCCACCCAGGTGCCCCTCAAAGATTTTATTTTTAAGTAATCTCTGCACCCAACGCTGGGCTTGAACCCACAACCCCAAGATTAAGAGTCACATACTCCACCAACTGAGCCAGCCAGGCAGCCCCTGAATTATATTTTTGTTGGATGGTTGGAGCTGAATTTTACATGTTGTTTGGATTTTTACCTTTTTCTTACTCAATTTTTTCCCACTGGTTTGGAATGTACAAACTATGTATACTGTTTCAGCAATTCCTTTTTTTTTTTTTTTTAAGTTTATTTTGAGACAGAGAGTGTGGGGAAGAGGCATAGAGAGAGGGAGAGAGAGAATCCCAAGCAGGCTCCATGCTGTCAGCACAGAGTCTGATGTGGGGCTTGATCTCATGAACTATGAGATCATGACCTGAGCTGAAATCAAGAGCTGGATGCTAAACCAACAGAGCCACCACGGTGCCCCTCTTTTTCCTTTTTTTCAAGCAATTATTTTTTCAATTTCATCAGGCATACTTAACTTACCATACTTAACTCCAAACTTAAAATTTATCCATATTTTTAACTTCTTTCCCAAATACAAGAACCTTAGAACCCTGCTTGGGATTTTCTCTTTCTCCCTCTCTCTCTCTCCCCACCTCCCCTGCATGCACACAAGCTCTTTCTCTCTCAAAAACAAAACAAAATTCTCTCTCCCTCTGCCCCTCTCCCCTACTCGTGAGCGCTCTCTCACGCGCGTGCTCTCTCTCTTTCTCAAAAGTAAAATAAAAGTAGGTTTCACAGGTACTGATAGACCTGGTATTTATCCTCAATACACCTCCTGACTTCCATTTAGTATGGTCCTTGTTTATCTTTTTACACCCACACAGCACACTTCTATTAAGAAGCAGAACAGGGGTGCCTGGGTGGCTTAGTCAGTTAAACATTTGACTCTGGATCTCAGCTCAGATCTTGATCTTAGGGTTGTGAGTTTAAACCCTGTGTTGGGCTCCATGCTGGACGTGAAGCCTACTTTAAAAAAGGGGGGCAGGGGGAGGCAGGCCAGAATAATGACTAGAGGTACAGCCTCTGAGCCGGACTGCCTGGACTCAAATACCAACTCTGTCACTGCTCTGTGCCTCAGTTTCCTTAGCTGTGGAAAAGAGACAATAATAGTACCTACACTGAATGAAGAATTAAAAATCTGTTCTAGGTAAAACCCTCAAAACAGTGCTTGGAATGCAGCAAGTCTGTATGGAGTTAGCTGGAAGCATTATTATTTTAGACAGGTGATTTTTGTTTACACCAAGGATTCTCAACCTTGTTCCTCCCAACATTTTGGGATAGGCAATTCTATGTTGTGGGGGGCTGTCCTCCGCACGAGAGGTTTAACAGCATTTGTAGCCTTTAGGCTACATGGTAGGAGTGCGCCCGCAGTTGTGACATCCAAAATGTCTCCAAACATTGCCAAATAGCCTCCAGGGTACAAAACGGATGAGAATCACTGGTTTAGATTCACACACGCTTGCTACCTTATATGAAAAAAAAGTCTGTTCTCCCATTTTACACCTGGCATCACAAGAAAGATGGTATGAGAGTTAAGAGGAAATGGTGAACAAATAAAAAACCTTTCAGTGAAGGTCTCTTGAGCTTTGTTTATCTAAAATGCCTGCTTCCCCCCCAGTCATTGGGAGTTTTGCTGGCATACAACTGTGGTCAGCAGCTCTATCCCCAGGGCTCTAACAACTTCCTACTTTCTTCATGACACCATCACCAAGTGCTCTGAGTCTACGTCTTGCTCCTTTCTAGAAACTGGCTATTTCTAACATACTCTTCTGGCCTATGGTGTTCGTGGCTTTCCCCAAGCAGGCTAAGGCATGGATGCCTTATTTAACCTGCATAGGACTGCAGGACTTTTCCAGCTACCATCTCTCCTCATATACTGGTTGGCTTCTGTTCTCTCTCCATCTGGTCCTTTTATTAGTTGTTAAACTCTGATTTTATCCTCTGCATTTCTTACCCTCCTATTTTCTTAGTACTTTTTAAATGTTTATTTATTTTTAAGATAGAAAGAGAGAGGAGACAGAGGATCTGAAGTGGCTGAAGTCAGGCACTCAACCGACTGAGGAACCCAGGTGCCCCACACCGTCCTATTTTTTTCTTTTTTTTTTTTTTAACGTTTATTTATTTTTGAGACAGAGAGAGACAGCGCATGAACGGGGGAGGGGCAGAGAGAGAGGGAGACACAGAATCGGAAACAGGCTCCAGGCTCAGAGCCATCAGCCCAGAGCCCGACGCGGGGCTCAAACTCACAGACCATGAGATCGTGACCTGAGCTGAAGTCGGACGCTTAACCGACTGCGCCACCCAGGCGCCCCTCTTTTTTTTATTTAAATAAATGCTTATCCATTTTTGAGAGAGAGAGAGAGAGAGAAAGTACATGTGAGTGGGGGGAAGGGCAGAGGGGGGGCACAGAGGACCCAAAGCAACCTCTGCATTGACAGCAGTGAGCCTGATGTGGGGCTCGAACTTATGAACTGTGAGATCATGGGTTGAGCTTAAGTTAGACACTCAACCAACTGAGCCACCCAGACGCCCCATTACCCTCCTATTTTTTATTTCCTCTTCTCTGGGCTATATTCTAGGTAATTTCTTCAAATGTTGTCTCTAGTTCACAAATTCTTTCTTCAATTGTATCTAATCTGCTGCTCAGGAGCACCTGGGTGGCTCAGTCTGTTAAGCATCTGACTCTTGATTTCAGCTCAGGTCATGATCTCATGGTTCAGTTCGTGGGATCAAGCCCCACACAAAACAGAGCCTGCTTGGGATTCTCTCTTTGTGTCCCTCCCCTGCACATGTGTGCACTCCCTCTCTCCCTCTCTCTCTCTCTCTCTCTCAAAATAAATACATACATACATACACACACACAAACTTCAAAAAAAATCTGCTATTCATTCATCTCTACCTTCTCATTTCAATAATTTCATTTTTTAATTTTTAAAATGTTTTTATTTTTGAGAGAGAAAGAGAGATACAGAGAGCGAGTGGGGGAGGAGCAGAGAGAGAGGGAAACACAGAATCCGAAGCAGGTTCCAATGCAGGGCTTGAACTCACGAACCACGAGATCATGACCTGGGCCTAAGTCAGGCGCCTAACCAACTGAGCCACCCAGGCGCCCCTCAATAATTTTACTTTTGTTTCTACAAGTTCTACTTGGTTCCTTTTCAAAAATTTTTTTAATGTTTATTTATTTTTGAGAGAGAGAGTATGTGTGTGTGCCGGGGAAGAGGAAGAGAGAGGGAGACACCGAATCCAAAGCAGGCTCCAGGCTCTGAGCTGCCAGCACAGAGCCCAACCCGGGGCTCAAACTCACAAGCCACAAAATCATGACCTGAGCCCAAGTCAGACACTTAACCGACTGAGCCACCCAGGCACCCCTACTTGGTTCCTTTTCAAAGCTGCCTCATCACTCCACCAGGTATCCCAGTGCTTGTTCAGTTGGAATTCCATCCTTTATTTCTTTAATCAGGCCAAGCCCATAGTTAACAATTATTATGTGTGTGGTCCCTGAGCATCTCCACATCTGTTTATTGTTTCTGTTCCTCCTCATAGTATCTCTTCTTCCTTTCAGGCTTGCTGGTCTTTATTTGTGGTGCTCAATGCTTGATCTGCAATTGCCACAGGCCTAAACTGGGAGCATTCTCCAATCTGCCCTTGCTCCTGGGGGAACTAGGGATGCCAAGGGCTCTGGCACAAATCCCACTACTCAGAGGGATGCGAGGCTTGCTTTCCCCAATCTTGCAGTGGGCCAAGACATGGCTGGGCAAAGAACTTCCCCTACCTTCTGCTGGCCCAACAATCCAAAATGCATCTAGGATCTAGTTGTCTAGAAGGACGAGGGTTCCTCAGCATCCAGTCTGTCAAACAGACAGAAATAGGACTCATTTTTAAAGCTGGTTTTACAGGTATATGATATAAAATTCACTGAGGAACAAAAATGTACAGAGTGAAAAGTCTGTCTCCCTTCTAATGCTGTACTCAAGCCCCCAGCCTCACCTACAGTCAGCAGTTTGTTTCCATGACTAATTCAGGTCACGTGGAGACTATCACAGCGTGTTCTGGACTATCCTTTGAGAATCCTTGCAAAATCTCTGACCCAGGCCCTGTCCTGAAGCTGCCTTAACCACACAGTGCCATTTGGAGAAACTGTGAGAAAGGAATTAACAAATGTCCATTGGGCCACAACACCTATTTCGCGTAGACCAGGCAGACAAGAGGTCCAAGGCAGAGAGAGAGGGATGCTGACAGGCAGCAGCAGGGCATGAAAGTAGAGAACTCACATCACATCAACCCACATGAAAGACCAGGTCCCTCTGAAGCTGAAAACAGGATGTGGGCCAAGGTCAGACTGGGGAGGGTGTGGGCAGGATACCCAAACTTTGCCAGTGAACTGACAAAGTCTTAGGAGTGAAACTGCAAGGCAAATACTGGTAGCATTCTAAACTCCTACACTTTAAAAATGATTTTTTATTATAAAATGTAAGCTGTGATAAAAAGAAATCAACCACTCTGTAACATAAAAAGGAGTCAGAACCAGTACTTCTCCTGAGAATCCTTCCATAAGCCGCCCCATGTACGTACCAGGTATGCTGACAAGACAAGAGGGGACACGGAAGCTGGAGAAGAAGAATCAAGCAAAGAGCTAAGAGTCAGATGGCAAGGTGTCAATAAGGGGAACAGAACAATGATCCAAGAAAGAAGGGGATGTCTGGGGATGGAAGGTTCCAGTCCAAGAGTGGGCAGAATGAGCCTCCACGTGGCATCTGTGAAGAGCAAAGTGATGCTCGTACAGGAAACTTGAACAAAGAATGGGGGTGCTCGGGTCAGGCAGCCTGGGCTCGACCCCAGCTCTAGTGGGCAAAGCAGAAGCAGGGACACTGCCTTCTTTGAGGGTTACTATGAGTGATGCATGAGAAAAATACATCGACACATCACAACCTGTACATGAATCAGGGTCACAGAAGCTTTATTTGCAACAGCCAAACCTGGAAACAACCTGAACACCCTTCAAGGGTGAATGGATAAGCAACCCGTGGTACACCCAGTCCATGGAATACAATTCAGCAATGAACAGGAACGACTTACTGAGGCAACTTGGGAGAATCTCAAAGGCATTATGCTGAGGGGAAAAAAGTCAGTCTCAAAATGTCAAACATTGTGCGATTCCATCGATGTAACACTTGCGAAGTGACATAACTATAGAGATAGGGAACAGATCAGCGGTTGCCAGGGCTTGAAGTTGGAGGAAGGGTGTGATTATTAAGAGATAACACAACAGCTTGCTACTGGTGATGGAACAGCCTTGCATGCTGACCCTGGTAGTCATGATAAAGTCTCATAGAACTACACGCACATAAGCTCGCGGGCAAGAATGCATGTAAAAACTGGAGATGTCAGAAAAAAGGCCACCTGAGTTAGCAGCATTGTCCCAAGATTCATTTCTCGGTTTTGACAATGTACTAAGATGTCAGCATTGGGGAAGCTGGGTGAAGGGCACACAGGCACTCTCTGTGTCATTCTGCAACTTCCTATGATTCTTAGACTATTTCAAAAATAAAAAAGGAAAAAATTAACAAAGCACTTTGCAGTACTGAAGTACACTCTGCATACTGAATTACTGGTTATGAAAATCAAACGTCCAACAAGACAGGCCCTGGAAAGAGGAGGGAGACCCGTGCTACGCACCCATTCCCAGCTGGAGTAGCTGCATGGAGGGGACAAGGGGCTGTGTTCTGTAGAGAAGCGCCAGGAGGGCAAGGCACATCCTTCAGGGAAGGAGGGCAAGGGCAACACTGGAAGGGATGGCTCTTGAGATGGAGGTCTTCTGGGGGTTGTGGGGTGCCGAAAGCACCACTTTGTGGCTGAGAACAGCCTGAGACATAACTGTGTCTATTTCAGCTACAAAACACAATCCCCCCGGATGGAGTCCCAGACCACCCCGACCTCTTCTGAGTCCTCCACTCCTGCCCAGGGGTAGGAGGAGGGCCTCAGTGTCACTTAACCCTTTTGATAGTCTGAAAAAGTTTTGGAACTTTTTCTCTCCATACACAACAAAGATAAAAAGACAGCTACTTGGGGAGTTTCTCCACTCTTTCCTCAATACCATCCTAAGCAAAGGGATAAAAATGTACATCGCCTGCAAAGAAGGTGGCAGATTCTCTGAGAAGCACAGTACTCACTCTGTGGAGCTGCTGTAGACACAACAGCCATGCCGTGGGGGGCCATCCCCGAGGTGCCAGGGGGCGGCTGCCCTGAGAGGGGCATCGGCTGCCCCATGGTGCCAAGGCCACCCATCCCGCCCAGGGATTGTCCTGGGCCCCGAGAAGGCATGCCGATTCCAGCTGCTCCCGCAGCAGGCCCACCAGTCAGGCTCTGTAGTGCATTCATAGGGTCTGTGGGAACAGAAGGGCACAGCGTCTCAGCCAAGTGCCTGCTGAAACGCAAGTCTCCGAAGGTTATGAGGCCTCACAGAGCACACACTTCCTCCCACCTCCAGGCACAACTCCCTCAAAGGCCCAAGCAGTGAAAGGCCAGAGTCCTGGGAGCCTCTAGGCCTCCAACCGCGGAGGGGCCAAAATGTCAGTATCTCTGTCACTGCTCTTGAACAGGGAGCACATCTCAAACCCTAGCCTGGCTTGTGCCAGGGTCCTATCGTTGAGGCATAAACAAGCCCCTTAAGGTATATAGCAGTCCCCACCCCTCCTGGCTGTATACCCCTACGCTGGGTGAGACACAGCTGGGAACTCCAAAGACAGCAAAGGACAGCAGGCCCTTCTTCACAGTAAGAGCGAGCCTGGGGGCCAGAGAACTGAGGGGGGCACAGACAGATGTTCTCCCAGGGAGATTACAAGTCTTCTTGCACACCAGAAGCCCACCTCTACTAAGTCTGTGCAGAAACCCCACTAAGGAGTTCTCAGGACACCACACTAAAACAAGCTAAGGTGTGAGGGAGGTGTGCAGGAAGAATCCACAGAGTGCCACCAGGCACAGTGATGCTTGCCAGTAGGCAGGGGACTCAGCTCAGTGAGCAATGCTATGACCTGGAACAAGGAGCCCAGGGCTCTTGTCAGAACAATATAGACTCACAGCAAACAACTACCTACAGACAGGTATGCCCCAGCCAGGTCAGCCTGCGCAGAACTGAATGCTAAAGAACCCTATACTCTGATGCCAAGAACTTAGACATTCTCCTGGCCTGTGGCCTGTGGGTCTTCATCCCATCTAGCCCTGGGTGGCTGAGAATCACTGCACATGCCAGGAGGGGTAGCCTAGCAGGGAAACAGGGCCCACACAGACAGGTGCAGCCAGCTTGGCTGAGGCAAGCATGGGCACCCAGCATTTACAGCTGTACTGCCTGCAGTAAGACAAATAGCATGCCAGGCTGGCTCCCTTTGTGACAGATCAGAGCTCCGTCGGCCATCATGGATTCGCTAAACCCCTTCACTGGCAGCTCAGTCAGCAAGACCAGGGCTGAAGCAATACAGTTCCCATGAAACTTTGTAACTTAAGGAAGTGAATTCATAGCTATTCTCTAAAAAATATACTACCGATTATTATACTAGATATACCATAATAGTTTTCTTCCAGAGAGCTCAACATTTTAGATAATGTGTCCATTATTGTGTGAGTTTTTAAACATCTTTTTGCTGGACAAAAACAGTATTTGAGTGACATGGGATGGGGAGGTCTCATCTGACTGCAGTCTGCCAGGAAGAGGAAGCATGGAGGAGGGGCGGGCGTGGCTCAAAGTTCTCACGGCCAGCCAGAGTTCTTTCTGTGAATTTTCTCCTCTCATAACAGCTTAACCCAGACCCACGCAGCATCCACAACTGCATTCTTGCTCCCCCAAACCCAAGGTTGGGATAAAACTTTAATTCAAACAAAAAAAAACTCTTACCACTGACGGAAGCTTGAGATTTTTTGTTATCTGTATTTAAGAAAACAAAAACAAAAAACAAAGTAAACAAAATTTTATATAACCACATATTTCCACAGTAAGCCAGCTTTGTAGGCATTTGCCCAGAGGTCATTTGCTGAAACTAAACAGAAGATAAGATACCTCAGAGCACATGTGTGTTTGTGTGTGCATGTCTGTATCCACTCCAGGCAGAGCTGACACTCAAGGGGGTCTGAGGGAAGAAGGTACAGAACTGCCCATGGTCAACCTGGGGCCTCAGAGAACTGTCCTCCACCCTCCCCCCCGCCCCCAGTAGAAGCTTGCCCTGGGCCTACTCTGGCCCTCCATCCTTCCCGGGATCAGGGTCTCAGCTGGGGCCCTGAACAACAAACACAAGAACTGTAGGGATCCACAATGGGCCCAGAATGGTGACCAGACCTCCACAACACCTCCTTTTTCAGCCTGCCCTGATGAGGAGGCAGCATCTCCACTTTCTACTATGAGGAAACTGTGTCTGGCCAAGGCTGGCTAAAAGCCCCACCTAGCTGGCCCTAGCACCAGGGGGCAAGCACTGCAACAGGGCTACCCTCTCTGGGTGAGGCAGGAGCCGGCGAGTGGGCCAGGGACACGCCTGGCCCCAGGGCTGTGTGCTGCTACGCCAGGCTGCCTCCCAAACAGGCCAGGCCAGCCCAGTCCCGACAAGCAGAGCCGCTTGCCAGGACAGACCAAGGCATCTCATCCAGACTGCTCATTCCCCAGGCTTCTGGTTCCAACAGCTCGTTCTAAACAACATAGGGCCTTCCCAAACACAGCAAAGAAAGTGGAATCAAGTGAAGTTCATCTGGCCGGCCATTCTGGGAAAAAGTGTGGAAAGAAGCAAAATCTATGGGCCACACAGGGGCTCTGGGGTTCACAACATCTCCTTTTTTCTGAGATTACTAACACCATAGCCACCTCTACAAGCACGAAGAGAAGCCACTAGACGCGCCAACTGTGTGCTGCAAAGACAAGCTGTGTCAAGAGGAGCCCATCTCCTGTGGTCACACAACTGCAGGCAGGTAGGAGGCGCTGCTGGCTGAAACCTCAGAGCACTGAACCAGCCTGGTTTCCTTTAGAGACTTTAGATACGGTGACCATCCAGGAACAGTAACTGTCCTCCATGCTTAAGCATAACACACAAAAGACCACCAAGACCCCTGAGCCCAGTCTGCAAGGACACACACTTTTAAAGAGCCATGGCTGATGCCAGGCTGGGCTGACAGGACCCTAGCAGGACCCAGGGAAGCAGAGTGGGTGGAAGGCAGCAGGCACCAGGTGACCCTCACCAGGGCAGGGAGCCAGAGGCAAGACTTATGAAGTTCCAGCCTGACAGGAACACACATTTGGGTCAGACCCCCATGGGCCAATAAAGCCAACTCCTAGGGAAGGAAGTTTCTTTTCCAGGGTAAACCTGGCTTCTTTAAGAACTGCCTAGAGACAAAAGCCACAGTCTTTTGAAAAAGAAGATTAAATGGACAAGCAAAAATAGCAGTCCAGACCACTTGGAGGCTAACATTTCCATTACGCCAAAATCAGCATTTTTGAGGTTGAAGCTCTGAAGAGGATGGGAGACGGAATCAAATGCAAAGCAATGTCGAACTTCCCAGAAAGCAGGAGCTTTTTACACAGGCATTCTGCCTCAGGCACTGCGGCCAAGAAAGCCCCCACCACCCCAGGAAAGGGCCAGCCTCTCCTGGCAATCAAAACCACCCAGAAATGTAAAATTTTACTTACGAATGTCTCGAAAATGGATAATAAGCCTGGCCACGAGAGAAAGGTATTCGTCCTAAAAGCAAAAAACAGGAAGCAGTTTAATCCCAGGTGAAGAAGTGAAGTCATGTGACGCCCCTTCCCACCCCCTGCACTGCTGTGTCACTGAGTTGAGAGTTCTTCCTGAAAGGCTGCCGGCTCGCCTGGCTCGGCCTCCTCTGGAATCCATCTCTCAGAGAAGAGCTGACAATGCTCAGCTATGGCAGGCCAACAAAAAGCACAAAGAAAAAGCCAAGAGGGATACCGAGAGGCGTCAAACCACTGCTCCTTCCACTCTGCTGCAAAGGCTCAACGGAGAGGATGGCCAGCCAGCTTAGGCGCCCCTCCTCTCACAGGGGGGACGGCAAGTCCAGAGGGGATGAGGGGCCAGCTTGAGGTCACAAGGCACATCAGCAGTCCACATAGGCAGGCCGCTTTTGTCTTTGCACTATTTGTATCCAAGTACTTTCGCTTTTAATACCCGGCCTGTTGCTCTTTCACTGTTGACGTGCTTGCATGCAAATCTGGCTGTGCGCCCCTGGCTGCACTTTTCAGAGAAGCTGTGTTAATCTGAATTTACTGCACAGGCAAGGGAGAAGGCACAGTGCCACTCAAGGGTGGCAGGTGAAGGCCACTGCCGAGGGCCCGCTTTTTCCCAGCTGCCGGGTTTCTGGAACTGCACAGCAGAGCCTGCCTTCTACTGATTGACCTCTTTGCGACTAAGGACACTCGCTCCCAGGTGTTTTGGGGAAATCACTACTGTGAGTTTGTCCTGTGGTCAACAAAGGAATGTCTGAGTTAAATTCTTATTTCAGCGAAGCTGTACCATCCTTCCCCACCTTGAAATGCCCGTTCCTCTGGCAAGGCAGCCCCAATAAGGCAAAGCCTTCATTCTCCATCCTGCTTACACGACCCTCCTAAGTCACTGTGACACAGAGAGGCCACTAGACAGCAGGCTGATGGGATGACACCCACACAACCCGGAACCCAGCTGCGCGCAGCACATTGTGGAGGTACTACCCTGGGAACACATGCCAGTGAACTCAGGCACAAGAGTAAACCCACTGTCTTAAGAACACCTTTGGGGCAAAGTGGTCTCAGGTGAATGAAAAAATATAAGCACACTTTCTAAATCTTCATTACTCCTCAACTCACCCCCAAACTTCACCCCACCACTCTTTTTTGGCCAGGGGAATCAGCAGAGGCAAACATGAGGGGAAAAGGCCTGGGGGAAAGGCAAAGTTGGGATAAGAACGTGCAAAGGGGGGCAGGTACAAAGAGAGGGACAGTGAGCCTCTCCTGGAGCATAGGGACATTTAGCGGGTGTTGTCAACATTCCCAATTTCCAACTCCCACCAATTTCCAGTAGGAAAGACAATATGCTGAGGGTAAAGGGTAGAGCCGGGAACTCCTGCCTATGGATCACCCGGTCCTTGAAGGACAGCAGTGTGGTGAGCAGGGAGCAAGGAGGTGGCAGGCCCGAAGGAAGCTCAGGAAGTAAGGCGGCCAAGTACAAGGGGACAAAAATTGGGAGGTTGCCAGGTCAATGTCTGACATCTTTTTAGGGCCTTGGGCCATCTGTTAAATTGGGGATACCTTAAAAGAACTTGCTGAGTTTTCTCTATTTCCATAAAAGATAAAACGAAGGGTGACTGTGTGGCTCAATCGGCTGAATGTCCAACTTTGGCTCTGGTCACGGTCTCGCAGTTTGTGAGTTCGAGTCCTGCATTGGGCTCGTTGCCGTCAGTGCTGAAGCTGCCCACACAGAGCCCACTTCAGATCCTGTCTCCCCTCTCTCCCCGCCCTTCCCCCACCTGTATGCACTCTCACTCTTTCTCTCAAAAATAAGTATTAAAAAAGAAAAGATAAAATGAGGAAGCAGGTTGAAAAGGCAACTAGATACTTTACTCAGACACAAGATACAATAAAAATGGGGCTCAGGAGCATGTCCCCAAAGCCTTGAATACAGAACCAGGATTGGGTACTCAAAGCCCTACTGCAGTCCCTGGCCCAGAGCTGGATGGCCAGAGTGGTCTGCTCCTGGCTAAGGCCACCCCACTGCCAAGTGAGTAGAGTGGAGGCTCTGGGGACCAGACTAGACCAGCCCGAGAAGGCCTGGGGCGCAGATCTGGCCACCTGACAGTAGACATGGGCACAGAAAGCAGTCACACGGCTGCCAAGAGATTTTCTTGCAGGTTAAATACATCTCCAAATTTCTCGCAAAGCCAGGCCACCCAGGAACCACTAGGAGTGGAGCGCTGCACATCTGCTGCCAGTGTTCCTCCCTCAGTAGACCCTGGGGTCTGAGACTGCACCGCTCACGTCCCCCAGGGTGGGCTATTTTACTCCCATGGCTCCTAAGTCATAGGTGCTGACTGACCTTCCCCGGCGTGAGAATTCTCAGATTCTACTACTCCCTTCTGCTCCAAAGCACCCCACCTCTCCAGGACTGTTACAGAGAAAGGGCTGAAGAGCGTGTGAGGTCCCTTGCATTCGCTCAGTCTTTATGATCTGTCCCACTCAACATCAAAAATCTAAGTGTCAGGGCTGCACGTGAGGTTGGGTATTACCAGACCAAGGCAGTAACAGCTAATACCCTGGCATTTACGTGGTGCCAGGCACAGCTCTAAACCTTTACATATATCAATGCTTTTAATTCTTCCAACCACCTACTGAGGCAGGTGCGTGGTGTCCGGTTTGCCAATGAGAAGATAGAAATGTGGGGAGAAAAGCTTTATACAGTTCAAACCCCAGCTTGACCCATGCAAGTCTAGCATGAAGGCCCAAACAACAAGGGTAAAAGATGTCTCCCCAACAGGGATATGGAGGGAGCAGCAGGAGCAGGGACACACACAGGCTCCATATAAAATTCTAGACACCACACACTACACGCTATACACTACCTTTTGTATAAGACATGGGGAATCTGAATACATACGTATGCTTGTATCTGCAAAAAGAAATGTTAGAAGGATAAACCAAAATCGAAGATTAACAGTTACTCCCAGAGGTATCAGGGATTGGGCTGGAAATGAGACTTCACACCTTGTTATATGGTTTTCACATTGGAAGCATGTACATTAAAAAAAAAAAAAATCAAATTGAAGATAATACCGAACCAAAAGAAAAAGTACAATTCCTAAAAATTCAAAATAAACTGAAACATATGAGTTAACTATCAAGATGGTGTCAAAATCATACAGTGAAAAGAACCCTTTGAGAGCTCATTTTAAAAAAGAAAAAGCAAACAAAACAAAAAACTGCATGTCCTTAGTGTAAGGGATACATTTTAAGGGCAAACAGAGCTGCAAAGAAATCTTAAACTTCATTCCACATTTTGTTATTATGTTACCAATATTAGTGGTAATATTAGTCTGTTTATTCCAAAGGTATTTTATTTTATCTTGAAGTTTTAAAACTTTTTTAGTAATCTCTACACCCCAAACATGGGGCTCGAACTCACAACCCCGAGATCAAGAGTTGCATGCTCCTCCGACTGAACCAGCCAGGCGCCCCCAAAAGTATTTTAGAGTAAAGCAAGTAATTATGCTAATATTAGAAGCCAAGATATTCACATTAAGAGAAAAGATACATGTTTAAAACGAAAGTAAAACCCTGTAAGGTTAAACTGGAATGGGAAATATCAGTGTGAAATTACGGGGTTTTTGAGGTTGTCGCTGTTATCACAAAAATATATTACTTCTTAGCTCTCTTCGCAAATAGGTGCAGAAGCCATCAGCACCAGTGCCCACACGGCATGCTCTAAATACCATTTCAGCCTCAAAAAGGAACCAGGGCTCCATAGAGGAACGGCCCATTCCAGGACCAAGACGCAAGTAAGCTGCAAAAGATGAAAGAAGTCATGATAAGGGGCCCTAAGAGGGACAGGAGGGAGCTTGGGGGCTGCCCCTCCATGAGGAAGGGAACACAGAAGCATCAAAATGAACCACTGCAATGGACTGAAATACACGAAATGCACAGCCCCAAGTTCCTAATAGTCACAGGAAGAGAATCTACCCTCATTCTCATTCCCAAGCCCTATTGATCACCTCCCCTGGCAGGGTGGGGGGGAAACCAAGGGTAGCAAGTCCTTGGGTTACAAAGGGACAATGGACTAGAAAGCATCCCTGAGGGGTTCAGAATTGGCTGTGTTTCAAGCAACCAAGGATCCCTGGTTGATGAAAGAAAACCCTTCTTTGCAGCAAAATTCCTTGTAATAAATGTGTAAGGAAAGCCAGAATTAAGGACAATTACCACTTTGCAATACCCAATTAAATGGTGGAACATGAGGTGATAAGTGGATAGGGAACTTTTAGGAGAAGAGTCAGGCTGTCACTCTCTGAACTCCTGACCAGCTGTCGTCTCGTGGGGAAATACAAATACATGGCACCACCTCGGACATATTCTTGCTAATGAAATCACTGCACCCTGGGCTCTTTCCATCTAATACTCCGTTTATAAGAAATATGGGGTAAAAAAGAGTGAGTCAGGCAAACACGCACGCCAATGACTCTGCCACTTAGGATTCACAAGGAAGTGAGGAACCTGGCAGAGAAAGCTCTGTATCATCTTGGAGAAGACACGTTATCATCAAAAATAGTATGTTGGTAGATGAATGTGAAAGATGTTTCTGGGGAGGGCTCAGAGGAAATGAGAAACAGAGAATCCTTGTTAGCTAGTGACAGGAAGTTTAGCTGTATCCTACTTGTGGGGAAGGCAGAACTTGTAAGCAACAAATTTGGATATTCGGCTGAGAAGACTTCCAAGCAAAATGTTGAAGGTCTGGCCTGCTTTCTTCTTGCTGCTCAGAGTAAAATGCGAGAAGAGACAGAAACTGAGGGAAGAACTATCAAGCAAAATGGAACCTGGACTTGGTGGTTTGAGAAACTCCCAGGCTACCCAAATTGCTAAAATGAGGAGATTCACTGTTAGGAAGGTGTGCTCTGGAGAAAAGGCCAAGGGTGTGGCTTGACACAAATTTTGCTAGTGCCAAGGAGACTGGGCACAGGATTCACGAATCCCCTCAATTATCTCACAGAAGCCAAGGCCAGGGAAGAAATCACACAGGAAAGACCGGTGGAGAAATCCCTGGTCTAATGGGGTGAATCCTGTCACACACACAGGAGACCCACGAAGGCATTTGAGTGTTACACCAGCAAAAACAGTGCCAGGTTGGCCTGAAAAGGAGAGAGACTAGAAGAAATCAAAGAAGGGTGTCAGACTCCCAAAATTCTACAGGCAGAAAACAGCCTGATAAAATCACTCAGCTGCAAACATGTGCTATTCCTTAAGAAAAGGAAAGATGACCACAAGGGCAGAGTTTTAGGCCAAGAGGCCAAAGCCAACAGCCCAGAGACTGGAGTCTCCAAAGTCTGGTAATTAGTTACAGCAGCTACAGGAAACTAATACACTCTTTCTATAGGCTCATCTGTGTTATAGCATGTTTCAGTTATTTCATTTTTTTATATGGCCAAATAATATTTCACTGTATGGAGATACCACTTTTTCTCTATCCATCCATCAACTGATAAACATTTGGATTATTTCTACTTTGGGCTATTATGAATAATGCTATGAATACTTATGTACAAGCTTTTGTCGACATTTGGTAACTGTTTAATTTTTTGAGGAATCATCACAGTCTTCCACAGTGACTGCACCACTTCACATTCCATCCAGCAAAGCAAGAGGTCCCAATGTCTCCAGTCATCATGAGTGTGAAGTGGTATCTCACTGCGGTTTTGGTTTCCATTTCCCTCTGACTAATGATGCTGAGGAGCTTTTCATGTACTTCTTGGCCATTTGTGTATCTTCTCTGGAGAAATGTCTATTCAAGTCCTTTACCTTTTTTTTTCTTTGAATTAGGTTTTTTTTGTTAGAGTTGACGGGATTCTTTATATACTCTGGATACCAGTCCCTTATCAGATAAATGATTTGCAAATATTTTCCCCTATTCCATGTGTTGTCTTTTCACTCCCTTGATGGTGTCCTTTGATGCACAATAGTTTTAAATTTTTTTCTAATAGTTTTCATTTTGATGAGTCAAACTAACAGATTTTCTTTTGTTGCATGTGCTTTTGGTGTCACATGTCAGGAACTGTGGTCTAATCCAAGGTCACAAAGATTTATGCCTGAGTTTTCTTCTGTTTTATAGTTTTAGCTCTTATATTTAAGTCTTTCACACACACATTCTAATTTCTGTGTATGGTGTGAAGATGGGACCCAACCTCAATATATCATATACAGTCATCTAGTTGTCCCAGCACCATTTGTTGAAAAGACTGTTTTTCCCCACTGAAATCTTTCAGTGCCCATGTCAAAAAAAAAAAAAAAAAAAAAAAAAAAATTTATTAAGAGTAAACACAAAGACTTACAGATTCTCAATTCTACCTCATTGATTTGTAAGTTTATCCTTATGCTAGTATGACATGGTCTTGATTACTATAGCTTTGTAGTATATTTTAAAATCTGGAAGTATTGGGGTGCCTGGGTGGCCCAGTTAGTTGTGTGTCTGACTCTTGGTTTTGGCTCTGGTCATTATCTCCCATTCCATGGGGTTGAGCCCCATGTTGGGCTCTGCACTGACAACAAACATGGAGTCCACTTGGGATTCTTCTCTCTCCCTCTCTCTTCCCCCCCCCCCCCGC
>NW_024412762.1:35127-39769 GCF_014898765.1 Herpailurus yagouaroundi
AATAAATAAACTTTAAAAATTAAATTAAATTAAATTAAATTCAGAAGTATGAGTCTTCTGTGTTCTTCTCCAAAATTGTTTTGGGTATTCTGAATCCCTTGAGTTTCCACAGGATCAGTCTGTCCACTTCTACAATGTCTGTTTGAAAGTTTTCCTCAGATACTGAGAAGTGTATCAAATCCCAGAGCAGGAGCTCCAGAGCCAGTGTTCTTGGCAACAGGAAGCCTTTGATAAGTACTGCATTGTAAGTCATATATTTTAACATTTTATTTTTATACATTCTGAAATATTTTAGACGTACAAAAAGTGAAAAATTAAACAAATGCCAGTGGTCTCCTTACCTAGCTTAAATTTTAAAATAAGACACAGGGGATACCTGGGTGGTTCAGTTGGTTAAGTGTCTAACTCCTGGTTTCATTCAGCTCAGGTCATGATCTTGCAGTTCCTGAAACTGAGCCCTGCTTGGGATTCTCTCTCTCCCTCTCATTCTGCCCCTCCCCTGCTACATACATACATACATACATACATAAATAAGGGTGCCTGGGTGGCTTTGTTGGTTGAGCATCCGACTTTGGCTCAAGTCATGATATCATGGTTCATGGTTTGTGAGTTTGAGCCCCGTGTTGGGCTCTCTATTGTCAGCATGGAGCCTGTTCCGGAGCCTCTGTTCCAACCCCCTCTATGCCCCTCCCCTCCTCACATGTGTGCTCACTCGCTCTATTTCTCTCTCCCTCTCAAAAATAAACACTTTTAGGGTCGTGAGCTCAAGCCCCACGTTGAGTGTGGAGACTACTTTAAAAAATAAATACAGACAGACCAAAAAATAAAAATAAGACAGAAAAAAAGCAAGTAAGCAAATGAGCTAGCCCTCCATGCTACCACTGACTCACCCTACATCTCAGTTTCTTCACAGGTGAACTGGAGAAAAACGTCACACGGACTAGACCAAGAGAATACTTCTCTCAGTGCCTCAATACATGCTACTGCAAGCATATCTGGTGAACATCAATCAAAATTGACAGTTAAGCTTCTGAACAAATATGTTTACTAAGGATGGTGCAGGAATCCTGACTATCATGCATTTAGACAGAATGGAGTAAAGGAGCACTGCCTACAGGACCTTCCTCATGAAACAGCTACACCCAGCTAGGCTTTCCTAGCAGATCTCAGTAGCTGTTAAGAAAATGCTTATCTTGGGGCACCTGGCTGGTTTAGTTGGTAGAGCATGCGACTCTTGATCCCAGGGTAATGAGTTCAGGCTCCACATTGGGTATAGAGCCTGGGGGGGAAGGGAGGGGAAAAGGAGGGGAGGGAGGAGGGAAAGGAGGAAGCAAGAGGGGAAGGGAAGAAGGGTAGGAGGAAAAGGGGGAAAGAAGGAAGAAAATGCTAGTCTTTTCATGTGTTCACATTTTTCAATGTACACAATTGTGCTTTTCTCAGCTCTAAGATGCAGCGCTTCTAATGCCTGAATTCTTGGGCAGTCCAACAGGTGCCCATGGATAGCAGAAGGTATATTCAGATTCAGTCAAAGCCAGACTCTGGGCTTGTGAGGTCCCTCAAAAAGGCTAAAGGTAGGAAAGCATCTCCTTTTATCAGATGTACATAGGCATCCTCCTCTTCTCTTGCTGGGAGTGTGACTGGGCCTGACTCTATTTCCCAGGCTGTGCTCGTCCCTATTTATTCCATCTGGTTGGCTGTTCAGCTCAGGCCCTCCTCTTTGATTACTCCTAAGGTAGCTTCCCACTTCTGATGCTCACAGCTTCCCTGGTCCCCGCATTTCACTTTGGCCTCCCGGTGGGGGTTTAGTTCTGTACTAGTCCTTTCTACACTGTAAACCAGAAACACGGACTACTTTTGCATAATACTATATTAAATGCAAGTGAGTAAATGAGTGTTTAACTTTTACACTAATTTAAAAACAACCAAGTAACAAGCAAGTGTTCAGAACTGCACCCAGCCGTAGTAAGCATCTCTACATGCTGCTGCTGTAGGTGTCGACACAGAGGTCCCCAGACCCCTGACTGTGCTCTCATCCAGTGGATGCCAATCTTCCCAAACCTTCAGAGGCTGGTTCAAGTGTTTGGAGATGAAACTATCACAATAACCCACCATCCCCGGGTACAATTATTTTTGCTTCCATCAGCCTCCTTTAGGCAGAGAGTAGTCCCATCTGTAAGAATTAAAGGTGTTAAGGAATTAAAGTGGCTGTTTGGGTATCTTTCGCCTTGACGGATGGGAGGCAGTAAGAGAAGTGGCTAAGAGTATGGTGACACCAGACCATCTGGCTCCATTCCTGGCTCTACCTCACCTAGATCTGTGACCTCCTAGATAAGTTAACTAGCATCTGTATGCCAGAGACTCCTTCTCTGAAACTGGGGACAGTGGTACTATATTTGCATCATAGAGCTGATGTGAGATCACATGAGCTCACACGTGAATCTTGCAAGGGGACACCACTTTACAGGGAACAAATGGAGTCTGGCCATTAAACCTGGATCCAGCCAATGATAGAATGGGCAGGGCTTTAACTTGGGGTGCTAACATCCACACTAGAAGCACGAGCCCGTGCCAGGCAATTTGGTGAATTCTTTTTATGTTTTTTAAGTATTTATTTACGTAAGTCATCTCTACACCCAACGTGGGGCTCAAACTCACAACCCGGAGATCAAGAGTCACATGCTCCTCCGACTGAGCCAGCCGAGGGTCCCTGGTAACTTCTTCTAAATGAGAGCACTCAAGATTTTCCTTGCCTTGAGAGATACACTAGGCAACCTGAGGTGCCCATTAGTGCCCCAGTTCCCTTCAGGGTGGACACCTCTGGACCGGCCAGCTTGTCAGGATTCCCAGGGAAGGTCAGTCCCTTCTCTCTGGCCTCTTCCACCTCCCAGCCCTTCCTAGAATCCAGAAACAGAGAAATTACTCTCCTTCATCCTTCTCTCTGCTCTGGGGTTCCACTTTTTCAATTCTTTCACAGTTGTTCTAATGGAATCTCAGGTCAGAGGTGCAGGTAACAAGAGTGCCCCGGCTGCCATCTGACCAGTCCTCACAGAAGGGCCTCACTGCACTGACTGACACCGGCTCTATGAGGAGCCTAAGCAGTAGTAAAAAGCTGGGCACTCGACAACAGTGCCTAAGGAGCAGGTCTGTCTCTGTAAAAAAGACAGGAAATTCCCAACACCTGTTAAAAAACCAAAAACAACAACAACAAAAAACCTCTTCCAAATAGCTGGGGCCTCCTCTTGGAGTTAGGGATTTAGGACGAGCTTGGTCAAAGGAAATGGACTGCTGTTGTTAAGATCCAGAGTGTGGGCTGCAGTGAGGCAGAGGCTAAGAAGGTGAGGGGGCTGTTGTGCTGCCAGGTACCCCCTTTGGGACGGAAAGCTTATTCCTCAGATGATCAGAGAATATCTGTGACAGCCAATCTCCAAGAGGGCCACCAACAATCCCTGGCTTCCCTGTACAAACAGGCCACTGCTCACTTCAAAAGACAGAGGCAATTCCCACTGCCCTGAATTGGCACTGGCCTCAGGATCTCCTGTATCTGAGTGAGGTTCTAGGACTTGTGAGGACTGGCAGCTTCTACTTCCTCCTCCTCAGAAGCTAGCTGCCACATAGTAAGGAAGTCCAGGCCATACTGCTGGAGACACCATGTGGAGGCCATGTCAGGAAAACCAATGTGCAGATAATGTGAGTAAAGCCTTTATGGACCTTCCAGGTCAGCACAGCTGCCTGCTGAATACAGCTGTATGAGAGGTCACACAGGAGACCAGCAGAATGGTCAGCCAGGCAATTTCCAATTGCCCTGACTGCTGACCCACAGAATCAGGAGAAATAACTCACTGCTTAGATCATTAAGCTTTTGGGTAGTTCCTTATCAAACAATAGATAACAAACAATACTGAACCAACAAGTTCTGCATTTCAAAAGCTGAAATAGTTCAACAAGCCCTAATCAATATCTTTTAATGCTAAGAAAATACAAACAAGACCAGTAATAACACCCCATCCCCCCAAATATTTGCAAATTCTACATCTAATAAGAAACTTAGATCCAAAATACATAAAAACTCTAACAATCAATTAAAAAAAACAGAAGTCAATTTTAAAATGGGCAAAGGATGGGGCACCTGGGTGGCTCAAACAGTTAAGCATCCGACTTTGACTCAGGTCATGATCTCACGGTTTGTGAATTCGAGCCCCACGTTGGGCTCTGTGCTGACAGCTCAGAGCCTGGAGCCTGCTTCGGATTCTGTGTCTCCTCCTCTCTCTGCCCCTCCTGTGCTCATGTTCTCTCTCTCTCTCTCAATAATAAATAAATGTTAAAAAAAAAAATTTTTTTTTTATTTAAAAAAAAATTTTTTTAACATTTATTTATTTTTGAGACAGGGAGAGAGCATGAACAGGGAGGGTCAGAGAAAGAGGGAGACATAGAATCCGAAACAGGCTCCAGGCTCTGAGCTGTCAGCACAGAGCCCGATGCGGGCCTCGAACCCACAGACTGTGAGATCATGACCTGAGCCGAAGTCGGACGCTTAACCGACTGAGCCACCCAGGCACCCCAAAAAAAATTTTTTTAAATTGGGGCGCCTGGGTGGCTCAGTCGGTTAAGCGTCCGACTTCGGCTGAGGTCATGATCTCACAGT
>NW_024412762.1:40169-108336 GCF_014898765.1 Herpailurus yagouaroundi
CAGGCTCTGCGCTGACAGCTCAGAGCCTGGAGCCTGCTTCGGATTCTGTGTCTCCCTCTCTCTCTGCCCCTCCCCCACTCACGTTCTGTCTCTCTCTGCCTATCAAAAATAAAGAAACGTAATAAAAAAAAATTTTTTAATTAAAAAAATAAAATTAAATAAAATCAGCAAAGGATCTGTATAAACAATTTTCCTAAGAGTATATACAAACGGCCAACAAGCACATGAAAAGATGCTCAGTATCATTAGTCACCAGGAAATGCAAATCAAAACCACAATTTTTGTGAGATACTGCTTCACACTCATTATGACAGCTATAATAATAATAAAAAAAAGACAAACAATAACAAGTGTTAAGGAGTGGAGGTATTGGAATCTCATACCCTGTTGATGGGAACACAAAATGACACAACTGCTTTCAAAAAGTCTGGCGGGGCGCCTTGCTGGCTCAGTAGGTGGAGCATGAAATTCCTGATCTCAGGGTTGTGGGTTTGAGCCCCACATTGGGTACAGAGATTACTTAAAAATAAATTTTAAAAAAATTTTTAGTATTTATTTAGTTTTGAGAGACAGAGACAGAGAATGTGTGGGGAAGGGGCAGAGAGAGAGGGAGACCAGAATCCAAAGCAGGCTCCAGGCTTTGAACTGTCAGCACAGAGCCTGACATGGGGCCCAAACCCACGAACCATGAGATCATGACCTGAGCCGAAGTCAGACACCTAACAAACTGACTGAGACAACCAGGTGCCCCCAAAATAAAATCTTTATTTAAAAAAACAAAAAACAAAAAACAAAAAACAAAACCCACAGCCTGGCAGTATTACCATATGATTCAGCAATTCTACTCCTCAGTATCTACCCAAGAGAAATGAAAATGGTATGTCAACAGGAAAGCTTCTACACAAATGTGTGTGTTTTTTTCTAAAGATTTTATTTATTTTTTATTTATTTAAAAACATTTTTCTAAACGTTTAGTTATTGAGAGAGAGAGAGAGAGAGAGAGAGAGAGAGAGAGAGAGAGATCGCACACGCGCATGCACGGGCAAACAGGCAGAGAGAGAGGGAGACACAGAATCTGAAGCAGGCTCCAGGCTCTGAGCTGTCAGCACAGAGCCTGATGTGAGGCTCGAACTCACGAAAGGTGCCAAAGTCAGATGTTTAACCAACTGAGCCACCCAGGTGTCCCAAGAAAATGTTTATTACGTATATCCAGAGTGCAGACCCCTTCACATCTCAGTGCTCAGCGCTCTTTCTTACACTTACATGTGGTCACAAACACATCATACAGGTGGTTTCTCTTCTGGAAATTGCTTTCTCTTCTGGAAATTGCTTTCTCCAGCCGATAATCTTGATCTTTCCATTTTGAAAAACGTTCACCTCATCTAAACACACAGACCATGTCCAAATTTCCCGAACTGACCTCTATATGTCTTAAAAATTGGTTTATCCAAACCAGTATCCCATTGAGGGCCACAAACAGCATCTGCTTTTTTTTTTTTTTTAACGTTTATTCATTTTTGAGAGATAATGAGAGACAGAGCATGAGCGGGGAAGCAGCAGAGAGAGAGACACAGAGTCTGAAATAGGCCCCAGGCTCTGAGCTGTCAGCACAGAGCCTGACATGGGGCTCGAACTCACAAATTGCGAGATCCTGACCTGAGCCAAAGTTGGACGCTCAACCGACTGAGCCACCCAGGCCCCCCTAACAGCATCTGCTTTTAATTCTTGACATGAAACGATGTTCTAGAACTCCCAATACCACACTCAGGAACAAAGTGCTCAACGCAGACCCAGTGCAGCTGAGGGTCTGCACAGTCAGGATTTGAGAGGGAGGCAGGGCAGGTGCAGTGGTGCAACAAAAGCCCTGGCTGGGCATCAGCCCCTTCTCGCATAAGCTGGGTAACACTAGACAAGCCGCTGGCTTCCTTGTTCCTGTTCTGCTTCATTTCTACAAAAACAGCTCTGCCCTGGGGAGAACACTCTATTGAAAGGAGGTAGTCACATGAAGCCCATGGCACCTGGCCCAGGACGAGAGCTCATACATTGGAAATCCTCCCTGACTACTCCACCTGTAACATTCCTCGGCCTGGATCCTAGCTCAAGGCCTCAACTTCCACAAGCATCACCTTTAGCACTAAACAAAAGATGACAAGAACTGTTCTGGGCCCACGTGTCAGAGCCCTGTGGAGCTTCGGTGAGCACCATGGGGAGCACTCTTCCTCAGAGGAACAGCTGGACCCCATTGAACACCCTACAAGAGCTGGGCTCTGCCCACCATGAATGGATGGTGCTGGCAATGGGGTTGTAGTCACAGGCCAGGCCTACATCCTGCATGTCTCCCCCCACCCTCCCGCCCGTATACCATGGACACGTGGGAAGACTGACAGCATACTGACGGTAAAGGTGACAGTGCCCATGGTCAATCAGTGAGCAGCCACCCCGCCCCCACTCCATAGGCAGATAGCTTCCAGATTCTGCCCTGCACCCTCCCCTTCCTAAGCCTCGCTGCCAGGGAGGGTGACTACACCCACCAAGGCCTTACCCGGGTCTTGGCCTTCAGGAACACATGGCTCTCCATATCCTTGCTGGATTTACTGTGGGCCACACCAGCTTTTCTCATGGCATCCTCACTGTAACACAGAAGAAGAAGAAGAGATATTGACATGTGCCTATAAGTCTGCTCCTGCAGGGTTCCAGGCCAGCAGGCCCTGCACAGCAACTGCCCCTGGATGGAAGAGGCACTGTCCCATGGCATACCAGCTTAGCTAAGGTCCAGGAGAGGCATCAAGGGAGGGACTCTCAGCACAGCGATAAAAGGCAAGCAAGCTGAGCAAGGGAGTAAGAGGGCAGAGCCATGAGAAGGAAAAAACAGTAAAGGCAGACACCACAAAGCAAAGCAGCTACCTCCAGCACAAAGAACCAGAGGATCTAGGCCCTAGGAGTCACTCACAACCCACACAAAATCAAGTGTATTCAGATGGCTGAGTAGCCAGCACCCTCGATTTCCTACCCTCTGAGTGGCCTGGGTCCCCACTCAACTCTGGCATTAAGAACCGTGGGGCCCTGGCTCCAGTCTCCTCCTCTGTAAAACAAAGGAGGCACACAAAGTCAACTCTTAGTCCCTCCCAAAGTACGTGGGACGTGCAGGTTCTCCAGGTTGGACAAAGGAAATAAACCCCACAAATGTGGCAAACACTTAAAAACACATTTGCCAAAACATGCCCAATCACAGACAGAATGCTATCATAGGTTTTCACCGGCTAATGCTCTGCTAGGATAGAGCCACGTACACCAGCTAAGCTTGAGCTCCCTGTGAATGGCAGCACACACCCTGCCGAACACACACAAAGCTAAGAAGAACATTTGTGTGTGTCAGAAAGGAAGGGGCATGTTAGGCTTGGGTCCCAGGGACTGGCCCATCTGCTCAGAGCCTGCCCTCTTTCCCAGCGTTGGGCATGCTGATAAACACATGAACGAGCACGTCAGGGATCTGCTGCCTCACCCCAGGAGAATTAAAAAAAGCCTGATCCAGAGGCACCTGAGTGGCTCAGTCGGTTAAGCGTCCGACTTCAGCCCAGGTCATAATCTCAAGGTTCATGAGTTTGAGCCCCGCATCGGGCTCTGCGCGGATAGCTCAGAGCCTGGAGCCTGCTTCAGATTCTGTGTCTCCCTCTCTCTTCCCCTCCCCCACTCACCCTCGTGCACTTTCCCTCTCTCTCTCAAAAATAAATGAAACATTAAAAAAATAATAAAAATAAAAATAAACATGCCCGGTCCAGTGGTGCTAGAAAGCCTACTGACTGCTCCACACAAACAAGCAAACCCCAGGGTACTGGAAGAGTATGCAAATGGGGCTGCAGGATCATGTTTGTGATCTTTAAATTCAGAAAGGAGGCTAGATTCTAAGACTTGGACAAATCTGTATTAATGTGTAAAAGAAGCATAAAATGACACTGACCCATTACACTGCTGGGTAACTCATTAAACACATGGGTTCAGAGTCCCTACCCCCATCTGCTTCCCCAACCTCCACCGAGGCAAAGAAGCAACAACATGTTCCTGTTAACAAGGCAGTCAGGATGGAGCAGACACACGCACGAGGGGCAATGTGATCAGGGCCACAAGAATGGAGTAAAAGGAACAATGCAGAAGGACAACACGAGATCAAACTCGTGGGGAAGTGAGGGTGGCAGGCTCAGAGGACTGAGCCAGCATGAGGCAGGCATCCATATGTGGAAATCAAGAGTCGTCACCCAGTTAGGCTCTAAGTCACTGAGCATTTCTGACAAGAGAACTGACTGAGCAAACCCGCTTTCAGAAGGACAACTCACCTGTGCCCCCAAGCCCCCAAGGCCATACTTGTTCCCTTCCCCACCTTCCAATAGCAGTGTGAGGCAAACCTTGCCATGGAGACTTGCCAGGGCTGAGGGCCACAGAGCCGCAGGAGGTGAGGGGAGAGAAGTAGACACAGCAAGAGGGTACTTGCTGGTCAGTGGAACATGCTGGAGGCTGGCTGAGAAGAAGTGGAGAGGCCATGGATAGAAGGTGGAGCCAGAAACCAAGGTGTGAAGCACAAAAAGGCAGAGGAAGGGCTGAGGGCTCTGAGAGGGGGACTCGATTACGCAGATGGGCTCTGTGCCCAAGACAAGCAATCTCCAAGGGCTTAGGCAGGCTCCTGGCTGGCTGAAAGCAATTCTCCCAAGCTGCTGGCTGGCCACTTTTAATGGAGTCAGCAGACTCACAGGCCCCACACAAACTCCGTGCACTCTGACCGCAGCAAAGACACCTGGCACCATCCACAGAGACAAGACACAGACAACAGCTTAATAGCTTTGAAGCAGGGGGACCTTGCCAGGTCCGAAGGCACCAGATCCCAGATGTGTGGAGGGAGGAGCCCTGCCCCATCCTGGTCAGGGCAACACCACTGAGGACACGGACAGTGTGGTCATTGGCTGTGACTCAAAGAACCTGAGGAGCATCATCAAGACAGGAGGCCAGAAACAGGCCTCTCTTGACAAGCTAGAATACACACCTTAACAAGAGCAAACAGAACTAGAATAAACGTCCACCAAAGGGGCTGAGCAGCTATGGAGCCAAGGAGGAAGGCCACTCTTCAGCCGGGAGCCAGGGCTCTGCGAGGCAGCACTGGGCCCATGTCACGTACGTGTCCTTTCCACTGCTGCACACAACACCTGTCCAAACAGGCCCTGCATGTTTGTTGGCTAAAGAGTGAAGAGGGCCCTGAGCACTATTTTCAGTTCTGCAAACCATATTTTTTTTTAATGTTTTTGCTCCTGTTTCTAGTCTGCAGATCACGCTCCACAGAATAGAAGATGAGGCAAAAAAGAAACCAGGCAGTTCTGCTCTCTGTTACCACCCCACACTTTCCCCAAGGAGGCCCTGTCCTTTCCTTTTCAGCCAGCTCAGCATCTTGCCGTCCATTATCTGGTTCTAACTGCACAGGGAACAGTTTGTCACATCAGTGGTTAAGGGTGGTGTCCCTTCCTCCTTCTGTACCAAAGACCAACGTGCTCACTGCATGAGGCTGCTGTGGGTCCCAGCCCCACATTCAGGGCAGCCCCCAAGCAGATGCAGGACCAGCTGCTCTCCACAGCCCCCTGTGCCCTGTCCCCACGATGCCTACAGAAGCAGCTGAATCTGGATGGCCACTCCTCAGCCTCTGTCTCCAGAAAACATACCCCTTCCAGCAACTGTCACTCAACAAAGTCAAACTAGCACACAAGAAAATAGATCTAAAGACAGAGTGGTGGTTACAGCCTCAGAGAAAACAACTTAGAAGAACAAGTCTTAGTGAGCTCCACCCACACACAAGCAAGCCTGAGGTCAGTGCGGGGAAGCCAAGGGCCTGCCCAGCTGGGGGAGGTCAGGGAGCAAAACTAGCATCAGCTCACAAGGGTGGACCCGAATCGGTGGTCCTGCCCCAGTTCCGATACCAAGGCAGCCGTTCCTAACCCTGAGGCTGACAGGAAGGTGGCAGCACCATAACAGAGGGGCCTGTCTGGTGGCCACTGCCTGGGCATGCCCAAGCCTCTGAGATGGATGGAGGACTGACACTGGCTCAGGAGCAGGCAGTCCTCCCTTTCAAGCTGGGCTCCACAGCTCCCCTGGTATAGCTTCCTCCTGTTTGCCATGGCTACACCAAGTCGGCCTGGTCAGGGTTCAACTGGTATCTGGTTTAGACCAGAGTTTCCTGGGGGAGGACCTGATCTACCCCACAGGCCCTGTGAACTCCCCTCCCAGGAGGTCAGAGGAGGCCCTTCCTGTCCAGACCCTGCCTGAGCAGAGGGCAGTGACACACCAAAAAACAAAAAAAACAAAACAAAAAAAACCCTGTAACCTCAGCTCTATGTCCACCAATTGCCCACACTGGAAACCTGGGAACCCCCTCTTCACTTCCTAATTCTGACTTCTGTTCCTTAAAATCCAAGTCCTCACCCCATCTCTTACTGTACCTTTGGTGGTCCTTCTTCATAGGCTTCTGTCTCCCGGTCCCACTCCTACCACCTCTGCCAGCTTCCCAAGCCACATGACTGCCAGTGGGAGTGGGAAGTGACCCAGGCTCTGTCCCCACCTGCCTCAAGGGCCTCGCTCTTTACCAGCAAGGCAGACAGCTGTGAAGCCCACTCCCTCAGCCCCCCAGAGCCCTGCTGCCCAGTATACTGCCCAACCATCCCCCCAGCCCTGCCTGTTGGGCCCTCCAACCATGTTCCTACCGAGGCACCCCCACTCATTGCCTCAGAGAAACCTCATGGTCACCCTGGCCACACCCGAGGCAGCTCCTGTGGGAACTGTCAGCTCCCTGTCGGTCAGCCCTGCTTGTCCTATGAACACCTTGAGAGCAGAGATTGGTATGCAGCAGGCAGTAATCAGTACCACATAACTGCCTATTTTTTTTTTTTTTAACGTTTATTTATTTTTGAGACAGAGAGAGACAGAGCATGAACGGGGGAGGGGCAGAGAGAGAAGGAGACACAGAATCAGAAACAGGCTCCAGGCTCTGAGCGGTCAGCCCAGAGCCGGACGCGGGGCTCGAACTCACGGACCGCGAGATCGTGACCTGAGCTGAAGTCGGATGCTTAACCGACTGAGCCACCCAGGCGCCCCAATAACTGCCTATTTTTAACACAAGGAGTGGTAATGCCATGCATTTTGACAGGTCACAATATACAGAATCGAGAATCAGTGTGGCAGATACAGGAGAAATCAATCCTCGAATAAGCACACCCAGGCAGCAGAAGCCAGGGTGACAGGAAAGGTATGTGCCAAGATGGGTGGAAGTGCTGGGCACTGGACCTGCAGGAAGCAGACAGAGGAAGAAGGGCCTGGGCTCCAGAATCACCCAGAAATCACACATACTGGGGCTCAAATTCCAGCCTGGCCACTGGCCAGCTCTGGGTCTTGGCAGAGGCACTCCATCTCCTCCCCACACATACACACACATGCTCCTCATAAAGAAGCTCTCTGAAAGGGCTGTGGTTAGAATGAAGGCAGGTGTACAGAAGAGTCAGGGTGTGAGGACAGGTCCAGCCTTGGCACAGCCTGCACAGCTCCTGTCCAGCATCCGGCCTACACTTTTTTCTGTCCCCAAATTGGGAAACTCAATTTGTCAACTGGAGTTGGTTCATATTCTTTGTAACACAAATCAGTGCAGGATAAGGCAAAAAAAAACTAGCAAACTGTGTCCTGAGAAGGTATGCATGGATGTAAGCTCCAAGTGTGCTAATGCTCCCAGCCTGCCCCTTGCGACTCCACCCCCCAGCCGATGACCCTGGATACAGCATCTGGATACAGATGCGGTGTGTCCTTACCTCATGGGGCTGGCCTGAGGATTACACTAATGATGTCAGGCACTTGGCACACAGGAAGCACTAGGGTGTGTTACAGAAATCAGAAAGCAGTCTGCCTAACTGCGCAGTAAGACTGCATCCCAAAATACCTCCAACGTTCGATGATGCTGGTGTCCCTCCCTTCCTAGCAGATGACAGCAGTCTCCCTCAGGCAGAGCTGCTCTCCTACTGAAGCCGAGCCACCTGGAAGTGTGCCCCAGCGGCTGCACACTTCTCAGGAAGGGGCTTTGAGTGGGTATGCTGATGAGAAACATTAAGCGGCCTTCCCTGCTCTCCGGCTGCCTGACCCTCCCATCATGCTCCATTCCAAAGGGCCCTGGTTCACACCCAAGGGTCTTTCCACCTCTCCTGACGGCACCCTCTTCAATGCCACACGCTTCTCCAGACTCAACCACCTCTGCCATTGCTGAACGTGTGCTCACATTCACAGAAGAGCGAGCCCGTCTGGTCTCCTGCTGCTGTCTAAAGCAGGAAGGTTCTTTCCTCTCTGGGTCACAGACTCACCCTCCTAGCTTCAGATGGACAGGATGCCCATCTATCTGTGTGAGGCTTCTGTTCTGCCCCGAGGAAACCTCTCCTCATTTGAGAACCACACAACCATCAAGCAACTGACCTCTCACAGGGCAGGAATTTTGCCAGCCCCGCCTCTCCCCACCCTACAAGAGAAGCCTCCAGATGAAGTGGCACCTGCATGTGCAAAGAGTCTGTTCAACTACCTAGGACCTTGCAGTTTACATGGGTGACCCTTCACCCTGTTTGTGTAAAAGCCCCAATCTTATGAAGCTCAAGATAACAGGAGAATACTTACATAACACTGGGATGAGGAAGGCTTTCCTAAGCACACCATCAAAAGCAGACACCATATAGGGAAAAAGATCTTGCCAAGTTAAAAAAGAATCCTACCACAATTTTACCAACCATCTACCAAAGAGATAAGGAAAAGGTGCCCCTGATACTCCAGACCCTGGGCACTTCAAGTCCACTGCTGATACCAGAGAAGCAAGGCTCTGGCATCCCTGCTTCCCTATCAGGTGCTCAGGACAGCACCCACCCCACCCTCACCCCATGCCTGTGCAATTGTCGTGTATGTGTGGGGGTAAGCTCCCAGCACTTGTGGCACAGCCCAGGAATGCTCTGTTTGGTAAAGCAGAGCTCAGGCCAGCACAAGAGAGAGCTGTCCCACCCTCTCTAAATGCCGGCTGGGTCTAAGCATTGCCCATGGTTGAGGCCTATCCCAAACTTTCTGCCCTGCCCCAGAGGAGGAATCCTATGAGCCCACCCCTAGAAGGGCCAGGAAGTGAAGACAGACCAGAAGGAAAGCAAATCACTACACTGGTCCTGAGCAGGAAACAGAGTTTTGACTTAAATTAAGCTAGCTTAAGCCACAGTGCAAATAAATATGTTCCCTGCAATAATTTCATTTAAAAATAAAATTAAATATGAACCTCCAGGCTGGCATAAGGAACTGAACCTGCACGTCTAATTTTGTTCCATCTTAAAACCCCACTAAAACTACCGATAAAGGGGGATTTTTTCTTTAACACAAACTCACAAAGCCAGGAAGGACAGGAGTAATGGCTCCAACAACAGGATTTTAGAATCTAGAAAGCCGATGGTCCAGTGGTGATAGACACGGCAAGCTAAGAAAGCAGAGTCCTAAGTAAGTGACAGTGAGGAGGGCTGAGGGCCAACCCAGTGACAGCTCCAGATTTTGGCAAAGCTCAGGACAGGGTGTGCCAGGAACTCAGGAACCAAGGGTAAATGGAAAGATTCCAGTGTGAAAGCCTTCCCCGCATCCCCTCCTCCACTTCACACTGCTGGGTAACCATTCCCACCCCAGCAGATACCAGAGATTTATTCTCTGGAGAAGAGTCACTAGACTGGGAGGGGTCAACCCACCCAGGTGAGAGGGCAAGGGGAGGATAATGAAAAAAGTGAACTATGTGGCCACTGAGTGTCTAGATCCACACTAACTGTTGAAGCCCACCTGTCTCCCTTCTGCCCACCCGTGGCTTCCTCCAGTGTAGCACCCAGGCCTTCACTCTACAGCCCAGTGTTTAGAAGACCGTGTTTTGGAGGAAAGACAGAGCCTGAAGCTACATGAACCTCTGGGGAAGCTCCCAGTGGACAAGCCCCTCGTGCTAAAAGCATCCGCCTGCCTTCCTGGTACCCCTGTCCTCTTGAGGTGAGCCACCAACCAAGGGCTTTCCAAGACACCCTTACGTGGCAGATGAAGACCCCATGAGAAAAAAATGCCAAGAAACTATCTTTACTATCCAAAGATAAGATGTTGCATCCATTTAACAAGAACAGGAGTCTACAAAACAGGAAGTCAGGTTACAAAAAGCAAAGCAAAGAGTTCTTAGAATTAAAAGCATGTTAGCAATGAAAAGTCAGAGATAAAACTGAAATCTCCCACAGAACACAGCAAAAGGACAAAGAGATGGATATAGAAGATAAAAGATAAATTACAAGAGGACCAAAGGGCCAACATTCAGACACAGGGGGGCAGAGGGAACACAGGGAGCAGAAGGAACGTGACACGACATGATTTGGAGGAACTTTCCCTGAAGCACCGGACATGAGTTGTGGCAATGAGACAAGTCGCCTCGAAGCTCACTGGGAGAAGTGCTGGGCCCGCACAAGCAGCAGCACGAGAAACAAGAAAACAGCGGGATGCACTTCTCAATCCTTGAGTTAGTATTTCCAAACCAGAAGCCCATGTGCACCCAAATGGACATGGCCTCCAGAAATTGAGTTCTTTCTCTAGAAGCTAGTGGGATGAGGGAGTGAACCAAAAAGAACACACCACAGGATACAGGAAACAAGAAACCCAACAATGGAGCTGTGCAGCTCAAGAGACTAGCACTGCCTCTGGCCTGTGCCCATGAGAGCTCCAGAGGGAAGTCCAGGGAAAAAGCCAGAGCTGACAGACAGCCTGGCAGCACTGAGCGTGGGGATGACCGTACTGAGCGGTGACTGGAAGATACAGGAAAAGTCAGCCACAGGTACACAGAAAACTGGGCACATTTTTAAGAAGGCAATTTAATTCTGGAGAAAAAAAATAATGGTCATCTGTAGGATATCATTTGTATAGGCATAAAACGTAAGTATTCCTTACGGATTTACCCAGAAGGTAAAATACTGGCAGAACGAGGGAGAAGCACAGTTAATGGCTGTGTAAAGGGAGCTACAGAGAAAGTCAATAGATAATTTATGAAACTCATAAACGTGATGACCTGAGATAGAGGCACATGCACGTTACACGGAATCACAGGCACATGCCAGAAGGAAGAGCAGAGAGTCACAGGGGAGTACTCAGTGAGTGGGGACACACCACGGTTTCTTGTCTTTTACCACTCCTTGACTTTTAAAACTGAATGTGCATATATTACTTTGATAAAATAAGAACTGAAAGTTCAATGACAAAATCCACATAAAGAGTGTGCCACAGACTCTGCCACAAAGAAATACTTAGTGAACACCAGCTGTTAATAAGGGTCTCCTCGGGCCACCTGCTTGGCTCAGTGGGTACAGCATGTGACTCGAGTTCAAGCTCCATGTGGGGCATAGAGATTACTTAAAAAAAAAGGGGGGGGTCTCCACCTTTCTTTTTTTTATTATCATTTATTTATTTTGAGAGAGAGCATGAGCGTTCAGGAGGGGCAGAGAGACAGAATCCCTAGCAAACTGTGTGCTGACATTGTAGCAACACAGGGCTCGAACACACGAACTGTGAGATCATGACCTGAGCTGAAAATCAAGAGTTGGACACTTAACCAACTGAGCCACCCAGGCATCCCTCCTTCACCTTTCTAATCCTTCCAGACTCAGACAACATGGAGACATGATGCTCACGCTTCATTGCCAATTTTGACCCCAGGAGCATCCCGAAAAGCCTACCACACATTCCACAGCCCCTCAGTCAGAGAAGTCCTGAGCAAAGCAGTCCCCTGCATCCTCCCATCCAGCTGAAAAAGCCCCTTCCTGTCCATCCCACCCCCCAAAGCGCAGGACTGTTCAGTCGGGTCTTCGACCTTCACCAAGTCCTTAGGAAGCTCCAGAGCAGCCTCCTGTGCCTCTCTTGGTCTCCTCTCCTCTCAGTTCCGTGGCAGTGGTTTACTGCCCCAGGTGGTTTCGTCTAGGAGGCAGGCAATGACTAGACACCAATTGTTCAATCACCAATAGTAACCAATGCAAACACCTGGCCTCAACAGGGAGTGGGCCTTCTTGACCTCACAGGTAGCCGTTAGCAGAACACAACTGCTTCCTTTTCTTTGTTGCCATCCTTCTGCATTCCAGTTCTCTGACTTTTTGAAGAAATATAAAGTGTTTTCTAACTAGATAAAAATCCGTATTTCAGAATTTAGCCAGCCACCTACATGTAAGGAAAGAATATTTTAGTCTTGCAGAAAGAAATTTCTTAATCATACAAACACAAGAGACTGAAAGCACTTTCTTCTCACATTCCTCTTGGTTTGTTTGATCAAGCTCTCCAAATTCTGCCCTCAAGATTTCTCAATCCCCAATGAACTGGATCAACAGAAGAACTACTCCTAGAGAGAATATCATTGCCCTGAAAAGAGCATGTTGTTATTTGAGCTAGTTCAGAAGACTTACAAACTTTGTCATTTACTCCAATCTGCTGGTTTGGCCTCAACAGGTCCAGGAGAGTCCTCGAGATCCCTGTTCAGGCACTGGCCTCTGGGCTCCAGGCCTGCAACCACGTGCTGAGGATTCTCTCTGCCAAGCCAATAATTTATTAAAATGCTTATCTCACATGATTTTGTGGTATTTGGAGAGTAAAGCCCTATCGTCTACAGATCTGCACTCAAGGACTAGCAGTTGACATCATATGGTGTCTGGAATGTGATTGAAAATAGTCCAGGAGTGGGTGGAGAGGGATGGGTGAAACTGGCCATATGTTGCTAACTCTCCAAGTACCTGAGAGAACATTCTTCTATCTCTACTTCTGCAAATATTTGGAAAAGGCCATAATGGAACTTTTAACAAGATAGTAAATAAAAAGCTCGTGTCAAGCATGCAGGATGACTGTGCAGAGGAGCTTGGAGAAGGCTTACTCCCAAGACTGCCTCACTGTGAGGCCATCTTGGCTGTCACACAGGGAGTGACCATGCACTCTGAGTCACCCTGGCTGCACAGTCCCCCTCAGCCTAGGGAAGCATGGCCCTCTGGAAGGCAGCAACCAATAAATGTCTTAAGAAATCTGCTCCCACACCACAGGTCAGTCCAGTTCCTCACAACCCAACCACGGGAAGAGTCCCATTGGCCAGAAGCTTTGCTGTGTCCATGCCTCATATAAACCGGGGCCATAGGCACACAGGTCCCAGCCAGAGTCACCCCCAGAAGAGGAACACAATCTGAGCTGTGAAAAAGCCAAAACTCAAACTGAACTCAAGAGTTCAAGTATAAATTTTAAAAAATTAAAGTTAAAAAAAAAAAGAGTTCAAGTATAAAAATATACAGGTATAAATAAACAAACAGGTGTGTGTGTGTGTGTGTGTGTATACACACACACATATATTCACATATTTAAAATACATACATATCTTGGCACAAAAACAGACCCTCAGATCAATGGAACAGAATAGAGAACCAGATAGAAATGGACCCACAAATGTATGGCCAACTAATCTTTGACAAAGCATGAAAGAATATCCGATGGAATAAAGACAGTCTCTTCAGCAAGCGGTGCCGGGAAAACTGGACAGCGACATGCAGAAAAATGAGCCTGGACCACTTTCTCACACCATACACAAAAATAAACTCAAAATGGATGAAAGACCTAAGACAGAAAGCCATCAAAATCCTCAAGGAGAAAGCAGGCAAAAACCTCTTTGACCTCGGCTGCAGCAACTTCTTATTCAACATATATCCAGAGGCAAGGGAAACAAAAGCAAAAAGGAACTATTCGGACCTCGTCAAAATAAAAAGCTTCTGCACAGCAAAGGAAACAATCAGCAAAACTAAAAGGCAACCGACGGAATGGGAGAAGACATCTGCAAACGACGTATCAGGTAGAGTCAGTATCCAAAGTCTATAAAGAACTTACCAAATTCCACACCCAAAAAACAAATAATCCAGTGAAGAAATGGGTAAAAGACATGCATAGACACTTCTCCAAAGAAGACATCCAGATGGCCAACCGACACATGAAAAAAGGCTCAACATCACTCATCATCAGGGAAATACAAATCAAAACCACAATGAGATACAACCTCACACCTGTCAGAATGGCTCACATTAACAACTCAGGCAACAACAGATGTTGGCGAGGATGCAGAGAAAGATGATCTCTTTTGCATTGTTGGTGGGAATGAAAGCTGGTGCAACCATTCTGGAAAACAGTATGGAGGTTTCTCAAAAAACTAAAAATAGAACTACCCTACGACCCAGCAATTGCACTACTAGGTATTTACCCAAAGGATACAAGTATGCTGTTTCAAAGAGACACACGCTCCCCAGTGTTTATAGTAGCACTATCTGTTAACAATAGCCCAAGTATGGAAAGAGCCCAAATGTCCATCGATGGATGAATGGATAAAGAAGATGTGGTATCTATATACAATGGAGTATTACTCGGCAATCACAAAGAATGAAATCTTGCCATTTGCAACTACGTGGATGGAACTGGAGGGTATTATGTTAAGTGAAATGAGTCAGTCAAAGAAAGACAAATATCATATGACTTCACTCATAGGAGGGCTTTAAAATACAAAAAAGATGAACATAAAGGAAGGGAAACATAAATAATATAAAAACAGGGAGGGGGACAAAACCTAAGAGACCCTTAAATATGGAGAACAAACAGGGTTACTGGAGGTGTTGTGGGAGGGGGAATGGGCTAAATGGGTAAGGGGCATTAAGGGATCTACTCCTGAAATCATTGTTGCACTATATGCTAACTTGGATGTAAATTTTAAAAAATTAAAAAATAAATACATTTTAAAAATAAATAAAATACATACATATCAAAGCATACACCCACAGAAGCAGGACTGAAGAGAAAAAATTAAACTGTCAGCAATAGCCATCTCTGGGTAGAGAGAGTATGGAAAACATCTTCCTGTTTTGAAATCCTCTACAATGTTATCTGAAAGGGAATTAAGTACTGCACCCATCAGTCCTGAACACAATGACCAAAACAGGAGACAGAGGCAGGCCCAAGCTGCTGGGACTGGCTTCCCGTGCCCACACCGCCCCACCCCAGTCTCTCCGCACATCTCCTCTGCCCACCACACCCACCGCCACAGCCTTCTGCCTGGCCTCCTCTGCCACTCCTACCCACTTCACAACTGCAGCTAACTGCTCTTCCAGGTTTGTTCCTTGCATCACCTTGGAAGGGTTGACACCCCACACACTCCACACACCATCACCTTAAATTTTTTCATTTATTTAATGTTTATTTATTTTTGAGAGAGAGACAGACAGAGCACGAGCAGGGAAGAGGCAGAGAGAGAGGGAGACACAGAATCCCAAGCAGGCTCCAGGCTCTAAGCTGTCAGCACAGAGCCTGACACAGGGCTCGAACCCATGAACAGAGAGATTATGACCTGAGCCGAAGTTGGACACTTAACTGACTGAGCCACCCAGGCGTCCCTATACACCATCACCTTGCACCCCACCTGTCAGAAGCAGCACAGAATCAGGGCCCATCTCCCTCAGGGGTGCATATCTGTGTCTTTCTCCTCCCCTTCCTCCTGCACGTACACACAGTTGCCGAATTTCAAAGCTTCCTTACATATAGGATCTCTCCCTCCTAAATCATCCTCTCCTTTCCCACTGTCGTGGCACCTAGTGGGTCTCAAATTTGAGTATGCATTCAAAATCAACAAGGATGCTTATTATAAAGGCAGGTTCCTTGACAATGTCAGATGTTGGTAAGGATGTCTGACAAGGGGAACACCCCACGTGGCTGGTGGGAAAAGTAAATGGATACACACCACCTGGGAAAACTGTCTGGCAGACTGTACCCCAACGTCCATCGAGTGTAGAACAGAACAGAGAAGTGATCTGGGGTAGAGTTGCACAATGGATGACACATGGCATAAGTAAGAATGGCTACCTAAAAGGTTGATCACCCATCACAGACATGCTAATTGAAAGAAGCTGCTGAGTGAAAGAAGCCAGACATGGTGTGACTCCAATGACAGGGAAGTTTAGGAACAAACGTCTCCCTGGCCTGGGAAGCCAGAAGAGTGGGGGCACATTGGCTGAAGCACAGCGGGGAGCCTGCTGGGTGCTGGGCCTGTTCCAGATGCAGGCCTGGGCTGTGGCTAAGGGGGTGTTTTCATGTGTGAACATTCATCTGGTAGTGTCATGCTGAAGATGTGTCCTTTTGTCATTCACTGAAGTAGGTTTGTTATACTTCAATATAGAGAGGCACCATGTGAGACAACCAGAGCCCTGACCCCATCCTCAGGTTGGACTGGATTGGCCTTGAGCCTGAGTTCCTAGTACACAGCACCTGGTGAGGATTTGCTCTGCATTTTCACAGGCCTGAATCCCTCCAGCATGAATCAGAGCAGACCCATGGCTTTTGGAGGGCACAGAGTGTTCCATCAGGGTTTCTCAGAGCAAATCTGGCATTCTTTGTAACAGGTGCTCCATGCCACACACAGTGGCCAGATCACTCAATAAAACATCACCTCTGATGAGGATTGAGAGGGAGTCAGAAAGGGGAGAGGGGGCAGAAAAGAAGGATGAGCCTCTGGAGGTGTGGAGAGGGGGGAGTTCTGGTCCAGGCCCCTTAGTCTGGATGTGCCCACCTGCCTGTCCCTCTCCTGGACTGGATGCGAGTGGGTCAGCTCAAAGGCAGCCGGGTCACTCCTATTCCCTACCCACCCCTACCCACCCCCCCCCCCCCAGCAGATTCCCAGGTGGGGAACTTAGAGAAGACTGTGGGGCCAAGGGCAAAGAGAAAACAGGGTCCAGAAGGAGGAGGGAGCAAGACGGAACTTGGCTGTCATTCACCAAGCATGAGCTCCAAGATGTGTATAAATGAGAAAATGGGTAAACCTGAGGGAAGGGTGTACCCAAGCACTCTATACTATCCTTACAATTCTGCATGTTTGAAACACTCTCAAAATAAAAAGCTCAGAGTAAGGAGAACAGGGACTTCAAGAGGTCAAATGTCTTCTCCAAAGGCTCACTGCTCTAAGTAACAGCTATGCCACCTCAAGATACTTAACTCATTCAATCAGTGATCTTTATTAACCCTCACCATGTTAGCAAGTGATTTGTTATTAAAATGGAAAGGAGCATCTCCATCACAGTATAGGTTTCAAGATTATTATGCCTGGGCTTCTAATGTATCTTCTTTGTTCTCCAGGATTGGATACTCATTTGTTTATCTGTTAAACAGAACCACCTACTAACTGCCTGGACTCTCCATCTTTAATTTTTTTTTTTTTTTAACGTTTATTATTGAGAGACAGAGACAGAGCATGAGCATAGGAAGGGCAGAGAAAGGGGGAGACACAGAATCTGAAGCAGGCTCCAGGCTCTGAGCTGTCAGCACAGAGCCCGACGCAGGGCCTGAACCCACAAACCAGGAGATCATGACCTGAGCCGAAGTCAGATGCTTAACCAACTGAGCCACCCAGGCGCCCCTGAACTCTCCGTCTTTAAATAAATGTCTTGATTAAAAAAAAAAAGGCTCAGAATGCGAAGTGGTTCAATGTTTAGGTAGCACTGATGGAGAGAAAGCCCTGGAAGGCCATCAGAAGAGAAGCCAGCACTGCTTTCCACCATCCTACCTGTGATTATTATGCACCTCTTATCTAAGCCAAGGCATCATGCCAGGAGCTCAATGAGATACAGAGGTATAAGACCAGATCCTACACTCTAGGAATTCATAATACTGTTGGCAAGGCAAAAAAATAATGATGAGTGTAAAAATAGCAAAAAAGAGTTAATCTGTTTAGTACATGCCAGGGTGCACCCAGTGCGGGCCCTACAAACTCAAGAGGAAGTAAGAATTGCCATGGTCTGAGCCATCAGGGCTCATGAGAAGGGGATGATGCCAAAGCCAAACCTCCAATAGGGAAGAGAAAGAACAGAGAAGTATGAAACCAGAGGGCCTGGCATGGAGGAGGGAGCATCTGGCTGGGCCTCTCATACCAGCATGGTGGGAAAGCCATCTGGAAGGACAGTTTCAGACTGAAAGGAGAATGCTTCTTAAAAGGGGTGGAAAGAATCATCTTAGGAAGGCTGTGGTGCCACTCAGGGCCCAGATGAGGGAGGACATCCACATTGAAGGCAGAACACATGTGACTTTCCACCTTATGGTAGCTATCTGTGACCATGGCTCCATCTTCCTCATGTGCACACAGGGCACTTCATCTGGACCACATGTTCTGCTTGCTAACCTGTTCTCAGTATCATTGGGTTATGAACATCTCTTGTGTTATTTTTTTAAAAGATTTTTAAGTAATCTCTACACCCCAAAGTGGGACACAAACTTACAACCCCAAGATCAAGAGTCACATGTTCTACCGACTGAGCCAGCCAGGTGCCCCTCCCATATCTTTTTTTTTTTTTTTTTAATAAAGTTTATTCATTGGTGGGGAGAGGGAGGGAGTGACTGGAAGAGGGAGAGAAATAAGAGAAAATGAATGAGCAGGAGAGGGACAGAAAGAGAGCGGACAGAGGATCCAAAGTGGCCTCTGCACTTACAGTAGAGAGCTCGAGGCAGAGCTCAAATTCAAACTGTGAGATCATGACCTAAGCTGAAGTCGGATACTCAACCAACTGAGCCACCCAGGCGCCCCGTCTCATATCATTTTTTTTAAGCAATTTTAATGTTTATTTATTTTTGAGAGAGAGCGCAAGCGCACAAGTGGAGGAAAGGTGAAGAGAGGGGGACAGAGGATCCGAAGTAGGCTCTGTGCTGACAGCAGAGGCTCGAACCCATAAACCATGAGATCATGACCTGAGCCAAAGCTGACACTTAACTGAGCCACCCAGACACCCTCTCCCATGTCATTTTCTTAAAATTGTTTTCATGTTTATTTTTGAGAGAGAGAGAGAGAGAGACAGAGCATGAGTGGTGAAGGAGCAGAGAGCAGGAGACAGAATCTGAAGCAGGCTCCAGGCTCTGAGACGTCAGCACAGAGCCCTACACGGGCCTCAAACCCACATGCAGTGAGATCGTGACCTAAGCCCAAGTCGGAGCTTAACTGCCTGAGCCACTCAGGTGCCCTTCCCATGTCATTTTTAACAGCAGCACTGAACCTGCCATCTCCAGCTCCCACAACAAATCTAATCCAGCTCCACTGCTGGCTAATCTCCCCTGTCCCACTCCTGACTTGATGTGGACATGAGCATCCTCACTGCCAACAGATTTTGAATACTCTCCTGCCTATAGCCTTGGAGGAAACGCCTAAGGAAGTAGACATTTTAAGCTTACGGGAATAAACGGTATTGCCAAATGGCCTTCCAGAAAAATGGCCTCATTTATGTGCCTCCAGCAGCAGCTTGTGAGGAATGTCGGTTTGTCTGCGTCTTCCTGTTCATGGTTCACTTTCTCCAACTTGGGGCACCTGGCTGGCTCAATGGGCAGAGCATGTGACTCTTGATCTCAGGGTTTGGTTTTGTTTTTTAATTTATTTTTGAGAGAGAGAGAGAGCACACAAGCCGGGGAGGGGGTAGAGGAGGAGACAGAGAATCTTAAGCAGGCTCCATGCTCAGCGCAGAGCCCGATGTGGGGCTCTATCCCATCACCCTGGGATCATGACCTGAGCCAAATTCAAGAGTCAACATTCAACCGACTGAGCCTGAAGCTGAATGTGGGTACATGGGCATGGGGTCTTTATACTACTTGGTTTCTGGATTTAAACATTCCATTTTGAATTCTTAAAAATTCATTAGAATTCCTTTAAAAATGTGCCCTCTAGTATGGAACCAACATTACTGCCCTGAGGAATGCTTTAAAGGGTACTCCCCTGCCCTGCATGACAGTGGTATGATGATCATGTGACCACCGGGAATGCCAAACATGGAGCCTGGGCTAACCACCCACCTTGTCACAAATGGTAGTAAGAGTCGGAAGACTTCTGGTCAGGAATGGATGTTAAGGGCTGCAGGTGTGGCAGGTGGGTGGGATCTCTTACAAAAGGGAGCTGGTGAGGCTGGGAGGCTGGCTACAGCCTGTGTGGAGGCCAAAGATGTTCAGAGGCTTGCTGGCTGGCCCTTCCGCCACTGTTTGGGTCGCACTGACTCACAGGGAGTTGCTAAAACGGATGCCCACTGGCACTTGGCTTGGGTTAATTTCCAGAGCTGCCATCTCCCCTCTACCCCTAAAAAAGGCATGACTTCTTTCAGATTATAAGGCAGTTTGCCTCTCCTGTCCTGCCACGGTTCAGCAAACATTCATTTGTAATATGCAGAGCATAACTATAAGCAGCAGTGACTTCTCCTCTACACCTCAGTTTCTTCCCCTTAAAAACAGGAGTAACAAGTGCATCGAATGACCCTGCAGGCATGAAGTCAATGGGCTAACATAGGTCACCTCCTGCAGCGGGGGTTCATGTCAGCTGCTGTGTTGCTGCTGTTGAGGAAGCCCTGGACCCCTGAGCAGATGAGGGCTCACATCCCTTCAGGTTACTGTCACTCCTGGTCTAGAGGCAGTAGGGCCAAGGGTCAAGACTCTTGAAGTCAATGGCTCCACGATCACTTCCTGATTGCTGTCAGGGGCAGCAAGGCTTAAGGTGGTCAGACAGATGGGCCCCTGGCCTCAGGGAATGAACATTTTAGTGGTGGCTTATACACAGAAGCCTGCAAGCCAGCCCAGTTGTTGAGATACGGACCAGGCTATCGAGAAAGCAGAGGAGCTCAGGAACTTCCCCACTGGAAAACAAGGGCCAGAATCGCACCAGGAGGGTACCAGGCTGTTGGGATGTCTGAACATGATAAGCCACAGAAAAAGCTCACCCAAGACTCGCTCACTTCTGCTTGGAGGATAAAACATAACCCACAGGCAGAATCTAGACATGCAAGTTTCAGGGCACTCCCCATCCTTCTTCCCTAAGGCCTCTCCAGGACCTTGGAAGTTGCTATTAGTTGTTTGTTCTTTGTTCCTTATGTTTTGTTTTGCTTTGTTTTATTACATTTCTGGCTAAGTAGCACTCAACTTTCTCCTTATGGTACAGGCAGAAAGCTCTCCATCTCCTAGGTCCCAACTTGGAGCTCAAATCTCTTTCAGAGGCTGACTTGTCTGCCCTGAGTCTGCTTCATGCTCCCTAATCTCCTGGCACTTGAGTAGAGAGCCCTGATACACGCTGCCCTTCCCCCACCACCCGTATCTCCTCCCCTCTGCAATCTGTTCAACCCAACAGACATTTATTTATTTCATGTCTATATGTGCAACATGCTGTACTAAGAAGTGGGAGGCATAAAAAGTCTCAAGAATAAGATGGAAGAAAAATTTAGAAGAACCGGAAGAAGTGATTGACGAAGTCCTTTCATTCATTCACTGCTTACCTACTCCATTCCAGGCACAGTGCTGGCAACTACAAATACATGCTTGTTCTCTGGGATCCCACAGACCAGACCCATGGTCAACACTAATCCAACGATTCCCCCAGGAAGGCCCAAGGCCCACAAAGGCCAGCTTGAGAACTCTAAGGGGGGCTTCTCCTGGAGTGCTGCGGGGACAGTAGATGTTCAATGAAGAAATGATCTGAACTCACCAACAACATCACAACTACCCTCCCCACGAGCTCCTTTAAGTGTCATCAACTCCCATAACCAGCCTTGGGGGTTTCACCTTCACCTTCCAGGGCTCCTACTCCTGCAAGAGCCTAAGGAGGAGGCATCTGCTAGGGCTCAGGTGGAGGTCTTTTTATTTTCCCTCCACCTTCCCTGTTAAGACAGACTGGACTCCAGCCATTTCATAGATAAAGATGATCTAGAAAGGTTAAGTATCCTGCACATGGTCACTTGGGCTAACAAGTAGAGAAAATGGGGTTTCCAGAGCTTCACAATGCACGCTGGCACAGGTAAAGAAGACCACTGTAGAGAGAGCGGTTCACGCAGCCTCTAGGAAAACACTTACTCTTGCACATCTCAACAAGTGTTTTATTTGCCAGGTGCCATGTTTCATAGGACTGGGGTCCCACCAGAAACTACAAGGGGCTGAGATCCAACACATCGAAGGAGGTGACCCACTTTGGCCAGGTAGGCAGGGAAGGATCTGGAGTATTTGTTATTTAAGCAGACATTTAAAGGAAAGGAAGAGAAACTGGTCATAAGTGGGGGGGGGGGGGGGGGGGGAGTCTACCCATTGTCAAATACCCTAAATACTTGGTAATAACTTGTTTAAAAAGAGAGAAAAAAAAAACTTAAGAGTGTTCAAGAAGCTGAAAAACCAGAGAGAATGGAGCAAGCTGGGGGGTTTGAGAAGAGGTGACTAGGCCAGGCCACCTGGAGTCTTATTAATGCTAAGAGAAGTCACAGAAGGTTTTCAGCAGGGCAGCAGAGAGCAAGGGGAGGTGCAGTCCAGAATGGGCCCAAATGAGGTAGAGGCGGTGGAGGGCTAAGAAGAGGCTATACTAGAGAGTCCCTGCAAGGGCTCTCCTAACCAGCCCCAACTCAAAACTGCTTTTTCTCATGATGGACAAGAGACTAGATTATTGGGCCTGTGATCTGAAGCACTGTTCTCTTGGTAGATACTCAAGAGCAAGATGGAGAGAGTGAACGAGCTATCAGATGCTTCTCCTTCTGTTGAAACTCCCCAGCTCTTCACTATGCTTTCTTTACTCCCTCACTCATCTATAAACTACTCAGGTTCAAAACATTTCCCAAGATATCCACCTTCAACCAACAGCATGAACACCAGAGGAAGTCAGAATTAAACCCATGAACACAACAAATCAAGGTACCAAGAATCATGATTTTTAAAGTGAACCATAGAGATAAAACAGACAAATCTGCAAACTCAGAACACCACATCATGTTAGGCAGACAACATCTGAAACTGCTCATCCCAGCAGTGGTAGCAGAAAGGCTCCCAAAGGTGTCCATGGGAATCCATGAACACGCTACGTTATATTTACAGAGATAATTAAAGTTATGCACTTTAAAATAGGAACATCACCCTGGATTATCTGAGCGGCTCCAATCTAATCTGAGTCTTTACTAGAGAATTTTCTTGGCTGAAGTCAGAAAGATGCAGTAGAAAAACCCACACCTAATGGAGGGGGCCAAAATACAAAGTGTGAGACTGAATACAGGTCGCTTCCAGGAACAAAGACTGACCACTGGCTAACAAATAGTAAGGCACAAGAACACCTCAGTCCTACAACTGCATAGACTGAATCTGACCAAAAACCTGAATGAGCCTGAAAAGCAAATTCTACTGCAGAGCCTCTGGGGGAAAAAATGCACACCTAACCAACGTCTTGATTTCAGCTCTGTAAGACCCTAAGCAGAAGACTCAGCTGAGTCCACCTAGATCTCGGATCTACAGAAACTGCCAGGTAATAAATTTGTATTGTTTTAAGCCACTGTATTTGTGGTATTTTGTTACGGCAACTAGGGAAAAACTAACACACAAGCAGCTATCTAGCAGAAAGGAAAGGAAAGGGAGGGGAGGGGAGGGGAGGGGAGGGGAAGGGAGGGGAGCAAAGCGGAGGGAAGCGAAGGGAAGAGAAGGGAAGCGAGGGAAGCGAAGGGAAGGGAGGAAAGGAAAAGAAAAGAAAGAATCCAACTACCCTAGAAGCAGAAGGAAGTTGAATTATAAAGTATACAGTCAGTCCTTGACACCCAGAGACTCTTCAATCGCCCTCCTTAACCTCTGACTCTCCCCCCACCCTCCCCAATTTCCTTTGATGACAACTCATCCTTCTGGTTCTTTGGTCTCCCCAAAGAGAAATCACTGCCCTGGGGGCTTTTCTTGCAGGAGCTCTGAAGTGGACCATCCATCAAGATTTCAGCTATAGACAACTCCAGGGCATCCAAAAAACCCCAAAGCCAAAAAACAAAAAACCCCAATATTATCAGATTCTGCAATATCTGCAGAATTGTCCCCAGACTATTCCATGGCAGTGCCCAGAGCCACTAACTCTACAGTCCCTATGCCTTCCACTGTACTAAGAGGCTTCCCAGCATTCCATCCCACTTCCTTCCTTCCACACTGCTGCATTCCACCCCCTCCAGTTAGTCATCAAGAACTGTCTATGCTTGCTCTCCCCTATCTCTGGAATGGTCTTCCTCTTTCAGTTTCCACCACTGTCTACTGCAGACCTTTATAATCTCCTGCCGACTAGGTCATTCCACAACCATTTTATGGAGCAACGTGACAGGCAGTGATCTAGCAGTAAGAATATAGGGATGAAAAATGAAAGGTCCCCAAACCCCAAGAGTTCAAAACTCATAATGGCCTAATTGGCCTCTCTCTCTCTCTCTCTCCTCTGTTCTTGATCCATCTCCAGGGACTCAGGGAATCTTCCCAACTTTGGCATTTCACTACCTCAAAGCAGGCAACATGCCAAATACAGGCTCAACTCCTTAGCACAGCACTCCCACCACTAACATGTCAGCACCTGCTCACCCTCATTCCATTACCATCTCCTGAACCTCCTTACTCCTCAAACTCCAGAAACCAGCCTACAGCAATGTCCTCCATGCAGTGAGCATTCACACTTCTCCACTCTTCAGCCTGGAACGATGGCCTTTCACACTCCTTCTTGTTTTTTTAGGGCTCAGTTTATTCGTTACCTACTCCACAGACTGCTCGTGGTCTGCTCAAGCAAACTGACAATTCCTCCCAGAAGAAAGAAGGCACTATAACTACTCCTTTGTGGTAGCGCGTTCCCCGAGGGCAGAAGCTGTCTCAGGTAAATTTGTGGCTATCACCACACCAGTAAGCTCAGTAAAAGACTGCTAAACGAAACAAGTAGTCGGTGGTGAAGCCTAGGGCGCACTGGCAGCATGGAAGGGTTCAGCAGCTGAAACTGGGGACAAGGCACTAACTAACCCCAGCTCTTCATTCCGTCCTCCCAACCAAAGGTCACTTCCTGACAACCTCTTCCTGCCACCCCTCGAGAAATCCACACTGGGGCGGGACTGGGGGGGGGCGGCGGAGGCAGGTTACCCCTAGATTCTCCATCCCCTACCGCCCTCAGCCCCAAGCACCTAGCCTCCGAACCTCATCCTCCAGCCACCCTCTTCCAATTTCTTTCTCTCATTCTGATGCGCTTTTCTTAAAGAGGAATCACAAAACACCCAGATCTGCTAAAGCCGCCACGGGCTGCCCCTTTCCTTTTTCGAATTCAGTGTGATTCAAAGCAGGGGAAAGTCTGCAACCAAAGCACACAAATGACGAATGAGAAAGCTCAGGACGATGACTCATAACCCAGGGCTCGCTGGTTTGCAGAGTTCGGCCCCAGGAAAGCTAACGAACAGTCCGTATCAGCGAAGAACGGAAGGGACAGCCGAAGGCTCGGCCGCGCCCTGTAACTCACGCGAGTCCCTGGCGCCTTCGGCCTCCCGGCACCCCCAAGCCCCCGCGGGTCCGGCCGCCCTAGGTCTCCCACGGGTCCGGCCCGGCCTCGCCCTCCGCGCGCAGGGGGGCTGAGGGGGGAAAGGTCCGGGGATCTCGGCCTCTAGACCGGCCCCTACTCACATTTGACTGACCAACTTCTGCCGGAAGGCGGCGCTCCGCCAGTCGGTCTCCTGCCCCGAAACGTCCATGCCGGTCCCTCCGCTCCCACCGCCCGCGTCCCGCTCTGCCGCCGCTGCCGCCGCCTCTACCGCAGCGCCAGGCCTAAACCCGGAAGCCGTTGGAGGCGCCTCCGCCGCGCCGGAAGCCGAGCGGGGATTGTGGGAAATGGAGTCGCGCGCGAGGGCCTATGGGAAATGGAGTTTCAAGGCCCAGCGGGGTGACTTCTCGGCGCCCGCCCCCTCCCGAGTACCCCAAATCGCTGGCCTCTCTCCCAGCGCGGCTGTCGCGCGGGACGTTGAGCCCACATGCTCTGGGCTGACGAGAGCCGGTGGGCGGGAAACATGGCTGCATAGTAGTCCTGATACTGCCCTTGGCAGGCCCACGCTGGCCACCTGCATTTCTTGCGACCCTACTGCGTGCTAGTCTCACCAAATCAATGAGATCCGCACGTTTGGGCAGAGCTGCTAGCAGTCTACAGATGAAATGGAAAGATTGTTTATCTGTCAAATATTTATCAGCACCTACTGTGAGCCGAGTACTGTGCCAACATGGTCCAGGTTCTGCTTTCCTGCCACTACCTTGCAGCGCCACATGCAAAGCGTGACCAGATAGACTTTTGTTACTGCTTCTGTTAGACTTGCAGAATCTCATATCCCACTGTATTTTGTAAGGGGTGGGGATGTAAGGAGCCTAAACTAAATCACGTTTATTAAGTTTTAGACATGGGAAATCTTGCTTGGCCCAAGAGCCATGTCCTGTTCATGGAGAACACAGCCCAGATCCTCGCTGGTGGCCAGATACCCACAGACTTGTTGGGTGGAGGCAAGTGAGCTGGAGGTAGGATGCAAGGGAGTAAGAGGGCCTGAGGATGCTTTTAGAAGGATAAAAGTTCTGCTGGGTAGGATATATGTGGCCCTTGTCAGTGCCAAAGGGAAGGGAGGATAAGTGGCAAAAATTCTGAGCCAAAATGGTCCACAAGTGCCAAGTGGACAATCACCAACATGAGCCTCAGAGAGTATGAGCTGGCACCTACTGTTGCCTGTTGAGTGCCAGGCCCAGGCTAGGCTGGGTACACCCCCTGTCTGGGTGTCCCAGGCAGGAGCTTAGGGTGGGGTGGAAATTGAGAGAGGAAATCGTGACAGTTTTCCCGGAAAGGCCCCTCTTGCCTACAGGGTTTCAGGTCTTGAGTCTATAAGAAAGCTTTTCACATCTTCAAGCTTTTTTTGCTCATTCTCCTGAAAATAAGTTTTAAAACTCTGTATTTAAGATGATCAATTTGTTCTGGTTTCTCTAGGACTCTGTGGACTTTAGTTCTGAGATTCCTGCATCTCTGCAACTCCCTGAATCTAGGCCAACTGGCATAGTTGATGACCCTATCTATATCCTTCTTGCACATTTTTAAAAAACATATAATTTGGAGCACCTGGGTGGCTCAGTTGGTTAAGCATCCGACTTTGGCACAGGTCATGATCTCAAAGTTTGTGGGTTTAGGCCCTGCATGAGGCTCCGTGCTGACAGCTCAGAGCCTGGAGCCTGCTTAGGATTCTGTCTCCCTCTCGCTCTCTGCCCCTCCCCCACTTGTGTGCACGCATGTGCTCTCTCTCTCTCTCTCTCTTAAAAATAAATAAGCACTTTTTGGGGCGCCTGGGTGGCGCAGTTGGTTAAGCGTCCGATTTCAGCCAGGTCACGATCTCGCGGTCCGGGAGTTCGAGCCCTGCGTTAGGCTCTGGGCTGATGGCTCAGAGCCTGGAGCCTGTTTCCGATTCTGTGTCTCCCTCTCTCTCTTCCCCTCCACCGTTCATGCTCTATCTCTCTCTGTCCCCCAAAAAATAAATAAACGTTGAAAAAAAAATAAATAAGCACTTTTTAAAAATTGAGACATAATTCACATACCATATAATTCACCATTTTAAAGTGTATAATTCAGTGTTTTTTAGTATTATTCACACATTCATGAGGTTGGACAACCATCGCCACTCTCTTACACATATAAATTTTTTTTAACTTTTTTTTTTTAATTTTTTTTCAACGTTTATTTATTTTGGGGACAGAGAGAGACAGAGCATGAACGGGGGAGGGGCAGAGAGAGAGGGAGACACAGAATCGGAAACAGGCTCCAGGCTCCGAGCCATCAGCCCAGAGCCTGACGCGGGGCTCGAACTCACGGACCGCGAGATCGTGACCTGGCTGAAGTCGGACGCTTAACCGACTGCGCCACCCAGGCGCCCCAATATTAATTTTTTTAAGTAGGCTTCACACTCAGCATAGGGCTTAAACTTATGACCCTGAAATCAAGAGTCACATGCTCTACCGTTTGAGCCAGCCAGGTACCCCACTCTTGCATATTTTTAAGTTGACATTTAAATACTTTTCTGTGCATCACTGGAAAGGTATGACTGCAGTGTATCTTATATTGTATATGGGCTCCAAATGCATTTTTTTCTTTTTTTTTTTTTAAGTATGTTTCATGCCCAGTGCAGAACCCAACATAGGGCTTGAACTCATGACCCCAAGATCAAGACCTAAGCTTAGAACAAGAGTTGGACTTGGGGCACCTGGGTGGCTCAATCAGTTAAGCATCCAACTTCAGCTCAGGTCATGATCTCACAGTTCACAAGTTCGAGCCCCGCATGCTGACAGTTCACAGCCTGCAGCCTGCTTTGAATTCTGTGTGTGTGTGTCTCTCTCTGCCCCTCCCCTGCTCACACTCTGTCTGTCTGTCTCTCTCTCAAAAATAAACATTAAAAATTAAAAAAAAAAAAAAAGAGGTGGACACTTAACTAACTGAACCACCCAAGCACCTCTGTATTTTATTTATTTATTTTGAGAGAGAGAGCAGGAGAGGGGCAGAGAGAGAGAGAGAGAGAGAGAGGGAGGGAGGAAGAGAATCCCAAGTAGGCTCCACACTGTCAGTGCAGAGTCCAATGTAGGGCTCAATCCCACAAACTGTGAGATCATGACCTGAGCCAAAATCAAGAGTGGGACGCTCAACCGACTGAGCCACCCAGGTGCCTCAACCACCCCTGCATTTGTTCTTCATGTCCTTGGGCCTGCACATTCCATTCATCAATTTATGGAAAACATTGGCCTCATAACCTCATTGGTAAAGCCAGTCCTCACTGTCAAATCCTTGGGCAAATGAGACTGAGACTTCCTAGGGTTCTGAAAGTAGAGAGTGAACTTCCTATCATGTTTAACCAAAATGAGCATTGACATTTCTCCCCCTTCTGCACTCTGTTTTGGGAAGGCTGATAGACACAGAGATTCACAGACAGACAGAGACTGGGAGCTTGTCAAGAGTTTGTCACTGGGATAGAATTAAGTGCTACCCCCTTTGCTGTTTGCTCCAGAGCTCTATTTCTACTTGTCCCTTTGCAGCCCAGAGGTGGTAACTCCTAGGGCAGTGGTCTTTGGTTAGAATCTGGATGGGTGGCCAGGGAAGGAGAGGAGGTAGAGACAACCATAGACTTCCTAGCCTCAGGGAGACAGGAAGTCCATGGGAAGATGGATCCTGAAATGGACCTGTACTCTCTCAGCACCTGCAGACCCCCCTGGGGACCTCAGTGTGAAAGTGGGTAGTTTAGACCCTGAAAAGGAAATGATGGAGGAAGCTGAAGCCATTCCCAGGCTTGACCAATATCCCACACCACTTGAAGGTAAAGTCTCTGCCCTCCTGGTTCCTGCAGGCTACCTTGCCATTGCTGGATCCTGTCACTGGCCACACATTTTATGAATATGATCCTGGGCCCTGCAGGAACTGGGAGCTGGAAGCTTCTGGGGCAGATGAAACTTCCCTGTAGGGAGCCTTGCACATGATCTTTGAGCATTTGTCTCTGTCTCCCTTCAGCCTCATGTGAGGACCCCTCTGATTCCCCACCTTGTTTTGGTGCTCAATCCATGGAAGGTACTCAGCTGCCCCTCTTTCCACCCTAGCACCCTCTACTGTGTTAACCTGGAGCCTCCAATCACCTCTTTGTGTGTGGATGGGGGTGGGGGGCGGTGGCGGTGATTATTGCTTCTACAAACAATACATGAAAACTTTAGAAAGGACCAAACATAAATCCCATCTATCAAAGGCAGCCGTTATTTATATTTTGATAAATTTTCCTTTTCTCTCTTTCTCTCTCCCTCTATTAGTTTAAAAAATACAACAAATCATGGTGTAGCTGCCATTTGATCCTGTGCTGTAAACCTACCATTGTAGAATCAGCATCTCCCAAGGATTAACAAATATTTAGCAATTGGAATTTTAATTATTATTTATTTATTGTTTTTTTCTTTAAAAAAAATTTTTTTTAAGTTTATTTACTTTCGGGAGAGAGAGAGAGATACAAAGACAGAGACAGAGTGCAAGTGGGGGAGGGGTAGAGAAAGAGGGAGATACAGAATCTGAAGCAGGCTCCAGGTTCTGTTCTGCCAGCACAGAGCCCGACGTGCGGCTCAAACCCATGAACCATGAGATCATGACCTGAGCCAAAGCTGGACCCAACCAACTGACCCACCCAGGGTCAACCAACTGACCCACCCAGGCATCCCTAATTATAATTTAGATTATAAAACTACATCATGGGAAAACCTATAAACAATCAACTGTAACCGGTGTAAAATACAATTTTAGTAATAGTATCATATACTGACTATGAAATCTGTCATCTTAGTCATTCCCCTGTTCTTGGACCTTTAGATTGTGGATGTTTCATTTCCTATTACAGATAATGTGTGACAAACATCTTTGTGCACAGATCTCTGTTAGTGTTTCAGAAAATTTCCGCAGCCCAGACCTGAGTCTTGGGTCCTGGGGACATACATTTGTAAGCTCTAAATTCATGCATTAAACATATTATAGAATAATTTTTTAAAATAGGTAAAATCATAACTTTCAAGCAGATAGTAACTTACTGAAGAGAAAGCTGTTAGGGGCACCTGGCTGGCTCAGTTGGTAGAGCATGCAAGTCTTTTTTTTTTTTTTTTTTTTTAATGTTTATTTATTTTTGAGAGAGAGGGAGAGAGGGAGACAGAGGATCTGAAGCAGACTCTTGGATGAATGCAGAGAGCCCGATGCAGGGCTCAAACCCACAAGCCATGAGGTCATGACCTGAGCCGGAGTCGGACTCTCAACAGACTGAGCCACCTAAGCTGCCCAAGCATACAACTTTTGATCAGGGTCCTGAGTTCAAGCCCCATGTTGGGTGTGGTGGCTACACGAAAGAAAGAAGGAAAGAAAGAAAGAAAGAAAGAAAGAAAGAAAGAAAGAAAGGAAGGAAGAAAGAAAGAGGAAGCTGGTAATATATTACCAGCTTTTTAGTATTTGAGAATATTGCACTGAATATGTAAATGAGATAAAACTGGCCTCTTCTGCAGTGGGCGAGAGAAACCATTTGAATCTCCACCTGATATGATTTGCATGTCTACGGACAAGAATTATTTTGCATTGCTATTATCTACATTGGACAGAGTAGTAAATCAGCTAGGGTAAGGAAAGACTAGAATCCGATAGATGAGAAGGGTGTATTCTACGCAATGCACAGTACCCCTTGAAGCATGAATTTTCCTTAAGTGCCTATCACATAATTTTTACAATTTTCTACTTTTTTCCAAGAAGAAAGCACTTTGCATGCCCACCAGCGGTTGTCACATTGTAGACTACAAAATTCAGTCTGGGTGAAACTACAGATCAAAGGACCTGGTTTCTTCAACAAGAAGAAAAATACAACATGAAAGGGAACTCAAAGATTAAAGGAGACTTTCGAGGTATCCCAACTATATGAACTATGAGTATGAGATCCTCGTTTGGATCTTGATTCAAATAAACTTCAAAAAGCAACAAAGAAGAACGTGTATAGGATAATAGGGAAATGTGATCCCTTGACTACTTGGTGATATTAAGAAATTATTGTTAATTGTGTGTGTGAGAGAATGGAATTGTGTGGGTGGAAGAGGTCAAAGGCAGGATGTTTACACAGCGGACCCTTGAGCTACTCAGCCGTTAGTGTTGCCAACTCCTGCGAAGCTGAAAATCTGCAAATCGTTTCTAAGTCCTCCAAACTTAACTACTAATAGCCTACTATTGACTGGGACTCTTACTGATAACATGGCCAGTGTTATATATTTTATATACTTATATGTATATATATTTTATATACTTATTATATGCTGTATTCTTACAACAAAGTTATATATTTTATATACTTATATATATATATATTTTATATACTTATTATATGCTGTATTCTTACAACAAAGTAGACTAGAGAAAAGAAACTATTATTAAGAAAATTGTAAGAGGGGGCACCTGGCTGCCTCAGTTAGTAGAGCATGTGTCGTGAGTTCAAGCCCCACGTTGGACATGGAGTCTACTTAAATAAATTATTTATTTATCTATTTATTTATTTATTTATTTATTAAAAAGAAAATCATAAAGGAAAGTACATTTACAGTACTCTACTGTAAAAAGTCCATGTGTAAGTGGACCTGTGCAGTTCCAATCCAAGTTGTTTCAAGGTCAACTGAATTTATAAGGCTTGGTGGGGGCAGGTCTTTTAGTGTTGGAGCCAGAGTAGAATTGGGCAGAACTCCTGATATATAATAGTTTGGGGGTGATGGGCACAGCTAGAGGAGGGTTTGGAAACAGCCCTGAGGAGTAAAAAGTCTTGAAGGCACCCTGTCTTGAGCTATCTGCTACGCATTGAGCTATCTGCTGTACTGACATGGGACTATTCCTTCTGATGGTGGCTAGGGCTAGTTGAATAGCCTATTGTTCAGATAAATAGATTCTCAGGAAGTTCCTGAAAGAAACAATACAGTTATTTGCAACCTCATCCTTCTGGATAAAGTCCTGTTCACCCAGTGTGGCATAATAAGAAGTCATCTTGATGGAGACAAGGAGCTAAAGTTTAGGATGGCTTTAATCCTCAAAGCTCTTGTTGTTTTCTGCACAAATGTTAGGATATGAATCTTTTCACAATTTGTCCTTGTCACTTACTGAAAGTTATTGCTACATCACCACCTCTAGATCGCCTGCTATAGGTCATTCCACAGTGCCAATGCACCATAGTTTATTGATGGACATTCACTTTGATTCTGCTTTTTCACAATTGAAAACATCCTCTGCCATGCTGTCTTACATCCTTCTGGGGATATTTCTCCAATACAGACACCCAGAAGTGGAATCATTGGTTGCAGAGAGCCACTTTACATTTTATTTAAATGGTAATAGCTGCTGCCAATTGTTTTAGGGTATTAGTTATCTAATGCTACTGCATAAAAAATTACTCCACAGCCAAGCAGCTTATGACAGCAGTGATAAACACTTACTATCTTTCACAGGTTTTTAAAAAAAAAATTTAACATTTATTTATTTTTGAGAGACAGAGACAGAGCATGAGCAGGGGAGGGGCAGAGAAAGAGGGAGACACAGAATCCGAAGCAGGCTCCAGGCTCTGAGCTGTCAGCACAGAGCCCCATGTGGGGCTCGAACTCACAAACCACGAGTTCATGACCTGAGCTGAAGTTGGACACTCAACTAATTGAGCCACCCAGGTGCCCTTCACAGTTTTTTTTTTTTTTTTTTTTAACGTTTATTTATTTTTGGGACAGAGAGAGACAGAGCATGAACGGGGGAGGGGCAGAGAGAGAGGGAGACAGAATCGGAAACAGGCTCCAGGCTCTGAGCCATCAGCCCAGAGCCCGACGCGGGGCTCGAACTCACAGACCGCGAGATCGTGACCTGGCTGAAGTCGGACGCTTAACCGACTGCGCCACCCAAGAGCCCCCAGTTTTTTTTTTTTTTTAACATTTATTTATTTTTGAGAGAGAGAGATGGAGCGCAAGTGAGTGGGGGAGAGGCAGAGAGAGAGGGAGATTCAGAATCCAAAGCAGGATCCAGGCTCTAAGCTCTCAGTATAGAGCCCAACACAGGGCTCGAACTCACAAACCGTGAGATCATGACCTGAGCCGAAGTCAGACGCTTAACTGACTGAGCCAACCAGGTCCCCCTCCTATTTTTCACAGTTTTTAGGGGTCAGGAATTCTGGGGAAGGTTAGCCAGGTCCTGGCTCAGTCTCCCTTGAAGTTCCAGGTAGATGTGGGACTTCAGAAGACTATAGTCTGGCAGAGAGACTGGAGGATCGACCTCCAATACAGTTCACTCGTGGCCAGCAAGCTAGTGGCTGGCTTTGACAGAGGTGTTCATTCTGTGGAGGCCTCTTCTTAGGGCTGCTTGAGTGACTTCAGGACATGGTGGTTCACTTGCTGCAGACTCAACAAGACAGAAGCTGCAAAACCTTATATGACCTGGCCTTGAAAACCACAGGCTTTTTCTTCTGCCTCATTCCATTCCTTGGAAGGCAGTCACTAAGTACCGCCCATATTCAAGGAGAGGAAGATTAGGCTTTACTTTTTGATTTTTTTTTTTCAATGTTTATTTATTTTTGGGACAGAGAGAGACAGAGCATGAACGGGGGAGGGGCAGAGAGGGAGGGAGACACAGAATCGGAAACAGGCTCCAGGCTCCGAGCCATCAGCCCAGAGCCTGACGCGAGGCTCGAACTCACAGACCGCGAGATCGTGACCTGGCTGAAGTCGGACGCTTAACCGACTGCGCCACCCAGGCGCCCCTAGGCTTTACTTTTTGAAGGGAGGAGAGTCAAAGAATTTGCAGATATATTTTAAAAACACCGTGTGCTCCAAACTTGTCATTCTGATTTACATTCTTATCATCAATGTATGTATTCTTACCCACACCAACCAACACTGGATCTCATCCCATTTTATATTTGCCTTGCTGATGTTGACAAAGAGACTCTCCTTGACCGAACTTTAGTCAGGCTTCTCTGAGCCCTCTTCTCAACCAGGCCTCAGCCTTGGCCCCCTTGGCCTACCTAGCTCAGCCTTAGCAAAGAATTCTACTAAGTCAGTTTAGGGAGCATCCCCCACCTTTGATATCTAGTCAAGTTCTTCATCCCCCAGCTCTGATAACCCTGGTGGGCCAGTTTAGCAAGAATCTCCCTATCTTGATGTCTGATTTTAGTACTCTTACATCTACTGATCCTCTCAGTCTGCTCTTTGGCTATAAATCCCCAGCTCTCTTTGCTGTATTCAGGGTGGAGCCTGATCTCTTTCCCTATTGACATACCCCTATTACAATAGCCTTCCTGAATAGTCTTCCTTACTGTTTTAACAACTGTCAGATTAATTTTTTCATTAACAATGTGTGAAAACGTGGTGTAGTGTTTGCACTTCCTGATTATTAATGAAATTGAACTTGACTTCCTTTGTTTATAGCCACTGGGACTTCTTTTTCTGTGAGTTTCTAGTAAATATCTTTTACTATTTTTCTGGCTGGTTGACTTTCTCATTCTCAATTTTTAGAAGTTCCTTATTTATTCTGGATAATAATCTTTTGTCTGTTATATATGTTGCAAAAAACATTCACTGATATATTTATTATATCATTTGTGTTTTTGTTTTTTCTTTCACTGATGTTGATGATTCTCTCAGGCATTAAATGATTTGTTTATCCTCTTTTGAGTATTCATGTCCATTTCCACTTAACTGGAAATTCCTAATATCTTTTTGTTTTTAACTTTTAAGTTTTATTTATTTATTTTGACAGAGAGAGAGAGAGAGAGAGAGAGAGAGTGCGGAAGGGGCAGAGAGAGGGAGAGAGAAAGAATCCCAAGCAGGCTCCATACTGTCAGTGGAGTACCCGATGTAGGGCTCGAACTCATGAACCACAAGATCATGACCTGAGCCAAAATTAAGAGTTGGACACTTAAGCAACTGAGCCATCCAGGAGTCCCTGATCTGAGTACATTTTGAGATGATGGTCGCTCTAGCTCTGAGAAGACTTGGGAATGTCCTCTCTTCTCAGTCCTGGCCAGCATCCCACTTTGCTCTTGGCCTGCTCCCCTTCACTCATTCTCATTCTCTCTACCCTCCAGCTCCTCCCTCCATCCTGAAGGTGCTGTCTTCAGTCTCTTCTCAAGCTGTGGTCCCATCTGTCCTCATGTCGGAGGCCAGACCCATCCCTGCCATCTTCCGGTCTTCCCCGTCCCCTGTCCTCTCCTCCTTTCACACCTCAGTCACTGAAGGCTGGCTTCTGCCACTCCAAGGGAAGGGCTCCTGTAAACACACCAAAGGCCTCCCCGTAGCAGATCCAGGGGCTTTGCCTCCTGTCCCCTCTGGGGCCACCCTCACATGTGGACCTTTGAGATTACTCTTCCCCTGTCTCCTCTATGGGTTCCTGCTTTCTGGGTGTCCCCTGGAACATCAATGTGCCTCATGCTCTGTCTTCAACTCACTCTCCTTTCATCACACATGTACTAGTTCGGTGTATCACCTCTGGCTAAAGTGCATGATGTCCATGACTTTACCTCTAGGCTGAAAGGTCCTTAGCTGGGCATGTATAGTTTCCTTTCTCGGCCTGGGGCCAAAGTGATCCTAGTCTTCCCCCAAATCTGCTCTTGTTCCAATGTCCTTGTGATGTGGGTAGCCTCATTGTTCTGCACCATCTCTTAGGCTCACTCTTCCTCCCACATCATTCATGTGCAGTGGAGAACTTGTGTCCTTCCCGGGTTTCCAGCCAGCGCCAACCTGTCTGCACTCCCTGCCCATCTGAGGCTATAGCTTCACTGCTGCCCTTATACTTGGCCTCCTCCCATCCTGTAGTCCAGAGTCTGCAACCCACCTTGGCATCTGCCATCCCTAGCTGAAGGCTGCCCTCCCGGCCACATCCACCTGCACCTCCAGAGGTAGTGTCTGCTTTCGTCTTACCTTCAGGGTCAGAAACTCCTGGTGGCCTCTGGACCATTCATTCCTCTGGATCTCATCTTCGTGCCTCTGCTGACATTCCTCATTCTGGAATGCTTTTCCCACTCCCCCCAAATTCTAATTTGTTGTGTAGCTAGGGGGTCACCTCCTCCAGAAAGCCTTCCCAGAAGTCCACTCCTATTGGGAACCTCTGGTCCTGGAGTCTGGTCCTACTCTCCTGACCCTTGTCTAGACTCTTGGGCAGCTGTGTGGGCTCAGCCAGGACAGTGCCTCTCTTCCTCTTCTACATTCCCCTACACCTTTCTTTTTAACCAGGAGCCATCCCTAGCCACATCCTTCCACCACAGCTCCACCACCCTCCATAACACCTCTCATCAAAAACGGTGTGGAACACCCCAACTTTATCTACCAGGAGGCTCTGCTGGCTGGAACCTCTGGACAGGGCAATTACAAACGAGCCTCGGAGGACAAGATCCTCTTGCAGGTGAGGTGTGGAAAAATGAACGCCAAGAGCCTTCTGGCAGACTGCTGGGGTCTTTGGAATGGGAATTGGACTTACTCCAGAATCTTAGTAAACAGGAAAATACCTGTTCACTCTGACCGTGTTCATCTTTTCTCTCCAAGACCCAGCAGAGGGCAGGCGATCAACAGGGGGCCTAAAGGGACCAGGAGGGAAGGAAGCAATGAGTGAGAGATGGAATGAATGAGAATGAGTGAGAGAGATAATGAGGAGAAAAGGAATAAAGGAGGGAAGGGATCGAAGGAATGAGTGAGCGAGGGATGAATAAGTGAGAGCGAAGGAGAGATGAAACGAGAGAAGAAAGGAGGAAATAGATTTACGGGCGCGACCCTCCCCAAAAGGCATTGCTCTATTTATTCACTTATTCATTTATTCAGCCCCACTAGGTGTCAAGAGTTAAGTTAAGCCACATGCAGAGACGCACGTTCACCCGGGCGGCTGTAGCCCTTCTCCACTGAGCCAAGACCGGAGCCGCAACCGCACAAGAGCTGCTTGGGGCGGCGCCCCTCCTCCTGACCCGGCCGGGCGCCCTTCCCCCAGCCCCCTAGTGAGGCGCCCCCTGGTCTCCGTGCGCACCCTGTCGGCGCCTGCGCAGCGCGGCCATGTGACTCGCTGAGGCCCCGCCCTGCGGCCGCCCGCCCGCCCCGCCCCCGCCTCCCGCGAGTGCGGCCTCGGCTTGCGGCGGCACCAGGTGAGCTGCGAAGCGCGGGTAGGGCGGGCCAGGCGGCAGAGAGCGCGGGTGGTAGGCGGCGGGCGGCCGCTGGGCCTGGGTGAGCAGCTCCGGGGGCGCGGGGACACAGGGGCAGGCGCGGGCCGGAGGCGCGGGAGTGGCGGCCTGAGGCTAGCCCTCGGCCTGACGTGGCGGGGGCGCGGCGGGCGGGACCCCCGGGCGCCCCCCGGGGTGGGGAGCTGGCGCTCGCAGAAGTACCAGGCCTCCGCTTGTAGGCGGGACCCGCCGGCCTTCTAGCTCTCGGGAAGGCCTGTCACCTGCGGCGGGCCTTCCTAGCCGCGACCCTCCGCGCTGCGCGCGGGCGGGTTCTGCAACAGGCGGGCGGGGCGGGGCGGGGCGGCTGCCACCTGGTGTGACCTTGGACCTCGGCCTGCCTGCCTCAGTTTCCTCAGCGGCACACCCAGGCCCAGGGTCGGGGGCCCGCGGGTTGCAGCTGAGGGAGTCCAACCTCGCTGGCTGGCGAGGTCTCCCAAGAAAAGCCGGAGATCGCGCTGTCATTGCAAAATCTCGGGCCCCGAAGCGTTGGCTGCGGGTTCTAATTATTTCCAAGCCTGGGTGGGCTGGAGTCTCGGAGTTGCCATCGCCTGATGCCCAGGGTCCCTTTCGCGCTAGGCGTCCGTGGGGCCGGGCCTGGGCCGTAGGTTTGGCGCGCCAAGATGCCCCAACTCAGCTTTCTGGAAGACTCGTGCCAGAGAGCACCTCAGTTGGCACCTCTGTGATAGCTCCACACTCTGGAAATTGGTACCCACTCCCTCGTCTCCTCTTCCCGACTGTCGTTTTCCCTGTGTATTGCAGACCTTGCTTCATGCTGCTAAGGATTGGGGTTCATTGAGTGCAGACGCTGTTTTGGGGCTCTACAGAGACCTGAGGGGTGCCTGCGCAGTGAATGGTGTTGAGTTGGGGCACCTGGGTGGCCCAGTCGGTTGAGTATCCGACTTGGGCTTAGGTCATGATCTCACAGTTCTGTGAGTTCGAGCCCAGCGTCGGGCTCTGTGCTGACAACTTGGAGCCTGGACCCCGTTTCCTTCCAATTCTGTCTCCTACTCTCCCTGCCCCTTTCCTGCTCGTATGTGCGGGCGCATGCTGGTGGGCCCGCGCGCGCGCTCTCTCTCTCTCAAAAATAAATAAGCGTTAAAAAAAATTTTTTTTGAATGGTATTGAGTTGAAAATTCTTTGAAAATGCTTTTGACTCTCATCCATGAGTTCATAAAAAAGCATTTTACATCTTTCAATTTGGGACATAAAGCTTCCTACTCTCCTCAAAAACTTTGAACAACACTAAATGGAGGGGCCTTGCTTGTGATGAGTAGAATCAGAAATGCTATGGAGCCAGAGGGAACGTAATCTAGGGAAGAGCTTCATGATAGAATAACTTCTGTAAAATGAATCGAGAAAGACGGTGACACCAAGTGAGCGCCCAAGAACATTTCAAATAAAGAATGACATGGGAAAGGAATCCCAAAAGAAGTGTTGCATTTGACCTAATTTTTTATTTTTTGAAGCTTTGTCAATTATTGAAGTATAATTACATTGTGGAATGCTGTTTTACTTTGTCTTTTTTTAATGTTTTTTTTTGAGAGAGTGAGAGCGCCTGTGGGCTTACACAAGTGGGGGAGGGGCAGAGAGGGGAAGAGAGGACAGCGGAGAGCCTGACTGAGGGCTCAAACACACAAACTGCTAGATCATCTGAGCCAAAGTTGGGTGCTTAACCTACAGAGCCACCCCAGGCACCCCTGATATGCTGTTTTCATCTAAGTCAACAAAGAGTGAAAAGAAATGCTATTGGGGGGCAAGACAGTGGTTGGAATCAGGTTCTCATACTTTGCTGGTGGGAGAATAAGTTAGTACAACCTCTACAGAGGGCAATTTGGCCATATGCCTTACAATGACAAATATACATTAAAATTAATATGATCCAACAGTTCTGTATCTAGAACATTTTCCTCAGATCAGTGCTACATGTGTGGCACATACATCTAAAGGATTTTCAGTATGTGACTGCAAAAGCAGACAATTGGAGGAAACCCAGATGTCTCTCTGAAAAGAACTGGTTAAATATGCTTTATCCATACAATAGACTGTGGGAGGGATATTAAGTTTTCATATGCAAAAGTTCATAAAGGGTGAAATGGTGTAGATTTACAGATTTGCCTTCGAATCTAGATGCCCCCTGAAGGGAAGGTAGAATAGTAGTTTTCCGGGAGAGGATCTGGTTGGGGCATAAGTTGGAGGGAGACTTAAGTTTCACAATATGCCTTTCTGTGCCTTTTGAATTTGAATCATGTGAACATATTAAAAATAAGTTTGAGAATGTAATTTTTATTTTTATTATTATTTTTTTTTACCATTTGTTTATTATTGAGAGACAGAGACAGACCGTGAGCAGGGGAGGGGCAGAGAGAGGGAGACACAGAATCCAAAGCAGGCTCCAGGCTCAGAGCTGTCAGCACAGAGCCCGATGCGGGGCTCGAACTCACAAACCGTGAGATCATGACCTGAGCCGAAGTCGGACGCCCAACGGACTGAGCCACCCAGGCGCCCCAGAGAATGTAATTTTTAAATATTTCATACTGACAGAAAAGTTACTCACCGCCTCTCCCTATCAGATCCTGATGTTTTGTCTTACTTGTTTTTTGTTTGTTTTAAAGAAAGAAAACATTCCCTTTTTCCGTGCTGGAGATAATCCTGATCCTGAATTCCTTTAACGTGTCTATACTATCTTATACCATAACACCTATCTATAAGTAAAATTGAACAGCATTTTGTTGGGTGTTTTCAAACTTTCTGTACTATATTCTGTGGTGTGCTTGTTCCTCTGTGCAGCTTTGAGATTTCTCCATGGTCATGACTATAGCATGAGTTCTAGTTTGCCCATTTTAACTGATATCTAGTGTTCTGTCAGCTCACTGTGTGCAGCATCCGTTCCTCTGAGGATCGACATTTTGGTCGTGGCCAATGCTTGCATTATAAACAAGGCTGTGAATGTGTTGTGCTCCAAGCTTTGCTCCTTCAGAGCAGGAAGTCGGTTCATTTTTCTTCACACTGCACTCAGCACCTAGCTTAGTTCCTTAATTGTGCTTGGTGAATGTGCTTGGCTTACCCAAGGAGGCAGTCTTCTCATTGTACTGTATTCTGAACTTGTAGTAAGTGTAGCTACCATTGATCCCTTCCCAAAGGGGCAGAAGTACTGATGTGCTCACAGAGTGTGGGGACTCACTGGGGACTGATGTCTGTTGGAGTAGTCAGTCGCCATTGCCACCACTAGAGACAGAGGCCCTCTTGACTCCCTAATGGTCATGGTAGTGAGGAGGAAGCTGAGGCTTAGAGATGAGCTAAGTGCCCAGAGTCCTGTGATTAATAGGACTGTGACTAGACAGCCATGGGGTTCTGCGATGTGGGGGAGGTAAAGCCTTAGCTGGTGAGTAGCTAGAACAGCTGCATTGATGGGGCATGCCTGTCATGTTCTTGATACGGTGACAGAGGGAGAAGTGATTGAGCTAGACCTTGACCAATATGGGGTTATAAAGAAATGGGCCTACGTGGGAGTCTGAAGGTGTTCAGAGGATGACTCATGTCCCTTTTGGTCTTAGGGCTAGTGACGGTATAGGGGAAGGAACATTTTGAGCCAGATAGCGGGGAGATCTAAGCAGAAGGCAGTAGGGAGCTAGTGCTTGAGAAGCCAGGTGGTATACTCATTGGGCATTTGGGGACTCCCTGCAGCCTGAGCAGGGGAACTCAGGAGGATGGGACAGGAGGAAGCAAACCAGTTGGAGTGTCACTACTGTGGTCTCTGACCCAGAGTGGTGGCCATGGAGGACTAAGTGGATGGGCGTCTGAGATGGGAGAGAATGAATCAGAACTAGAGGGTCTGATAGGACACAAGGTATAAAAAGGAAAAGAGATCAGAGAACATTGAAACCATGAGGTTTCTGACATGGAAATGGTGGCTGTGTGAATAAGAAAACTAGACCAATGGAGAGGGCTGCTGGCTGGATGAGGCATTGAGCTGGAGGTGCATTTGCTAAAAGGCAAAAGATTTGTATGATCTGAAGAGAAACTGGAGTATTGCATTTGGGAATATAGGGGAGATTCTTGGGAAAGAGGGGGAGGGCTGGGACAGAGTGTGTTGGCTGAAGGGAAGAGATCAGAAAAGAGGGCATTGCCACGCAGCAGCATATCAGGTCAGAAGTGGTTAGTGGGGGATATCCCTTGGCCTCAGCTGTCTGTGTATGAGCCAGTCTGGGGTGGGAAGGAAGAAGTGGATGGGTGAAGGTCCCAAATCCAGGAGGTACATTGAGGGGGCCAGCACAGAGGGAAATTGAATATGTTGGATGGGAAACAACGAGTCCAAAGCAATCAGGTGGAGTGGGGAAGAGGGGGAGGGGAAGGGGGAGGCAGTAGCAAGGGGTGCTCTTGAGCTCTAGTAGTGAGGAGGGAGGCCTCTTCCTTTTGGCAAGTTTTATAGTAGAATCTATTTTTCTTTTTTATTCTCTCTGTCTCTCTCTTTTTAATTTTAAGTAGACTCCATGCCCAATGTGGAGCTTGAACTGAAAACCGTGAGATTAAAAGTTGCATGCTCTGCCCACTGAGTCAGCCAAGCACCCCTATCATTTTTTCTCCTAAAGATACAGTCCAAGGGAATTGGAGAAGAAACTAATTTGGGGGAGGGGATAGTGGAATGGTGGTAGGTGGGGGAGGCAGATGTTCACAGGCAGTGAGGCAGGTGCCCCTTGGGCTATTGCCTGCTGGCTGGGTGTGACAGTGTTGTGGCCTGGAGAGTGTGTAGCTCAGTCCCACAGTGCAGTGCAGGACTGGGTAATCCCCTAACTCAGAGTGAGTGACCCAAGTGTGTTTGAGGTAGGTTTGTTTTACTGACTGGGTTTCTGAGGCTCCAACTCATATTGTGTGCATGTTTTGAACATGCTGACTCAATTATTACAAAGTAACCTTGAATTAAAAACATGATGCAGATATCTTGAATGCAGCAGGTCTAGTTGAAGTTACTGTGCTTGACTCAGAATCTTGGTAAAAGAAGACAAGTCCTGGACCCTTCTCTGGGTCTCCTGGTCACCACTCAGGTCTCTTGTCATTTTTATGCATCCATTCTACATGTGGAACCCAATTTTGTTCTTACTCTTTCTCTCTCTTTTTTAAGTAAACTCTGTACCCAATGTGGGGCTTGAACTCACAACCCCGAGATTAAAGAGTTGCATGCTCTACTGACTGAGCCAGCCAGGTGCCCCAGTTTTGTTCTTTTATTTACCTATTCAATTGTTTAATTTTATTTTAAATGTTTGTTTATTTTTGAGAGAGAGAGAGAGGGTGCACACCTGTGGGAGGGGCAGAGAGACCAGGAGATGGAGGATCTTAAATGGGCTCTGCAGCAGAGAGCCTGAAGCAAGGCCCAAACTCACGAACCTTGAGATCATGATCTGAACTGAAGTCAGATGCTTAGCTGACTGTGATACTCAGGCTCTTTTTTTTTTTTTTTAATGTTTATTATTTTTGAAAGAGAGAGAGCATACCCACAGGAGGGGCAGACAGAGAGGGAGACAGAGGATCCAGGCAGGCTCCTCACTGTGAGTACAGAGCCTGATGTGGAGCTCAAACTTACGAACTTTGAAATCAAGACCTGAGCTAAAGTTGAACGCTTAACCAACTGAGCCACCAGGCACCCAGGGTTTGTTCTTTTTTTTTTTTTTTTTTCAACGTTTATTTGTTTTTGGGACAGAGAGAGACAGAGCATGAACGGGGAAGGGGCAGAGAGAGAGGGAGACACAGAATCGGAAACAGGCTCCAGGCTCTGGGCCATCAGCCCAGATCCCGACGCGGGGCTCGAACTCACAGACCGTGAGATCGTGACCTGGCTGAAGTCGGACGCTTAACCGACTGCGCCACCCAGGCGCCCCGGGTTTGTTCTTTCTTAATGGCAGAGAGGAAGAGCTCTTGAGAACCTGTTCTGTGCTGATGCTTTATATTCATTGTTTACCAGTTTTAGACTTTCTGAACAGGAGGGGTGATTTTATTTCCCTTTTTTCATTTGAGGATCCTGAACTCAGGTTGGTCATGCAGTGAATCTGTGGTAGGGCCAGGGCCTCAACCAAGGTCAGTCTGTTTCCAGAACCTTTTGTTTCCCAGAGATGCTAAAGGAGATAAAATTTAATGAAGAATCTTAGAGATGAAGGGACACACAGGTCATCAGGAAGGAGGCTCCAGGTTCAGATGAGCAGTGGGAGGGAAGAGGAAATTCAGGGGTTTAAGACCACAGGGGCAGGGCACCTGTGTGGCTCATTCAGTTAAATGGCCGACTTGGGCTCAGGTCACAATCTCAACTGTCGGTGAGTTCTAGCCCAGCTTGAGTCGGGCTCTGTGCTGACAGCTCAGAGCCTGGAGCCTGCTCCAGATTCTGTGTCTCCCTCTGTATCTGCCCCTCCCCCACTTGCACTCTCTCTGTCTCTCAAAACTGAATAAATGTTTAAAAAGAAAAAAAAAAAAACCACAGGGGAAGCACAGGTGTGCTGGTGGGAGGAACAAAAGTGCCAGGAGCAGCAGGTGCCACTTGGGAGGAGAGCTGGCCAGTCTGCGTATTGTGTGGTGTTACCTCCCTGGCTTATTCTGTGTCCCCTCTGTCTTGCCAGCTGACAGCCGCAGTGGTGAGGTCTGGTGTGGTGGTCAGGATGGCAGAGGAGCAGGAGTTCACTCAGCTGTGCAAGTTGCCTGTGCAGCCCTCACACCCTCATTGTGTCAACAACACTTACCGGAGTGCACAGCACTCCCAGGCTCTGCTCCGGGGGCTGCTGGCTCTCCGGGACAGTGGCATCCTCTTTGATGTGGTCCTGGTGGTGGAGGGGAGACACATCGAGGCCCATCGAATCCTGCTGGCTGCGTCCTGCGATTACTTCAGGTGAGTTACGTCACGTGTTCTGTTCTTACGAGTAAGGTAACAGGTAGTCCTGGCTCCACTAGGTATTGTGTTGGCACCCACAGTGATCTGGTGGGAGGGACCAGCCAGAAGCTGCCAAGTCCCTTGCTTCTCCCCGAGCTTCTCCCACTGCTTGTTGTGATGACTCCCCAACAGTGAGTGGGACAGAGGGGTTTTTGAATCTGTTTTTCTTCCAGCTGTCTTGTTTTTGGGGCACCTTCTCTTTTTTCCTATTTCTCTTTTATTTATTTATTTTTAAGTAATCTCTATACCCAACAAGGGGCTCAAACTCACAACCCCAAGGTCAAGAGTCGCATGCTTTTCTGACTGAACCAGCCAAGCGCCCCCCTTTCTTCCTGTTTTTTTTTTAAAAAGCCAATGCTAGACTTTGTTGTGTTTTATAAAATGAATTTTCTATATCTTGGTATAAAACACATTTTTGTTTTATACTGGTTTTTACTCTGGTTTCCCCAATATTTCATTTTGAAAAATTTCAGATCTGTGGAAAAGTTGAAAGAATATTACGAACATCTTAATACCAGTTGTTGACATTTTGTCATATTTCCTTTCTCTTCACACACACAGACACACACACATACATGCCTCCCCCTTTTGTTTGGGAGAGTACGCTCGTGTGCATGCCAGTAGGGAGGGATGGGTGAGTGGGGAGAGAGGGAGAGAGGGAGAAAGAGAGAGGGAGAGGGAGAGGGAGAGAATCTTAAGCAGGCTCCACACACAGTGCAGAGCCTGACAACAGGGCCCCATCTAATGACCCTGGGATCATGACCTAAGCCGAAATCAAGAGTCAGGTGCTTAACTGACTGAGCCACCCAGGCGCCCCCATACACGCCTTTTATAAGACATTGTGGCACTTTATACCTTAGTCTTTTAGTGCCCCCCTCCCCCAGTGGTGTTCTTGTAAGGCTGGTTAGAAGCCCACCCGAGCAGGTGCCAAGACCAAGGCTGAGTGGTCAGTCCTGTATATGTAGTGTCCACATAGCCCTGTGATGTGAGGAATTGTGCCTTTTGTGCCCCTTCCCTGGCTGTCGACCTTCTGGCCCACACCTTCTCATCTTGAGGGCCTAAGTCTCTGACCTTCTTCCTTCCTCCCTGGATTCTTTGTCCCTTGGGGCTTCTCATGGCTTCCTGCATGACCCCATCCCAGCCATTGGCACATTGGGAAGAATTGGTGCCACTGACCTCATTGCATGCTTGTGAGAGGAGGCTCAGGAGTGAGCCCCAGCCATGGCTACCTGATTCCCATTCCAGTTCTGATTCTGATTGTTTCGTCTTCAAGTATTGGTTATAGTTCTTGGGTTTTTTTGTTTGTTTTTTAAGTAATCTCTATTCCCATGTGAGGCTTGAACTCATGACCCTGAGATCAAGAGTCACATGCTCCTCCAACTGATCTAGCCGGGCGCCCCAGATTGAGTGAAATATTTTTTCATGGTATAAGTATTGGCCTCCTGTTTTCCTGAAAGTTTATACAGAACATGACCAGTGGTGGCCTAGGGCAGACATGGGCAGGCTCTCTTGCCCCTGTTTTTGCTGTTACTCAGCAGTGCTGCCCTTCTCTGCCTTTCCTGCCCTGCAGTGGTATCTTCCAGGCCCAGCTGAGGTGCATCTTCCTCTGGGGAGCTTGCTCTTCTTGCCTTGCACCTTTTCCCAGCCCCTGCCTCTCAGGGCTAGCTCCTCCCTGCAGGCGGCTGCTGACCTCTTGGGGCTAAAGAGCTGGATGGCACTTTTCTTAAGAGGCGCCCCCTACAGGAAACCTCCTTTGGTATGCACTCTGTGCAGGGTTTAGGGATTGACTAAACCGTGATCTTGGGTCTTGGTTTTTTGGCTTGTGGTAAGAACTGTCCACTGTACTAATCTTTTGGCTCCTGTAACCCTCTCCTGCTTTGCCCTGTCTACTCCTGGGCTGTGTGTCAGATGGCTCAAGTGTTCTGTATTGTATGTGGCCTCTCTGGGTCATGTATCCCTCCCTGTTTTCATACTGTGAATTGTAAGACAGTCAACTTAACTCAATGTCTGTGATTTTGAAAATTTGAATAAAACTGATGATTTTCTACAAAGTGTGTATTGATAGAACTTCATACCTGAAACAGAAAGTTCTATTTTCCACGAAAGCATGAAGCCCAGACACATCCTGGGGAGTTATCCCTTTTATGAACAAACTCTAATGCCATTTAAGCTTTTTCATAGCAGATAAAGAGAAAGGGAGTTTCCAAATTATTATTATTTTTTAAAAATTTTTTAACGTTTATTTATTTTTGAGAGAAAGAGAGTGTGAGCAGGGGAGGGGCAGAGAGTGAGGGAGACACAGAACCCAAAGCAGACTCTAGGTTCTGAGCTGTCGGCACAGAGCCTGACACGGGGCTCGAACTCAGAAACTGCGAGATCATGACCTGAGCCGAAGTTGGATGCTCAACCATCTGAGCCACCCAGGCGCCCCAGAAGTTTCCAAATTTTTAAAAAAGAGAGTTATATAACACAGGTATCAAAATTGGAGAGATTAGCCAACACACAAGAAAACTTCAGCTTCTTTGTGAATGACAGCATGACGTGTTCAGTGAGACCTCAGTACAGAGCTCCAGAACACCACTGTCCCTAATGTTACTTGCAAAGCAACAGAGCATAGCCCAGGGAGGCTTTGTTTCCATGTCAGAATCTTTTTTACAATGCAAGTCGTCCTTAATCGCTCAAAGGGGACCTTGTCTGTAGTCCTCCACAGACATCAGCATCCATTCCCACAGCTAAAATACTTTTTGAATATGTGGGAAAAAAGTTGAAAGCACCACTTTACCCCTGCCCTTCCTTCCATATCATCTCCCCACCTCCCCCTCACCCCCCATGGTAACTATTTTCAAAAGTTCCTATTCATCCGTACACTGTTTATTTTTGCAAATACTGGTCCTGAAATTGACAAATTGTTTTGTTTTTTTGTTGTTGTACCACATTGCCAAAATGTCATAAATGTGTTCAGGGGGTCTCTTTAGAGCTATTTTTGTTAGTTGGTAGCTGTCTAGTGGTTGATTTTGTGGGGGATAGGGAAAGGTGGGTTCTCCCACATTGCCATTTTTTCTATGAGGTTTTTTTTTTTTTTTTTTTTTTATTTTTGGTAAAAATTTACTGAACCAAAAAACCTACCCTAAACTCATAGGAGGCTCATTTTATTTTATTTTATTTTATGAAATTTATTGTCAAATTGGTTTCCATACAACACCCAGTGCTCATCCCAACAGGTGCTCTCCTCAATGACCATCACCCCCTTTCCCTTCCCTCCCACCCCCCATCAACCCTCAGTTTATTCTCAGTTTTTAAGAGTCTCTTACGGTTTGGCTCCCTCCCTAATTTTATTTTATTTTTATCCCACTCAGTATACTTGGAAATATTAAGGAGTTTGGATATGAGATACTGACCTAGGCCCTTCAGGGGTGTGACATCATACATGGCATGGGTGCAGTGTTTTTCCAGTTGAAGCCTTTTGAATTCTGAAACACACTTGGGCCTCTAGGGTTTGGACCAGGGATTGGGGGCCTGAACAAGCTCATGTAGGGAATGTTCCTCACTGGACATCAGAGGGAGCTTACTGGACATCTGGTTATGGTATCCTAGCAGTAGAGGCAGCCCTCATTATGATTCTGCAGTGTTCTGTGGTGGTCATGCCCTGCATTTATTTTGTTGGTCCCCTGCTGTGATTTTAAGCATATACGATAAGATTTACCATCTTAACCATTTTTTTCATGTTTATTTTTGAGAGAGAGAGAGAGTATGCACGTGTGTGTGCAAACAGGGGAGGGGCAGAGAGAGGGAGACCGTCTGAAGCAGGTTCTGAGCTGACAGCAGAGAGCCCAACGCGGGGCTTGAACCCATGAACTGAGAGATCATGACCTGAGCTGAAGTCAGACGCTTAACCAACTGAGCCCCCCAGTTTTTTTTTTCAACGTTTTTTTTTTTTTTTTTTTTTTTTGGGACAGAGAGAGACAGAGCATGAACGGGGGAGGGGCAGAGAGAGAGGGGGACACAGAATCGGAAACAGGCTCCAGGCTCCGAGCCATCAGCCCAGAGCCTGACGCGGGGCTCGAACTCACGGACCGCGAGATCGTGACCTGGCTGAAGTCGGACGCTTAACCGACTGCGCCACCCAGGCGCCCCGAGCCACCCAGTTTTTAAGAGTACAGCTGAATAGTGTTAAGTGTATTCACACTGTTGTGGAAGGGGTCTCTAGAACTTTATCATCTCGCAAAACTGAAATTCTGCACCCATTAAACAACAGCTTTCCATACCCTCCTCCCAGCCCTACCATTTCACTTTCTGTTTCTAGGAACTTTTTTTTTTTAACACTTATTTTGAGAGCTCATGTGTGCATGTGCATACACATGCAAGCAAGGAGAGGGGCAGAGAGCAAGGGAGAGAGAGAAACCCAAGCAGGCTCCGCACTGAGCGTGGAGCCCCATGAACCTTGAGATCATGACCTGAGCCAAAATCAAGAGTTGATGCTTAACTTACTGAACCACCCAGGCACCCCTCTAGAACTTTTTATAAGTGGAATCATATGTATTTGTCCTTTTGTGACTGGTTTCTTTCACTTAGCATAATCTCAAGTTTCATTCACGTTGTAGTATGTGTCAGAATTTCCTTCCTCTTTAAGGCTGAACAATGTCTCATTGTATGAATATACCATTTTGTTAATCCATTCATTTCTCAATGGATACTTGGGTTGTTTTGCCTCTTGGCTATTGTGAATGATGCTGTTATGAATGTGGATGTACAAATACCTTCTTAACACCTTCCTTTCAGTTCTTTTGGGTATGTACCCAAAAGTGGAATTGCTGGGTCATATGTTAATTCTATGTTTAATTTTTTGAGGAATTGCCATGCTGTTTTCCACAGCAGCTGCCATCAGTTTAACATTCCCTCCAACAATGCAGAAGGGTTCCATTTTCTCTGTATTCTCACCAACACTTGTTACTTTGTTTTTGGTTCTTTTGTTTTTGTTTTTGTTTTTGGTTTTTTTTTTTTGGTAGTGGGCCATCCTAATAGGTATGAGGTATGGACATCATTTTAAAAGTTTTTCCCCTTTTAAAGTTTTTATTTTGGCATAATTTCAGTGTTACAGAAAAGGGGTAAGACTATGATAAAGAATTAAGCACCCATTTTTGGTTAAAAACTACAAAACCAGAAGGAGGGCTTGCATATTTTATTTTTCTTTTGGCCTTTTTTTCCCTCCCTAACTCTTGTTTTGAAAGATATCAATCCTATAGAAAAGCTGCAAGATCAGTGGAGTGAACACACCTGTGACCTTTGCTTAGCTTCATTGGTTAACATTTTGCATATTCACTTCAGAGTAAGTTGCAGCTATGACAGTTTTACTGGAAATACTTTATTGCACTTCTAAGAATAAGGGCCTTCTCTGGTATATCTTTAGTACCATTATAAATCTAAGAACATTTACAGTCATTCCATAATTTTATCTGATGTTCATATTTAGATTTCCCTAGTTTTCCTCAAAATGTTTTCCGTCTCCTCCCACCCCTCTCCATTCAGGATCTAGTCAAGGTCCACGCAATGCTTGGATACCCCAAAGAGTGAGTCAGGGTACCACAGAGTGGGAAAGCACCCCCTGAGAGTGTATGCATGGAGTAAAATATCTAGGAATTAGACATAACGTGCGAGTGTCAGGTCTGTGAGCAGGTGACCTATAAGACCTGCAAAGAGACCCAGAGGCTGGCTTGTGAGATAGAGTCCATTGTGTCCATCACAAAGATGCTAGCTCTCTCTGTATGAGTCTGGATGTGTAATGCATTCCCTATAAAAACATCAAGAGACTTGAGGCACCTGGTGGCTCAGTTGGTTGGGCATCTGACTTCAGCTCAGGTTATGATCTCAGTTTGTGAGTTCATACCCGGCCTCAGGTTCTCTGCTATCAGCACAGAGCCTGTTTCAGATCCCCTGTCCCTCTCTCTATCTGCCCCTCCCTCCCCCCCAAAGTAAATAAACATTAAAAATTTTTTATTTTATTTTTTTTAATGTTTATTTTTGAGAAAGAGCACGAGTAGGGGAGGGGCAGAGAGGGAGACGCAGAATCTGAAGCCGGCTCCAGGCTCTGAGCTATCAGCACAGAGCCCAACGCCGGACTCCAACTCACAAACCATAAGATCTTGACCTGAGCTGAAGACAGACATTCAGCCGACTGAGCCAACCAGGCACCCCAACATAAAAAAAATTTTTTTTTTTAAATCAAGAGACTTTATGGGGGCGGGAATTGCACATACTGATTCTAAAGTCCAATTTTTCAAAAGCAAGCAAGGCCAGGAAATTGTTGAGAAGGTAATGAAAGGAGACTGGCCCTACCCTACGTTAGTTAATGCATGTAACAGAGCTGCAGTAATCCAGGCTCCTGGTGCCTGAAGAAATGTTGGAATGTTACTGGGAAAGATGAGAGGTTTGAACACAGACACAAGCCTACCACGAACTTTGTGTGTGGTAGAGATGGCATCCCAAGTGGGGGAAGGTGATGATGGGGTAGTCCTCTTGAAAAACATAAAGTTGGACTGTTTTTAAAAATTTTTTTATGTTTATTTATTTTTGAGAGGGAGACACAGAGTGTGAGCAGGGGAGGGGCAGAGAGAGAGGGAGACACAGAATCGGAAGCAGGCTCCAGGCTCCGAGCTGTTAGCACAGAGCCTGATGTGGGGCTCAAAGTTAGGAGCCCTAAGATCATGACCTGAGCAGAAGTTGGACGCTTAACCGATTGAGCCACCCAGGTGCCCCTGGGTTTTTTTTGTTTTTTGTTTTTAAATGTTTGTTTGTTTGTTTGTTTGTTTCAGAAAGAGAGGGAGCACAAATGGGAGAGGGGCAGTTAGGGAGACACAGAATCGGAAGCAGGCTCCAGGCTCCCAGCTGTCAGCTCAGAGCACAACGCGGGGCCCAAACCCACAAACTGTGAGATCATAACTTGAGCCAAAGTCAGATGTTTAACTGACTGAGCTACCCAGGTGCCCCCTGGATAAATGTTTTTGATGTTTTTCCCTCATAGGGAAGAGCTGTTTTAAGTTTGGCATAAAACTCACAGGCAAAAAAAAGAAAAAGAAATTTGCATTCAAAACAGACAGACTTCTCCATGACAAAAGGCATCATAAAATCAAAAGATCTGAGGTAGAAGAAAAAATTTCAACTCGTCCAAAAAAGGGCAGATTTTTCAAATTAACAAGACAGAGTCTAATAGAAAATGGACAAAGAATCTGGACTGTTCAGAAAGAATATAGAAATGACACTTTAAGGAGCACCTGGCTGTCTCAGTCAGAAGAGCACGTGACTCTTGATCTCGAGGTCGTGAGTTCAAGCCCTATATTGGGTGTAGAGCTTATTAAAGAAGAAGAAGAAGAAGAAGAAGAAGAAGAAGAAGAAGAAGAAGAAGAAGAAGAAGAAATAATAATGGCACTTAAACACTTGACAAGATTATCTGTCTGGTTCATTATAAGATTTCTCCCTTAGAAGATTGTTAGTATGTAGGCAGTACTATCAAAGTATAAATATATATAAACCCTGTGTCCCAGCAATTGCTTTCATAAGAATCCTGGCAAGCACTTAAGCAAAATGTAAGACCATCCGTCTGGTGAAATAATGGGAGATTAGAAGTAACCCAGGTGTATCCCAGCAGCAGGGGGTTAAATCAACCATGATAGCCTTTACAGGAAGAGGGGCAGCCCTATGTATACCAGTAAGGAGCCATTTCCAGATGCATTGCTAAATCAAAACGTGATGTAGAATACAAGGTGCATACATGGAGTGCCTCTGGGTATAGTGCTGCCCTGGGAAGAGGAACTGATGGCCTGGAGCAGAGGAGGAAGGGCTGCTAGAGGGAGACTTTCACCCTGTTGTATATTTTAAGTCATGTACTGCACGTATAATTTACCTAGTCGAAAAATAAACAAAAGGTAAAAAATAGCTACTCTGTCCTCTGTATGTTGCTGACTGTCATATTTCAGCCCTGCTGCCTCCCCTTTCTCCCCCAACCTTCTTCCCTCTGAACAACTAATTAAGTGACTCCCCACTGGGATGCCTCAGAGGCATCTCACTGATGGTAACTGTGCTCTCTGGCCCCATTCCTCCCAAGTCCCCATCAGCCCAGCTAACCCAGCCAAGGGCCCTGATTCCTCCAGTGCTCTCCTAGATTCGGTTCTTCAGCATATTCTCCCTGCCACTGGGCCCTCCCCAGGCCTGCAGGAACCCTCCCTCCTGCAAAGTCTACTCATACCACTCTCCTGTGTAATGTTCCCTGACAGTGCCTGGATTTTAATCCTGGCTCAGTCTTGACCTGGGGGAAGCAGGACCTGGCCCTGTCTTACCTGTTCACTTCTTCCTTGCCCTTACCTGGCTGCCTTGTTTACTGAACTCATCCTTGCCCCCAGGACTTTGGCACCCGTCTCCTCTACCTGGAATGCTGTCTGCTGGCTGGTGAGGTGCCACCCAGCCCCATCTTGGTTCCTGAGAGCTAGCCTGTCTCTGCTCCTCATCACTCTCCACCGCTCCCCTCTCCCAGCTGGGTACTCCTAGATCAGATGCCCAGTTGTGTTTCTTCCTAGCATTTCCTCACTCAGAAATGCCTTGTTCTTTACTTGCTGTTCTCTCTAGCATCAAACTCCATTAAGTAGGAATCTTACACTTTACTTGACTGTTACACCTTTGACTCTGATTGGTATAGTTAGGCGCTCAGTTAATATATTTTGAATGGAATGAGTTTTATTGTTTCCCTTTCATCCATTCTTTCATGACATGCCCCGGGCTGCTGCTGTGATCCAGGAAGTATATCATGGATACAGCAGAAAGCAAGCTGGACATTGTCCCTGTCCCTAAGAGGCTCATTCATGACACCTTGCAGCCCATGATGGTGATTTCTAGGATGGCTGTCCAAATTTGGTCAGGAGTTTGTGGGCACCTTCTGTGGCAAGCATCAGTGCCCAGAGCACAGAGTGAGCTGATACTCTATTGCACGTCACTGCTGGGTCAGCCTGCCTCCTGTTCTGGATGCTCTCACTCTTTGCGGCACCTGGGCTGGCGTTCTGATTGATAATACATTGATACGACAACACTGTTTCATGTTTTTCTTTGCAGAGGGATGTTTGCTGGAGGATTGAAGGAGATGGAGCAGGAAGAGGTCCTGATCCACGGCGTGTCCTACAATGCCATGTGCCAAATCCTGCATTTCATTTATACCTCTGAGTTGGAGCTCAGCCTGAGCAATGTTCAGGAGACGCTGGTTGCTGCCTGCCAGCTGCAGGTGAGGCTGCCCTCGCTCCAGCAAGACAGACCCAAACCCAGGGGTGTTCTGCAGGTGTCTGCAGGGCAGTGGTATGAGGAGGATCAGCAGGCGAAGATGCCAGGCAGCAAAAGAGACTACAGGTCGGGCAGAGGCTCTTGGGTGGTACATGGCTCAGCCAGTTCTGGGCGCTGAAGCATAGCTGCTCCAAATGCCTCCAGGTCCAGGCTCCTTCTCTGCCTTTGCCCTCTGCTCTTCTGCTGGTTCCTTTCCTTCTACCTGGCCTCTCTGTCACTCAGAAGATCCTGCATGTAAACATGGGGGCCGACCCTGAGGTGGGTATGTGATGTCCTTTGTGCCCCAGCGTCTGACAAAGCTGAGCTCCCATGGTTGCCCAGACCCTTTCTGCTCGTCCCCCCACTTGGCTTTGTCAGTCTGTTTGAAACCACTTTCCTTTTTGTCATTGAACTTTGAATAGTTGTTTTCCTACAGAACGCCAGAAGTTTTCTGAGGCTTTGACAGTGTGACTTACATTTTAGAAGGCTATATTAGCTCGGCAGTGTGGGTACAGTCACTCAGGGCTGGGCCTGCCTGTGCCTTTGCTCTCAGGAGCCATCATCAGATGGTTTCCTCTGGCTGGAGAGACTTCTCGCCTTACATTTGTTGAAAGTGAAAATGAAATGCTATGGTGAGTTTATTATCCTGACCTTTTCTCAGGTCAGAGCATGTTTGGGGCCATCAGAAAGAATGCAGGTCCGGAAAACCAACCTGTTTAGGGGTGTCAGGAGGCCCCACCCTGCGTGGCAGGGCCCCGGCAGTTCCCTGCACATTCACTCACACATGGGCGGGTGGGGGGCACTTGGCCCGTACTTGTTGGGTTGGTTTGACCACAGCTCTTCCTATGCCACAAGTGGGTAGAGCCAGTGCTCCTGAGCACTTTAGTGTCTCTGAGGTCATTGTGAGGGGTAGCATGGGATGGGCATCCCTGCTTCACCTCGAGCAGCCTGGCTTTTAGGGATTTGATTTTTAACATATTGGGATTCTATGCAATGTTCCTTTTTTTTTTTTTTTAAATGCTTATTTATTTTGAGAGAGAACAAGCACGTGGGAGGGAAAGAGAGAGAGGAAAGAGAATCCCAAACAGGCACTGTAAATGTGGAGCCCAATGAGGGGCTTGATCCCACAACCCTGGGATCATGACCTGAGCCGAAATCAAGAGTCAGATGCTCAACCAACTGAGCACCCCTGGTGCCCCTGCAGTTTTGTTTTTTGTTTTTTATTTGTGTGTTTTTGGGTTTTTTTGTTTTTTGTTTTGTTTTTAATTTTATTCAAATCCCAGCCAGTTAACATACAGCGTGGTAATGGTTTCAGGAGTAGAATTTAGTGATTCATCACTTACATATAACACCCAGTGCTCATCCCAACAAGTGCCTTGCAATGTGGTTTTTAAAGCAAGTTTGACTTGGCATAAGAGTTCCAAGTCCATAGGCCCACCAGGGTCCTGTTTGTTCATGTAGCCAGTGACCACATTCTCCCCTTGCTCTGTGCCTTGCACTAATTCAGGATCACACTGTTCGTGGTGTCCCCAGAGACTTGGATCTGAATCCCAGTGAGACTGTCACCACTGGGTAACCTCTAGCAATGATTTCTTTCTCCGAGCCTCTTGTGGGCTCCTGCACTGGGCAGGCCTGGGGTGATTCCTCTGTGAGCTTCCCCAGCAGAGGGTCCACTGCTGTGACCATGAGGATGGAAAGGAGACAATGACATGGCCCCTGGATTCTTCAGGAGCTGCTTCTCCGACCCACTGAGAGCTGTTTGCTCTCACTTTCTATCCAGAAACTGGTCCTCAGTGTCCTGGCCCCTGACAGATCAGAAGTAGTATTTTAGGAAGACAAGGCAAAGCAGAAGTGCCTGCCAAGGGAGAAAACAGGTGGTCAAGTGAACTTTTAGGGCTTAACAAAACACAGTGGGAATGGTCCATGTGGGGCAGACGCATTCCTGGCACTTGGCAGGTTTTCCTTCAGCTCTCATCTTGTGACCTGGCAAGCACTGAGTATCTTGTGAATGTGAAAAAAATAAAGGTAAAAAGATTTTAAACGTTTATTAATAAGCTTCACATACCAGCAGAATTATTGTATGTGCAATGGTTAATTTGTTGATGATAAGTGAGATATTCACATTAAAATTTTTTTTAATGTTTATTTTTGAAAGAGAGAAAGAGAGAGAAACAGTGGGGGTGGGGGAGGGGCAGAGAGAGAGAGGGAGACACAAAACTCAAAGCGGGCTCTAGGCTCCACACTGTCAGCACAGAGCCCCATGTGGGGCTCGTACTCAGGAACTGTGAGATCATGACCTGAGCCAAAGTCGGATGCTTACCGACTAAGCAACCCAGCACCTCAAGGCATTTCCACTTTTAGGGCTATTCTAAAATCCTGTTTTCCTAAAGAACATAGCAATGCTTGGGCAGCTTTCCCCAGAGCCCTCCCCTCTGTCTCCGCCCTGCCGTGCTCTGGTTGTTTAATCACCAGGTGGCCTCTAAGCCTGTGGCTCACTTCTCAGCTCCCACCTCAGCAGTGTTGTCTCTCGCTTTCCTTCCATCTCATTCGTTCTTCTGCATGATTGGACACGGGCAAGTGCCAGCCACCTGTGACCCCTGTGCTAGCTGGAGTCATGCAGGCCTCTGCCCAGGCAGGGTGGCTCCCAGCCTTTTAAGAACCTAGTGGGATTCCCAGGATGGGTGCTAGGCAAGCGTCTGGAACGCTCTGCTGGCAGTTCTTAGCGCGTGGGTGCTTCAGGGCCATCTCCTGGGGAAGGGGGTGGGTTCCCTGGGCCTGCATCTTTGGCTGAGCCTGCATTTGTGGGGGTTGTGGCAGGACAAGAGAGCTGGATGTTTCTAGAGAGCCTGGGGGGGGGGGGGGGTATGAGTCCTAGGTGCCTTCCAAACCAGGGGTAATTGATACAGTGGCCACTGTGCTGCTTCCTGATTCTCTGGAGATTCAATACTTCTGACCTGAAAGGTTTTACTCTGTGCCAGGTAGTTCCTGGGTACCATCTCATCTTCAACTTACTGCTCTCCACTTTATTTTATTTTTTTTCATTTTTATTTTTTTTGAGTTAATTATTTTTTTTTGGTTTTCTTATTTTTTTAATATAATTTATTGTCAAATTGGCTTAAATACAACACCCAGTGCTGATCCCAGCAAGTGCCCTCCTCAATGCCCATCACCCATTTTCCCCTCTCCCCCACCCCCCCCTCCACCCTCAGTTTGTTCTCAGTATTTAAGAGTCTTTTGCAGTTTGCCTCCCTCCCTCTTTGTTTGTAACTATTTTTTTCCCCTTCCCTTCCCCCCATGGTCTTCTGTTAAGTTTCTTACGATCCACAAATGAGTAAAAACATGATATCTGTCCTTTTCTGACTGACTTTTTCACTCAGCATAATACCTTCCTGTTCCATCCATGTTGCTGCAAATGACATGATTTCATTCTTTCTCATTGCCAAGTAGTATTCCATTATATATATAAACCACATCTTTATCCATTCATCAGTTCATGAACATTTAGGCTCTTTCCATAATTTGGCCAATGTTGAAAGCACTGCTATAAACATTGGGGTACATGTGCCCCTATAAATCAGCACCCCTGTATCCCTTGGGTAAATTCCTAGTAGTGCCATTTCTGGGTCATAGGGTAGTTCTATTTTTAATTTTTTCAGGAACCTCCACACTTTTCCAGAGCAGCTGCACCAGTTTGCATTCCCACCAACAGTGCAAGAGGGTTCCTGTTTCTCCATTTCCTCGCTAGCATCTATTGTTTCCTGAGTTGTTAATTTTAGCCACTCTGGTGTGAGGTGGTATCTCAGTGTGGCTTTGATTTGTGTTTCCCTGATGATGAGTGACATTGAGCATCTTTTCATGTGTCTGTTGGCCATCTGGATGTCTTCTTTGGAAAAGTGTCTATTCATGTCTTCTGCTCATTTCTTTACTGGATTATTTGTTTTTTGGGTGTTGAGGTTGGTAAGTTCTTTATAGATTTTGGATACTAGTCCTTTATCCGATATGTTATTTTTAAAATATCTTTTCCCGTTCCGTTGGTTGCCTTTTAGTTTTGTTGATTGTTTCCTTTGCAGTGCAGAAGCTTTTTATCTTGATGAGGTCCCAATAGTTCATTTTTGCTTTTAATTCTCTTGCCTTTGGAGATGTGTCAAGTAAGAAATTGCTGCAGCTGAGGTCAAAGAGGTTGTTGCCTGCTTTCTCCTCTAGGGTTTTGAAGGTTTCCTGTCTCACATTTAGGTCTTTCATCCATTTTGAGTTTATTTTTGTATATGGTGTAAGAAAGTGATCTAGTTTCATTCTTCTACATGTCCAGTTCTCCCAGCACCATTTGCTAAAGAGACTTTTTTCCATTGGATGCTATTTCCTGCTTTGTCAAAGATTAGTTGGCCATACATTTGTGAGTCTAATTCTGGGTTCTCTATTCTATTCCATTGGTGTATGTGTCTGTTTTTGTACCAATACCATACTGTCTTGATGTTTACAGCTTTGTAGTAGAGGGTAAAGTCTGGGCTTGTGATGCCTCCTGCTTTGGTTTTCTTTTTCAGTATCACTTTGGCTATTCGGGATCTTCTTGTGGTTCCATACAAACTTTAGGATTGTTCTAGCTTTGAGAAGAATGCCCCGCGTTTTGATTGGGATCGATTGAATGTGTAGATTGCTTTGGGTAGTATTGATGTTTTAACAATATTTATTCTTCTAATCCAGGACTGCTCTCTACTTTAATCGCTGCTCTTATAAATGAGGAAACTGAGGCTCAGAGAGGTTAAGAATGTGCTACAGATCTCTTTGAAGCCCAGGTTTAAACCCAGTCAGTCTGCAGTGAGCCCCAATCATCTCTACTATTGGGGGAGAGCAGCTGCGCCAGGCCTCCACTTCAGGAAAGGTCAGGGGCGGTGGAAGGGGGCCAGCTGTAAACAATAGCTTCGCGTCCCCTGTTATCCTCTGTCTCCCTCACTCAGACACTGTTCCCAGCCCAGGCTTGAATGGGGCTTGTTCTTTTCACAGATCCCAGAAATCATCCATTTCTGCTGTGATTTCCTCATGTCCTGGGTGGATGAAGAGAACATCCTTGATGTCTACCGGCTGGCGGAGCTGTTTGACTTGAGCCGTCTGACTGAGCAGCTGGACACCTACATCCTCAAAAACTTTGTGGCCTTCTCTCGGACTGACAAGTACCGCCAGCTTCCCCTGGAGAAGGTCTACTCCCTCCTTAGCAGCAACCGCCTGGAGGTCTCCTGTGAGACCGAAGTGTATGAGGGTGCCCTGCTCTACCATTACACCCTGGAGCAGGTGCAGGCCGACCAGATCTCACTGCACGAGCCCCCCAAGCTCCTTGAGACCGTGCGTTTCCCCCTGATGGAAGCTGAGGTCCTCCAGCGGCTGCACGATAAGCTGGACCCCAGCCCACTGAGGGACACGGTGGCCAATGCCCTCATGTACCACCGCAATGAGAGCCTGCAGCCCAGCTTGCAGGGCCCTCAGACAGAGCTGCGGTCGGACTTCCAGTGTGTTGTGGGCTTTGGGGGCATTCATTCCACGCCATCCACTGTCCTGAGTGACCAGGCCAAGTACCTGAACCCCCTGCTGGGAGAGTGGAAGCACTTTACCGCCTCCCTGGCTCCCCGCATGTCCAACCAGGGCATTGCGGTGCTCAACAACTTTGTGTACTTGATCGGAGGGGACAACAATGTCCAGGGCTTTCGTGCCGAGTCCCGGTGCTGGAGGTAGGCATGGGTGCTTGGCTGAGACTTGGTCTGTGGGTGATGCTGTGGTGCAGGAGTTGTGGGCCTAGGAGGCTGCTTATGGAGTGGGGTCTGCGAGGGCCGAGGCTGTAGCCTTTTAAATTAATCTTGTGGCTCATCGGGTAGGTCTGTTTTGTGGAGTAAAGTCCAGGTTAATTTGAAGAGTGAGGGCTGTGGTGAGGCAAGGAAGAGGGGACCCAGCATGCTTCCTTTCGCTGTTCTTTTCCTCTCAAACCCACTCACCATGGGTCATACCCACTGTCTTGTTGGTGAGGGTCTAGGTTGTGATTGTGCACTTGGACTGGCCAAACACAGGGAGGGGACCTAGTTGCCAGGAACACTGGGCAGGGCAGCTTCTCCTTCCATCTCACCCTCTCCGGCTTTGACATGTATCGTCCAGGGCTCCCTCTGCTAGGCAGCTCTGCCCTCTGAAGCACAGGCGTTGGTGGAGGATGGCTTCCCGTCCTCCCTCCCTCTTCTGCAGTGTACAGTTCTCAGCCTACGGGACCCAAAAGACAGGCATCGCTGAACCTCGTGCCAGGTTTCACCACCCTTGCCTGCCCTGTCGTCAGTGGTGTTGCTGGACATGGGGTCTCCCGAGGTCCTCTGAGGAGGCAGTTTTTCAAGAAGGAGTGGGATATTGTGATGTACTATATATGTTTTTGCTATATGTTAGGTCTATATCCACAGTTTCTGGTTCACAGCTCCCAGAACTCAGAATTTCCCAAGGGAGGAGAGTGCTAATTTTGTCTTGTGTTATGTTAATGAGGTGACTTTGGAAGACCCCAAGTGTAAGGCGGTGCTGGTTACTGGGAGAACCAGCCCTGTGGTTAGAGGGTTGGAATTTCAGGCCTACCCGCTGACCTTGGGGAGGGCAGAAGGGCTGGTGGCTGAGTCAGTCGCCAGTGGCCAGTGATTTAATCAATCGTGCCTATATCGTGAAGCCTCCATAAAATCCCAAAAGAGGGGGTTGGGAGAGCTTCGGGATTGGTGAACACCGAGTTGGAGGTGCTGGGAGATTGGCACACCTGGAGGGGGCAAGGAAGCTCCCTACTCTTTCCCCAGACCTTGCTCTATCTATCTCTTCCTGTCTGGCTATGGCTGTTCCTGATTTATATCCTTTTATAACAAACAGGTAATCTAGTAAATATGTTTTTCTGAGTTCTGTGAGCCGCTCTAGAAGGTTAATTGAAACCCAAGTAGGGGTTCATGGGAACCTCTGATTTATAGCCAGTTGGTCACAGGCACAACCTGGTGCTTCAGAGTGATATTCTGAGCCAGAGGGGGTTATTGGAACCTCCAGTTGGTAGCTGGTAGGTCAAAAGCATAGTAAACAGCCTGAGCTTGTGAGTAGTGTCTGAAATGGGGACAGTTGGGGTGGGGAGGCATCTTATAGACTGAGCCCTTAACCTGTGGGATCTGATGCTTTCTCCAGATAGACAGTGTTAGAATTGAGTTGAATTGTAGGACTCAGTTGGTGTTCCAAGAATTGCTTATTAATGTGCAGAAAGTGTTGTGGTCCCCCCACCCCACCCCCCGCCACTGCCCTGCCCCAACACACATTGGAACTGAGTACAGAAACCCAAAAGAGGGGGTTTTGTGGACTGTCATGGTCTGTAGGATGCTTCCAGCTCTGTCAGTCTATGGAGCTATGATCTCACAAATCCATTTTTGAGGGCAGAACAAAGAAACCAACGCAGATCCCCATAGCCTCAGCTACCATTAGGTGTCTAGGGCCCCTCCACTGTGCTTTGGCTTGATATCGTGGGATTTGGTGCATGTGGGAAGTCTCCATCTTCTGTAGGCTGAAGGAAAGCTGGCATTGCAGAGAGAGAGATTGCCAGCTGCTTCCATGGCTGTGAGGTACTGACCAAGTTCATGTTCATGTTTCCATCTTTGGGGGGTGGAGGTGGGATCTGGCCTGGCCATGCCCCATGAGGGCCCCAGCACTTCTGGGAAGAAATCACCTTTGTTAAACTGATGAGATGCAAAGCTTGGTAGCTCAGTTGAGGTTAAACAGGAGGACATGCTGAGTACAGAAAGGAGGAAACAATACTTTGATTTTCTCTCTAACAGAATACCCTCCAGAGTGGGTGTGGCAGCACCAGGTTCAGCCTTCCCTTGAAAAGCCTCAAAGCTTCCTTTTTAGGGGCCTGTTACTTTCACAGTGGGAGGGCCAAAGCCACATCTCCCTGCTGAGGCAACCCACAGACCTACAAAACAGACCTCTCCAGGGTGTTATGGTCACCAGCCATTAGCATACAACGGGGTGGTTTTGTGCCCACTGGGAGGCCAGCCCTGGGGCTTTCCCAGAGGGCCATGCCCCAGGGCAACAGTTGGGTCCACTGCCTGCCCTTAGTCTGCCCTTTTACTGCTTTGATGTCCGTTGCACTCAAGACTAGTCTAAATTTCCCATTGGTGAACATGTGCTCTGAGTCCCAAGCCAAACTCTGGAAAATGCTAGTATCAGCACCAGTGTTTGATAACCATGGCCTCAAACTCCAGTGAGAAGGTTAGGTCACTGTGGCAGGTAGGGTTGGTGAGGCCTACCTGGCAAGGGGAGGTACCTCAGAAGGGTTGGGGTGCAGTATCTGCCTGGGGTGATGGGGTGGTGGTGAGGGCCCTGGTGTCTGTTCTCTCTATAGGGTGAGAGTTCCTTTAATCTCTTCATAGACTTTTAAAACTGCCAGATGGGTCTTAATTTGAATGGTCTAAGAGTTAGGTTCTCTTCCCTCTCCCCTTCCTTAATTTACCAGTCTTAGGGTCTACAGACTCTCAGAATATGAAAAGACAAAATTTGCAGTTAGTTAGAGTTTGCATTTTGAGGCTTGAGGACTTAACTGATTATATCAGAACACTGGTATAGGAGCTTCATATAGGAAGTTAACTCTCTTGGAGCAAATTTTATTTGTACTCCTCCCCCACCCCGCTTTCAAAAGTCCACATTATTCCACTTTGCTTTCATGAAAGACCTACGTTAGTGCCTATTTTCACTAACCAGTAGAATTCCAAAGAGGATTTTCACTTTTACAAAAACAAGACGAAAAGAGAAGATCATGTTCAGCATTGGTTTAGCAGTGAGCCTTTGTAGAGGAGCTTGCACCCTTAGCGAGATGGCCCTTCCAAGTGCCTTCCCCAGGAATGACACCCAGCATCTCAGCATCAAGTGACCATAGCTTTGAACTCTATTTGTAAGCATCTGTGCTTTATCTCCATTTATTTTGTGCATTCATTAGCAAGGTGTGACTTCAGGTATCAGAAAAGCCCTGAGAACGGTTATTTTTTGGGCCTGGGAATGCTCAAATTTTTTTCCATGTAAACTAATTGCAATTACTCTGTTTTATGCCATTTCAGCTTCTGAAAGGTTTCCAAGAACACCCTACTTTCGGATGGGAGAGGGCAGAGCCTGTACTGATATGCCTTACCTGGGAGTGGCCTTTTGCCCTCTGACCTTACTTAGAATAGCCACTTGTTTTTAACGTGGGGCATTCCCATGTCTGTTTGGAATTTAAAATATATTTTAAACATTTCTTTGATTGTAATGGACTTCATTAATAGTCATAGGAATGTTGGAGCGCCTGGGTGGCTCAGTTGGTTAAGCATCTGACTTCGGCTCAGGTCATGATCTCACGGTTTGTGAGTTTGAGCCCCGCATCAGTCTCTGTGCTGACAGCTCAGAGCCTGGAGCAGCTTCAGATTCTGTGTCTCCCTCTCTCTGCCCCTCCCCTGCTCATGCTCGTGCTCTCTCTCTCTCTCTCTCTCTCTCAAAGAATAAATAAACATTAAAAAAAAAAGTCATGGGAATGTTGGGGCACCTGGGTGGGTCAGTCGATTGAGTGTCCGACTTCAGCTCAGGTCATGATCTCACAGTTTGTAAGTTTTGAGCCCTTCATTGGGCCCACTGCTGTCAACATAGAGCCCACTTCGGATCCTCTGTTCCCCTTTCTCTCTGCCCCTCCCTGCTCTTGCACATGCTTTCTCTCAGAAGTAAATAAACATTAAAAAAAAAAAAAGCCATGGGAATGCTTAAGTTGTGGAAATACAGAAGAAAAACGGTCTGCTCAATTTAACAAGGACTCCAGAGCGTTTTGTATCCACTATAGCTTGAGCTTCCGAGTTTGCAGTAGGGTGATCTAAATTCTGCCTTAAAGTGACTAGAACTGTTTATATCCTTCTGTAGCTAGTTTTTATTAGAAAAAATATTACTTGAGAACTTATTCTGACAAAGTAGAAAATCAAGAAAGAAATGTGGAATACAGGACACAGTGGGGAGATAAGAAACGAGTGCAACTGTGATTGTGTCTAAATTACTGATGTATGGTGTGTGTATGTATTGCGTGTGTGTGTGTGCGCATGCACACGCACGCATGCACACGTGCGTGTGTTAAATCTGAAACTGCAAATCCAAATGAATGCATCTGAGGAAGCTGTGAGGGCCGGAAGGAAGCAAGTGGAAGCATCGGGTGGGTCTTGCTTGTCTCACTCTGGTGGATGATGCCGACTTGCACTTAACTAGATACGGGGTTGGGGGAACATGTACATGAATGAGTGTTGTACACAGGAAAGGCAGTGGGAAGCGCCACCCCAGTCAGTTGGCAGGGCCTCACGAGTGCCGAGCCCTGGACTGGCTTGGGCTCCGGTCCCCAGCTGGACCTTCAACTGGCTGGGCCTCTTGTCATTGAGTTCTTAACCGCCACCTCCTTGGGAGGCCCTTCCTGGTCCCCGTGAGAGAGCTCTGACCTCCCGGCCCCCTCTGCCCAATAGATTATGATCTCTGAGTAGATCACCCTCTCTCTACCTCTGTTCTTGTTCTTTGTGGCGTTTGTCATTATATGGAGTGCTTGCTTACGTGTTCTCTTTAGCCTGCTTCCCATCTACAATGGAAAGAAGGGTCCTGTTCTGGAGTTTGCCTCTGGATTCGCAGCACTGAGCACCATGCCTGATCCATGTTGGGTCGCCGGTGAATATTTGCAGAGTGACTGAATGATTTCACCTATGGTAATCTTTGTTCAATTCACTGAGCCCTGAGTTACAGCGAAGGGAATACAGACTTGAGTCAGTCTTAACGAAGTCCCTTTCTGAGCCCTCACGATAGCTTTTGGAGGCAGGTGGCATCCCCCTGTTGGCCAGGTGCGGAAACTGAGTGAATGTCAAGGGAGGGAAATCAATGCCTAGACACACCCAGCTGGATGGGGCAGACCAGCTGTCCATCCTGGGTCTGTGTGACCCACATGCGTGTTCTTTCTCTCCTGTTGGCCCCAACCCCTGAGCACCTTGTTTCCTGTCATTCCTGTCTGGCAGGGAAGAGCTGGCCAAAAGGTGCAGGCAGGAAGAAGCAGCTGCTTAGCGCATCTGGATGAAACTTGTCTCTTCACCAACCAGTGTGGGGCACAGACCCAGACCAAAGCAAACTTTGCTCACTCTCTAATGAGCCAGTTGAAGTTCAGCTTGTCTTCTTGGGGTTGGTCTTTCTATGGAGAAATAACCACTTACCTGAAAGCGGCTGTAATTATGCATGAGCTATTGAGCAAGGAGGCTTCAGAAGCAGGCACTCAAGATGCTGGTGCCTGAGTGGATGTCCAAGGGAAGGGGCCAGATGCAGGTCAGGGGAAGAGTGGGCTTGGCCCTTGGGCTCTCAGGGTCCTGGTCCCTCAAGGTTCTGTAATTGTCTGTATTGACCCAAGTAGCATACTCGCCTGTGTGCCCCATGGAGTGCCAGGCCTGGGGCATGGAGTGTGGCAGGGCTGAGTGCTGGCAAGGTTGGTGTGGACTGGGCTGTAAGGACCTCCTCAGCTGCTAGGCTAGTGAGGATTTTGGTGTGAGTGGGGGCTTTGCTGCTGAGGGTAGGATCGGTGGGCAGAGGGAGCATGGGGTTCCGTTCAGGACCGGTGAGCAGCCAGCTGGAGATGGTTAGGAGGCCTTTGTAGTGTGGGTCTGACATGCAGGAGGAGGGAGTGAGGGGTGATAGCTTGTCTCCTGGGGTGATTGAGATCCTGTGGGTTGGGCATGTGAGGCCCCTCAAAGGCAAATGAGGGGCAGCACGACCTCAGGGGGGCTATGGGAGGGGGGCAGCCACACAAAGCAGCTCAGAATGAAGTTGCTTGGGGATACGACTTTTTAAAAAAATGTTTATTTTTGAGAGAGAGAGTGGGGGATGGGCAGAGAGGGGTACAGAGGATCCAAAGCAGGCTCTGCGGTGACAGCAGAGAGCCCAGTGCGGAGCTTGATCTCCGTGATTTGATTTGAAGTCAGACACTTAACTGACTGAGCCATCCAGGCACCCCTCTCCATCAGCCTTTTAAAAAATCATATCCCCGGGGTGCCTGCGTGGCTTAGTTGGTTAAGCATCAGACTTGGCCCAGGTCATGATCTCGCGGTTTATGAGTCCCACGTTGGACTCTGCACTGACGGTGTGGAGCCTGCTTGAGATTCCCCCGCCCAATCTCACTCTCTCTCTCTCTCCCTCTCTACTCCTCCCCCATTTGTGCTTTCTCTTGCTCTCTCATGATAAATAAACCTTTTAAAAAAAGGTTGATGGAGAAAGAAGGAGATGTGGGAGATGGCTCTCATTCCACCAGCTGGCAACAGGACAGCTTAGGAGAGGTACCTGAAATGATGGAGGTGTGGTCTGTGACAGGATGCTGGCAGACGACTCTGGAGGGAGTGTTGGCATTGGCCATAGGCCGGGAGGCTGTTGTGCCTGTCCAGGGATGGGCATTCTTCAATGGGGATGGGACTGTGGGGACAATGGATCTGGATAGGTGAGATGGGGCAGCCTGGGGTGGACAGATAGGTGGGCTAGAAACCCCCCATGAGGTCACCCCTAGAATATGATGGCATCATGGGCAGAAACCCGAGTTCCTGGTCATGCTTTCCAGGCTCCATGCTGGGGACATATCCGTGTTCAGGCATGTAGCAGCCTGCTGGTGTGGCTGTGGGTAGGCCTGTGCTGGTGTGAGGGTACAGTGGTGCTGGGGTACAGTGATGGAGCAGGAGGTGTGGGCCTGCTGGGCAGGCTTTCTGGCCTATCAATGATGCACTGCCTTCATGTTCCCTCAAAAGGTATGACCCAAGGCACAACCGCTGGTTCCAGATCCAGTCCCTGCAGCAGGAACACGCCGACCTGTGTGTGTGTGTTGTGGGCAGGTACATCTATGCGGTGGCGGGTCGCGACTACCATAACGATCTGAATGCTGTGGAACGTTATGATCCCACCACCAACTCCTGGGCTTACGTGGCTCCGCTCAAGAGGGAGGTAAGGAAGCCCCTCCAAGTGGGGCCTTCTCCTGTCTGCTTTCCTTAGACAGTGTGCAGAGTGAATGTGTGGCCAGGCCAGGGAACTAGGCCCAGTGGGTACCTCCAAAGACTCTGCACTGTGATTGGACGGGGGACCCCTGAGGTTCAGCCACCCCCTGGGGAGATCCTCCCGAAGCACGCAATCAGACTCCATTCCCCAGAATTTCACCCCTATCTTGCCCATCAAGGGTCTCGCCACCTTGTCCCAGGAAGCTGCCTTAACCCTGCAGTTCAAATGCAGACAGAAGCCTTCCCCTTGTCTGTCCTTCAGGACAGTGGAGCTGAGCTGGGTGGGACATGTCCAAAAATGTTAAACAGAAGGGACACTACCATAGAGGAGGTCTCAGGAGCCTCAGACTTACACAGGCTTCCTGGAGGGTGGGGCCTTTGAAAAGCCAGAAAACCAGTTTAGAAGTCGTATTTCATATTTATTCATTTGTTTTTTAAAATCATGTGCATCCTGCATAGTACTTTGGATCTGATTTGAAGATGTTTAAAATATGGTCATTGTGCAAAGGTGGTGCTTTAGGGATGTGCCTGTCTTATTTTATGGACTTGGGATATTAGGACCCTGGCTGTAAAACCAGGCACAAGATCCTAGGGCAAGGAAGAGGCCTCAGTGATCCAGGTCCCATGTTTTGGGTCCTACCTCAGAGCAGGGTAGGCACCCTTCCCGTATTGGCATTATAATTCGGGGAGCACCTTCTATGGCTCAGGCTACCTTTGGGCATCTCTAAGCCCTCTAGTGGCAGAGGATGGTGTGGGGACACACATGGGGCTATTTCCCAGGCTCTGCCATAAGAGCTCCTGCCTTTCTGAACCTCTTTCCAAACCTCCCCTCTTTATCTCTCACCTCTCTCCCAATTCCCTCAGGGGTGTAGATTTTGACCTCAGGGGGCTGAGGGTCTTCCTGATGGGCCCAGCTCTTTTCCAGGGCCCATGAGGCCTCTGAGACTGGGGTTTCCCACTGTAGTTCTCCCAGGTAGGAAGCTAGCCTGCTCCTTGCTCTTCAGCTTTGGGGAAGGAAGCCCCCTTTGGTGGGGTACTCACTACCCTCATTCTGGAAAAAGGAAAATATTTTGTATGGGAAAGATCAGGGGGTCATTGAGACCTGATGGACACCTGAATTCTGTTCTGGAAAGGAGTGAGTGGGAATGGGGGGCTCCAGGGGTTCTTTGTCTGGGGCTGCCTGGTGAAGCTGTAGTTCTCCGATGTGGCCACAGAGGGGCAGCCTCGATCTTCAACCTGCTTCTCCCCAGAATGTCAGTGTTCCTTCCTTCCTTCCTTCCTTCCTTCCTTCCTTCCTTCCTTCCTTC
>NW_024412762.1:108346-122458 GCF_014898765.1 Herpailurus yagouaroundi
TTCCTTCCTTCCTTCCTTCCTTCCTTCCTTCCTTCCTTCCTTCCTTCCTTCCTTCCTTCGTACTGTTTGTTCATTTCAGCTACTTTTTATTAAGCACCTACCATATACCGTGTTCTGGGGATCCAGTGGTGATAAAAAATGAGAAAGGATTTCGCACGCGCGCACACACACAGGTCATGGCGCTCACAGCCCATGTTAAGAGAGACTGCTTTTAACCTCTAAACAAATCATTAAAGTAACTGTCTATTGTGCTAAGTGTGTTGAAGGAAATTGAGAGAGTTGAGCTCAGCATTGCTCAGAGAGGGGTCTTTGGCAGGACTAACCCGAAAAGACTGTTTGGGGAAGGCCCAAGCAAGATGTTGATTAGACCAGGGTCTAAAGGAAGCAGCTGTTGGGAGAGGGAAAAGAAGCTCCCAGGCCAGGAGGGGGACTTCCCAGTTCTGAATAAAGAGGGTTGGCATGAGGAGGGATTGTGAAGAGATGAGGGTAGAGGGGAGCAGCTCCTGAGCCATCAAGTGGTCCAGGTAGGGGCCATTGTGGCTTGTGCTAGGGTGGAGGCTATGGGGAAGGAGGGAGATGGGCAGGTTCGAGGTGTAGTTTGGAAGTAAACTGACCAGACTTGCTGATGGATCAGATGTTAGAGAATGAAAGGGGATAGATCATGGAAGATGCCCAGGTGCCAGGTTTGAGCACCTGTGCTGATGACCAGGCCGCTGACCAAGAAGACAAATGAGTTTGGGAACGAAAAAGAAAAGGAAAGGTTTCATCTAGGACATGATAAATATTGCAATTGGAAATGTCAGTTTGGCATTAAAAGTGAGCTCAGGGGAAATAGAAATGTGGAGGGTTTGTCAGGACATGATGGTGTGCACATGAACAGCTGTGATGAGCGCAGAGGAGCAGGGATGAAGAGAAGGTTGTGGAGGGGCAGCCAAGGAGGTAGACGAGAAGCCTGCCAGAGAACAGGGGATTTTCTCCTGTGAGCAAAGGGGGCCCACAGGTCCCAGAGAAGGCATCTATGCAGTCCACATTGCCAACTCAGAACCCACATTCAGACATAGCAAATGGCCGAGAGGAAAAAGCTGTCACACAGCCCCATCCATTTGTCATGTCCTCTCACCTGTTTCTTAGGGACCCTCATAATGCTGAGTCCCACCAACATGGCATCATTAAGAACTGGTTGCTGACATCCCCCCAACAGACCACGAACTCTCTGCCCCAGCAGCAGGCAGAGTGTTGCCTTCCTGTGTTCCGGAGGAGAAAAAGGGGATCTCTGCAGGGATCTCTACTCACTTAAAAAACCCCTCCAAGAGAATTCACACTTCCAGGAAGATAGAGTAGATACATTCTTCTTGATTCCTCTGTGCTAAGTACAACTCAAAACTCTTGGCATTATACATAAACTTAAGACTCGGAATGGTTGAAAGAAGGCAGTTCAGCTAGGGATCTCAAGAACTGAGGACAACACCACACACTAATGTGTTCCCTGGGTTTTCTTTTTGCCTCATATATCTCAGACTTGTAAGTAAAGACGCTGACAGCTGGTAACACCGATGGGAAGCAAACTTCAATGAATGTATAAAAATTGAAATCCTACAGTGTGTTCTCCTACTCAAATAGACTCAAACTAGCAATCACCAACAGAAATCTCCAAATCATTGGAAACTGAACAACACATTTCTAAATAATCCATGGGTCAGAGGGAAATAATAAAAATACCTTGAAGTGAATGAAAATGGAAAAGCAGCATGTCAAAATTTGTGGCATCCAGCTAAAGCTGTGCTGAGAGGGGAATTTATGGCACTGAAAGCATATGTTAGAGAAGAAGTAAATCTCAAATCATTTATACAAACTCCTATCTTAAGAATTTGGGGGGAGGGGCGCCTGGGTGGCGCAGTCGGTTAAGCGTCCGACTTCAGCCAGGTCACGATCTCGCGGTCCGTGAGTTCGAGCCCCGCGTTGGGCTCTGGGCTGATGGCTCAGAGCCTGGAGCCTGTTTCCGATTCTGTGTCTCCCTCTCTCTCTGCCCCTCCCCCATTCACGCTCTGTCTCTCTCTGTCCCAAAAATAATAAACGTTAAAAAAAAAAATTAAAAAAAAAAAATGGGGGGGGGAGCAAAATAAAGCCAAACCAAGCAGAAGAAAAGAAATATCAAAGAGCAGAAATTAGAAGTTAAAAGCAGTAAAATCGTAGAGAAAATCAACAAAACAAACAACTGGCATCTTATTAACAAGATCAACAAAATTGACAAACCTCTAGTAAGTTTGAGAAAGAAGAAAGAGAAGACACAATTTAAAATATCAAGAATAAAATGGGACATAATTACAACCCCTGCAAACTTCAAAAGGATGATAAGGGGGATGATACTATGAACAACTCTACACATGTAAACTTGATTACAGATGAAATGGACTAATTCCCCCAAAATACAACCTAACACAACTGACTCAAAAGTAAATAGGTAACTTGAATAGCCCTATACCTGGTAAGAAAATTAAACTTCGCAGAAAGCAATGTCCAGGCCTAGTAGTATTGAGGAATTCTAAACATTGAAAGAAAAGCTAATACCAAATCTGCATGAATTTTTTTTTCTAGAAAATGGAAAAGGAGGGAATACTTCCCAATTTATGTTATGGGGTTAATATTGATAGCAAAACCAGACAAAGATGGTACCAAAAAAAGACAAATCTCTCAAATCTCTCATATGTAGATCTCTCATATATATATATAATATCCTTCACTGAATGTTAGCTAATAGAATTAACCCCCTTCAATAAATACATGACAAAATGGAATTGATTACAGAGATGGGAGGCTAGTTCCGTATTTGAAATTTAATCAGCGCATACTTGACCATGCTAAAAAATCATGTCAGTCAAAGCAGAAAAAGGATTTGACAATATGTTGCATCCATTCGTGATTAAACTCAGGAACTTAGAATAGAGATGCTTTTGGGGCGCCTGGGTGGCACAGTCGGTTAAGCGTCCGACTTCAGCCAGGTCACGATCTCGCGGTCCGTGAGTTCGAGCCCCGCGTCGGGCTCTGGGCTGATGGCTCAGAGCCTGGAGCCTGTTTCCGATTCTGTGTCTCCCTCTCTCTCTGCCCCTCCCCCCGTTCATGCTCTGTCTCTCTCTGTCCCAAAAATAAATAAACGTTGAAAAAAAAATTAAAAAAAAAAAAAGAATAGAGATGCTTTTCTTCGACTTGCTGAAGAACATCTACAAAAATCCTACTGCTAGTAGTGTGTTTAATGGTGACAGACTGAATTGAATGCTTTTTTCTTAAGTTGGGGAGCAGGGCAAGGATGTCTGTTCTCAGCACTCTTATTCATCATAGTTCTGGAGGGTCTAGCCAGGGAAACATGGCAAGAAAAGAAAATAAATGCATGCAGCTTGAAAAGAAAGAAAGAAAACTGACCCTACAAATCAATAAATTGTCAAAAACCTAAAGGAATATACAAAAAAAAAAAAAATCCTAGCACTAATAAGTGAGATCAGTAAAATTGCAAGATATAAGATAAAAGTATATAAGATATAAGCATAAAAAAATCAATTGCACAGTGCCTGGGTGGCTTAGTCAGTTAGGCATCCATCTTTGGCTCAGGTCATGATCTCGCAGTCCGTGAGTTCAAGCGCTGTGTCAGGCTCTGTGTTCACAGCTCGGAGCCTGGAGCCTGCTTCAGATTCTGTGTCTCCCCCTCTCTCTGCCCCTCCCCTGCTCATGCTCGCTCGCTCCCTCTGTCTCTCTCTCTCTCTGTCTCTCAAAAATAAATAAAGATTAAAAATTTTTTTTAAATCAATTGCATTTTTGTGTACTAGCAACAAACATGTGGACACTGAAATTATGAAGATAATACTATTTACAATTGCTCCAAAAAATGAAATACATAGGTATATATTTAACACTTACAGGATTGATATGCTGAAAATTATAAAATACTAATGAAAGTTATAAAAGAAGATGTAAATGAGTGGGGAGACATACCATGTACATGGATTGGAGGACTCAAATAATAAAGATGTCAGTTCTTCCCATATCAATATATGGGACCTAGAATACCTCCATTGTGTAAAAGAATAAAGTGGGAAGAATCAATCTGCCTGATTTCAAGACTTAACTGCATAGTTATGGTAGTCACAACCATGATATTGGCAGAGGGATAGACACATAGATCAGTGGAACAGAATGGAGAACCCACAATAGACCCACACAAAATGCCCATCTGAATTTTGACAAAGATGCAGAAGCAATTGAATGGAGGAAAGATAATCTTTCAACAAATTATGCTGGAACAGTTGGACATCCATAGGCAAAGAAAGTGAACATCAGCCCAAGTCTCATACTTTATATGAAAATTAACTCAAATGCCTTATGGGCTTATATGTAAAACATAGAGCTATATTTATTGGGGGAAAGTAGAGAAGTAGAAGAAAATCTTTGGGATCTAGGGCTAGGCAACAAGGACTTGGACTTGACCTTTCCCAAAGGATGAGCCGTAAAAAGAAAAATTGATAAAATGGACTTCAGCAAAAGTACAGAGGGGATGTACAGATGGCAAACGAGCACATGAGAAGATTTGCAACATCATTAGCCATTAGGGAAGCTCAAATTAAATTCATAGTGAGAAAACCACCTATCAGAGAAACTAAAAAAAAAGGACTAAAAAATGGAAACACCCAGTGCTGGCAAGGATGCTGAGAAGCTAGGTTTCTCATACGTTGCTGGTGGGAATGTAAAATGGCACAGCTACACTGGGAAAGAACTTCACAGTGTCTTTAAAAAGTTGACTTCCAATATCTTGGGTATTTTTCCCAGAGAAATGAAAATTTTGTACACAAATATTTATATCAGTTTATTGGTAACAACCAGAAATCGGGGCGAGGGACATAGGTGTGATTACAAATCGGTAACAGGATTACAAATTGGCAAATCCTAGTGGAAGTGGCAATGTCCTGTGTCTTGACTATGTCAACATAAGTGTCCTGGTTGTGTTTATTGTGCTACAGTTATACTAGCTCTTACTACTGGGGAGTCTGGGTAAAGGGTACATATGGTCTGTATTATTTCTTACAATTACATGTGAATCTACACTTCAAAATGAAAAGTTTAATTTAAAAAAGCACCAAAACCTCCCAGCCCCTACCGTTGTTGGGAGAAGACTCAGACCCTTGGTATATGTCCTGCCCAGTGCTCTCTTCCCTGTTCTCCACCCTGTCCACCTCTCCAGCCCTTTACTGTGTCCCCACACAACCTGAATGTTAGTTACTGGCTCTGTAACACAACTCTGGAGCTTCCACACCCCATGGGGCTCCTCTACCCCTAAAACACACAGTGCTCTGCCTTGGGGCCCATGGGCCCAGCATGAAGGGCCTTGCTCAGGGTGGGTGGAGTGAGTGGATAGGAGAGAGGAGGATGTGGTAGGGACCAGTGTGAGGAGTCCAGCTGGCGGGGCAGGGAGGAGATCCTCTGCCAGGGTGCATGCATAAGGCTGAAGACCAAAATCAAAAGCAGGGTGGTGTATTTTCCTCCTCCACACATAAGGGTCACTAAAATGGCATTATTCTTGGTGTTGATTTTGCATCTCACTTTTTTCCTCATCATGTCATTATATATTATTTGTGAACAGATTTTGAAAGTGGGGTCAGCAGTCCTGGAGGATTGGCTGGCCATTGGGAGAGGGGGTGTGGGGTTGTGGGGGGAGGTGGAGGGCACTGAGCGTGGGTCAGGCAGTCCCAGAAGTGCTATCTATTCTCCTGTGTCTGGCTCTGAAAGCTGTGCTTTGATTGCTTTGGGCCCCCCATGCAGACATCTCCTTTAGGGGCAAGGGAGAGAGAGATTCCATTCTCCACCTTGTAGAAACTCAGAGTTACCTCTGGGTCCACAGACTGTCTCCTGTTGGAGTAAGGTTGGGGTGGATGACTTGGACTGTATCAGGGAATATGCTTGCAGAACGTGAGGTGGAAGTTGGGATGCCATGAGGCATGGGGCAGCTTTGGGGGTATGAGTGGCCTTGGCAAGGGCTCCTGGTTGCCCTCCCTCATGGCCCTCTTGCCCCCTTCCCGCTGTCCCGGTTCTCTTGGTGGCCCTGAGCAGGTGTATGCCCATGCGGGTGCCTCGCTGGAGGGGAAGATGTACATTACCTGCGGCCGCAGAGGGGAGGACTACCTAAAGGAGACACACTGCTATGACCCAGACAGCAACACCTGGCACAGCCTGGCGGACGGACCTGTGCGGCGGGCCTGGCACGGCATGGCCACCCTCTTGGACAAGCTGTACGTGATCGGGGGCAGCAACAATGATGCTGGCTACAGGAGGGACGTGCATCAGGTGAGCAGAGCTGGGCTGCCCACCTACACATTATTCCCATCCCTTTTATTTATTTATTTATTTTTTAATTTTTTTTTTTAACGTTTATTTATTTTTGAGATAGAGAGAGACAGAGCATGAACGGGGGAGGGTCAGAGAGAGGGAGACACAGAATCTGAAACAGGCTCCAGGCTCTGAGCTGTCAGCACAGAGCCCAACGCGGGGCTCGAACTCACGGACCGCGAGATCATGACCTGAGCCGAAGTCGGCCGCCCAACCAACTAAGCCACCCAGGCACCCCTATCCCTTTTAATTGTTATGGATGAAAAATTAATTGTAATGTGTATGCCTTTTTTTTAAATAGACTTTATTTACTAAAGTTTATGTATTTTGAGAGAGACAGTGGACGTGGGGAAGGGGTGGTGAGAGGGAGAGACAGAATCCCAAGCAGGCTCTGTGCTATTAGTGCAGAGCCAGACTCAGGGCTCGAATTCATGAACTGTGAGATCATACCTGAGCTGAGATCAAGAGTCGGACACTTAAAACCACCCAGGTGCCCAATAGACTTTTTTTTTTTTTTATGTTTACTTATTTTTGAGAGAGAGACAGAGTTTGAGCAGGGGAGGGGCAGAGAGAGAGGGAGACACAGAACTCAAAGCGGGCTCCAGGCTCTAAGCTGTGAGCACAGAGCCCGACGCGGGGCTTGAACCCACGAACTGTGAGATCATGACCTGAGCCAGTCAGACACTTAACGACTGAGCCGCCCTGGCGCCCCTAGACTTTATTTTTTATAGCAGTTTTAGATTCTTGGCAAAATTGAGCAGAAGGTACAGAGATTTCCCATATACCCCCACCCCCACACACATGGTCTCCTCACTGTCAACATCCCCCACCAGAGTGAGACCTTTGTTACAGTCAGTGAACCTACGGTGACGTGTTGTTACCCCAAGTCCAAAGTTTACATTAGGGCTCACTCTTGGTGGTGTACATTCTATGGGTTTGGAAGAATGACATGTATCCACCATTATAGTATCGTACAGGATACTTTCATTTGTTTTTATTATTAAAAACATTAATTATAAAATTAATATAACCACCTTGCAAAATGTTTGAATAATGGATAAGGGTGAGGAAAAGCACCCATAATCCAGCTCAGTGCCACTATTTTTTAGTCCTACCCGTGCATAGTTTCCACCTAATTGTAGGTAAAGAGCATTCCATTCTGCTTCTGGCTAAAGTTTGTTATGGCTGTTTTCCAGTTTAATTCTTGATCTCCGTAGCCACCTCTTCTACCTCAGTGGCTCTGCAGAATTCTGTCACGTTGATGCATCATTTGGATTGGTTCAAGTTTTAACTATTTCAAGTAACATAAGTAATATTTGCTTTGTAGAACTTTTCAGGTATTTTGGATTATTTCCTTAGGTGAGAGCCATTCTTCTCAAAGCGTGGTCCCAGACTACCAGCATCCAATCACCTGGGAACTTGTTAGCAATGTAGGTTCTCAGGACCCACGCCGGGCCCATGCCCGACCCACTGAATTGGAAACTCTGGGGGCAGGGCTCAGCAAATCTGTTTTTATTTACTTATTTATTTTTAATGTTTGTTTGTTTGTTTGTTTATTTATTTATTGGAGAGAGACAGAGTGCAAGCCGGGGAGGGGAAGACAGGGAGACACAGAATCCAAAGCAGGCTCCAGGCTCTGAGCCGTTAGCACAGAGCCCGACGCAGGGCTCGAACTCACAAGCTGTGAGATCATGACCTGAGCCGAAGTCAGATGCTTAACTGACTGAGCCACTCAGGTGCCCCTCAGCAAATCTGTTTTAATAGGTCTTGAGTGGTAAGAACCCCTGGGCTATGCTGCCAGGGGTAAGAACCCCTGCTGCCATGACAAATCACCACCAACTTAATCACTTAAAACAACATAAGCAAGTGTATTCTTACAGTTTGTAGGTCCTAAGTCTGATGCGGTCTCACTGGGCTAAAATCCAGGTGTCATCAGGGTGTCTGTCCTTTATAGAGGCCCTTGGGAAGAATCTGCTCCTTGCTCACTCAGGTTATCAGAATTCAGTTACCCGCGTTTGTAGAACTGAGGTCCCTGTTTCTTTTCTGGCTGTCGGCTAAAGGTCCTTGGCTTCTGGTGGCCTCTGCATTCCCTGGCGTGGGACCGCTTCATCTTCAGCCAGCAATGGCAGGTTGTCCTTTGACTTCTCTCCTGTTAGACTTTCTCCCCTCTCCTTTCAAGGATTTGTGCAATTAGGTGGGTCCACCCACAATATCCAGGATAACCTCCCCATGTCTAGATCCAAACCCTTAAGCACGTTGGCAAAGTCCCTTTTGCCATGTAAAGTAACACTCACAGATTTTAGAGATTTAGGGCATGGGCATCTTTGGAGGGTCACTTTTCTGCCGACCACAGCTGGAGAACCAAGTGTGATTATTAAGTCAAAAAGTAAGATTTTTGTGGCTCTTAGTACACACTGCCAAATAGCTGTCGTGGAGTGTCAAATGCGCAGTAGTATGGCTTCATTACACATTTGCCAGCACTGGATCTTGTGATTTTTCTTCCCCCAGTGGCTGCCTGTTGTCAGGGACAAATTTAACTCCTATTTTACATTTTTTGGATTATTAATAGGTTGAACATTTTCCCATGTATTTGTTTACTGTTTGGGGTAATTTTGGAGACATGAGAACGTTGATGGTCATCTCTAGTTAGCAAGTTAACTATTTCCACATTTTATCTGCACTTGCCTCTGTGTTGGGTACTTTGTGGGGCAGTTACTTGGGGTCCTTGTCCTCAGTCAGTTTCAGTCTTATGGAGGGGAGAGAACCCAAGACCTTGGAGAAGAACAGCATGCCAGTGTGCCAACACTGGGGAGATGCCCACACACCTGGGGCCACAGGCTGGCTGAGGGCCCCGGAGGCAGGGCAGAGCCTGGTCCATGGACAGGACATTTTGACGCTGGCCCCAAACTCTTCCTCCAGGGGAGCCGGGTTTACACATAGCCTGGCTGCATCCCTCAGCCTTGGTCTGAATCCAGGGCCTGGCTGAGAGTGCCGCCCTGCCCAGCTGGCCCAGGATGGGCTGGCAGCTCTGTCCCAGCAGGTGTCCAGCTTTACTCTGACCTTGGCTTTGCAGGTGGCCTGCTACAGCTGCACGTCTGGGCAGTGGTCGTCCGTCTGCCCGCTCCCAGCTGGACACGGTGAGCCTGGCATCGCTGTGCTGGACACCAGGATCTACGTGCTGGGTGGCCGCTCGCACAACCGTGGCAGCCGCACAGGCTATGTGCACATCTACGACGTGGAGAAAGACTGCTGGGAGGAGGGGCCGCAGCTGGACAACTCCATCTCGGGCCTGGCAGCCTGTGTGCTCACCCTGCCCCGCTCCCTGCTCCTCGAGCCGCCTCGTGGGACCCCTGACCGCAGCCAGGCCGACCCGGACTTTGCTTCCGAGGTGATGAGTGTGTCTGACTGGGAGGAGTTTGACAACTCGAGTGAGGACTAGGGCTCCGGCACCTGGTGTCAGAGGGAAGGTGGCAGGAGCTCTGAGGGCAGCAGGTCCTCAAGTGGTCCTTCCTGCTGGCACCGCCTGCTTGCTGGCTCCTGCCACCTATCCTTCACACTAGCCTGCCTGCTGGCCCATAGCAGTTATTTGGGGAGCTCTGCAGATCTGTGGCTGTAATTACCCTACGTTGGGGAATGCTTACAGAGGGCTCTGGTTCTCTGGAGGAGTTGACTGGACCCACTCCTCCTCAGCTCGGACAGGGTGTGGCGTCACCAGCTGTCTTGGCCTCCCCAGTCCCTGGTTCTAGTCCCTGCTGGGCTGAGAAGGCACCCTTCTCCAAAGGGACCTGGGAACTGGCCTCACGGATGAGGGGGCCCGGTCATATTGCGCCCCCTTCCGTGGGCAGGGAGGGGGTGGAGTGAGCCCGTTGCCTGCCTGGCATCTGGGGGTTTGAGCTATTACAAGCTCCCTAGAGAGAGAACAGAGATACATAGAATTGCCCGAGACTGGTTCTAGTAATAAAAAAGATCCCCTACAGCTGGGCTTTTCTGACCCTATGTTGTTGACAAATGAAATAAATCCTCTTACAAAAGGTGTGAATTGTTTTTCTATGGCCATGGCCACACTCCTTTCATAGCCCGTGCAAGCCTGCCCCACTGGGCTTCCCAGGGTCAGAGCTGCTGAGTGGCAGTGGGAAGCCAGGAGCCCCCCTCTGAGGGAGAAGCACAGTACACCCCCAGCTAGTGAGGCTGTTACTGGGAAACCTGGAAACCTACCCTGGTCTGCTGACAAGTGGTCGCTTGGCCTGCTGGAACACCTTCTCTGGTGAGGTGCTCTTCTCTGAACCTGGGTCCACCTCGATTAGCAATCTCTTGGCCCCAAGTAAAGCCCAGCCTGACATTGAGAAAACTGCCCCATGCCTGGGGAGGGAAGCCCAGTCACGATAGGCTTCCCCCAGCTTGCTGGATCTGAGTGTGGCCGGGATAGGAAGGGGAGAGCTGCACTTCCTGTAGGTTCACTAGCTAGCTGAGTTCTTAGCACACCGTCTCAAGGGTCGTGCTGCTACAGTGGATGGGAACCTCTATGGGCCACCAGCAAATGGGCTGAGCTTCCAGCACCAACCTGGCTTCTCCACAGCTGAGCTTCTACCTGAACATCCTTCCCTCCTGCTGTAGTTTCTGTACTTGCAAACTCCCAACGGCAGGCCTCCCTGCCAGCAACACCCTGCTGGTGATCTGTGACTTCCCAAGTCTCCCGGGCAGAGCATGGGGACAACTGGGGCTTCTTTCTGTACCCCAGTGCCTTGCCCAGAGCCTGAGGCAGCTGGCACCCTGTCGTGGATGGAAGAGAGCAGAGAGGCATTGTGTGCTACTTGATGGAAGGAAGAGGGTAGGATCCAGGTACCCTAAAGACTTTGGGGTGTGGGGTGAGGCCAGTGGGAATTGCTGTGCTGCTCAACACCATATGTATGATCTTCATAGCTGTCTCTTGGGGCTCGGGTACCCCTGTGCAAATATGCCCCCAATCCCTGACCACAACATGATCTCATGCCCTTACACTTCGGGTGGCAATCCTAGTGTTGACCCTAATGGGTCACTTCTAATGGGACAGGATGGCCACATCCTTCAGTGTCCTCTCCCCTGCTCCTTGAGGGGCTCACAGTAGGAACCCAGCATTTCCTGTCTCTGCCACTACCTTGCAGGCCAGGGAGGCAGTTCCTACAGACCCCAGAGTTTCTGGGAAGGAGAAACCAGAAATGCCTACCCCCCTCTGCTGTGCCCCGGGCTTGCTGGTTCCATCCCCCTACCCAGAGCCATCAAGGTGCGGCCACAGCTTTATAAGAGACCTCTGCTCTTCAGGGGAGGAAAGGAGGATCTGTGAGGCCCTGTGGAGCATGGGATGGGGTAGACGCAAGCCCTGAAAGGAGTCTCGCCACTGTCCCATGTGGAGGCATTCATGGCTATCCACCACCGCCCTCCCCCCACCCCCCGCCTCCTGTCTCAGGACCTAGGCAGCCTGGGCGCTCCAGCTTGGCAGGCTCTCAGGCCCAGCATTCATACCTTCACTCAGCTCAATGCTCATCCCTCTCTGCAAAATCCTCACCCTCTCAAGTACCCCAGGGAAGCCATCCTGGCTGGAACGGGTAGGCCCAGGCTCTGGACACCATGGTGTGTCTTATGTGGTTGTTAGTCTGTGGGTGCCTGTGAACCCACAGCTTCCACAGGGCACCAGGCCAGCCATAGGGATGATCACTCACCCGCATTTCTCCATCTCCTGATAGGGATGTGGTGGCTGGGACAGACATGGGCCTTGCACTTGACACCTGAACTTGGCATCGACTAGGAGGTGGCCATGATGGGACACATGTAGGGGACTGTGGGTCTTGAGTGAGATGAGGCTAGGGACAGTTCTGCAGGCAGTGGGGGGCAGTCAGATGTGATTAGGAAGACTATTCTGGGTGATACACTGATGGGTGGGTAGAGATTTGAAACATTCATGAAGTCTTGCTGATGGCATGGATTGGGGGCATCATCCAGCTGGTGCCCTTCCCAGAGGTGGGAATTTGGAGGTGGCAAGCAGTTCTGAGGGAAGGGAAAGAAGAGGATGGAGTTTGAGATATCTGTACATGAACTCAGCCCAGCTGGGGTGAGTGCCCAAAGCCCTGGGGCCTGTGCCTCTAAAGCCAGGAGCTGGGCTACCACAAGCTGCTGGGCAGACCCTGCAGCCACATGGGCCTCTTTTGGCCTCTGTTGCTGGCAGGCTACAGGGGCCTCCATGGGAAGGGCCCCAGCACTGGGAGGGTGCTGCTGAGGTCAGGGCCGTGCCCAGGCGGAGCTGCCCTCAAGTGGCCAGCCTGTTTACTTGTCTCCAAGAAGTGTTTGTGATCTCAGGGGTGCAACTTCCCCTCCCCCTTCCCCTTCCCCTTCCCCCCAGCTCACCTGCCTCTGGCTTCCCTCCTTCACCAGCAAGGCTGAGGGAAGGGCCCCAACCCCTGAAGCTCCCTACCCTGCTCTTCCCATCTCACCCTCCTCTGACCTCCCCTGGACAGGTCTCCCTTCCAGCCAGCCTGGTGATGCCCACAGTCTTGGGCCTTCCAATGGCCATGTTTCCAAGTCCCTCCTTTGGGCCACCTTCTACTCGGATCACCTCCACATAAGTGAGGAAGGACACTGCCTCTCCCTCCTCAGGGAGTCTGTATTCAGCCTGCTCTTCAAGAGAAGACAGGTGCCCCCTCCTGCACAGGTCCTCCCACCAACTCCCAAGTCTGCAAAAGACAAGCTCATCTTTGCTGGGACCAGGATGCCCCCTTTTGTTCCACCCCCAGGCCTGTCTACCTTTCCTGTTCCATGGGTCCTGGGATTGGGTCTGTGCCCCAGAGCACTGCCACCCCTCTGCTTCCTGGGCCCAGATTTCCTCTTCCTCCCTGTCCCCCTAGGCCCTGTTCCTCTCAACTCACCCCCTCCACCCAACTGCCCCTGCTCCGTTCTATACTGTCACCCCCATTCTTCCTGATGCAGGAACCCCCAGGCCTCCACCCTTGACTCCATCTTTTGGAGTTTTCCGCTGGTGATCCAACAGCCTTCTCAACTAGAATTCTTCAACCAGGCTCACCTTTCACCCCTGGACAGGATTACAGGGTCTCAGTCCTGGAATACTCCCGTCTCCTCCCTCTGCCTTTGCCCCCACCTGCATTTAACTCCACCTTCTATCCGAGCCCACTCTTGGGCCATGCTACCGTGTGGGTACGTGTGCAGTCCGTACCTACGAAGACACCCGTTGCCCAGGCCTCAAGTCCAGACCGAGTTGACCCATAGGCCTCAAGCATCCTGTTCGGGTGTCCTCTGCAAGGTTTGCACGAAGTGAGCAGAAGGAGCCGACAGAACAACCCAGCTCTACAAGGTCTTTGCGTCGGGGAGCAGAGGCCGGCTTGCGGCCTTGACCCGGGCACTCTTTGGGCCGCCCTTCCCCGGCCGGTTCCGAGGTCCTGGGGGCCGAGGGAGCTTCCGTGAGTTGCGTCCTCATCCCCACCCCCTTTCCCACCCCGGGCCTGACTGCGCATTGAACGCGCAGGGGCAGCTTCTCTGGTGGGTGGTTGGAGAGGGAGCGGAAAGGCTCGCGGACAGGGGATTCCTTGGGCGCCCCCCCACTCCCCCGCGCTGGACCCTCCCTCTTTCAAAGTTCCGCGGGCCTCCTCCAAGTTCGCCCCCAAGTTTGCTAGCGGCCGCGTGGGGGCGGGGGCCGCGCGGAGGGGCGGTGGCGCGGCCGGAGGGTGGGGTCTGGCGCGCGGGGCGGGCGCTGCCGCC
>NW_024412762.1:122858-144176 GCF_014898765.1 Herpailurus yagouaroundi
CTGCTCTGGCTGCTGCCCGGCCCCGCGGCGTCCCAGGAGCTGAACCCGCGCGGCCGCAACGTGTGCCGTGCTCCCGGGTAGGAGCCCGGCCTGGCTGGGGGAGGGGGTCGAGGGGGACGCTAGGGGCCGAGGGGAGGGGGCACCCGGGACCTTCCTAAGCTAAACGCTCTAGACCTTTTCGCCGCCCTCGCCGACGCAGACTCCTCTCCAGGCCGAGCCTGGGCACCGGGCCACAACGGTGCATCCGAGGATACCCCAGACGAGAAGTCAGCCGATGGGAGAACGGAGTGCAGTAGGCGCCCCGAAGGGTGACAGACGGTGTCTGAGATTTCAGACCTTGAAAAAGGAACCCTTGGGCCGGGTTGTGAAGGCCATAGGGAGAAGTCGGGGAAGGGCATTCCAAGCAGATGGAAGAGTATGTGCAAAGTGCAAAGGCCCCGGGCACGAGTGTGGCTCGAGGCGGGAGGGAGGGTGAGGGTCGAATGGAGATGGAGCAGCGCTCCTGAGAGGTGGGAGCCGACGCATCTTGAGGCTGGCAGGACTCGGAAGGACAGATTTGTATCTTAGAGGCAGGCGCGGGTGGGAGGAGGATGGTGATGGAGCTCGCACTGAGGAGCCTGCGCTCAGAGTGGACCAGAAGTGGGATTCAAAAAGACAATGACGTGCACCACAGTCGGAAAGATGTGGAAATCCCGGTGGGGATTCTGGGTGCGCGGAAGGGCCGCGCAGACGGGACGCCACGAGGTGTCGGTTGGGGAAGCCAGCGTGGGACAGGCAATGGGCAGGCCCCGCGGAAAAGTGGCGGGCCGAAGATCTTGCGCGGAGGGAAAAGAGCGGAGGACAGACTCTAGGAGTGGGCGCAGAGGTCAGAGGACTTGGTCGGCCGGTCAGGGGCCACAGCGAGGTCAAGAACAACTCCGCTCTTGGGATCAAGGAGCTGGCGTATGGGGGTGCCTTGGTGCAAGTTGGGGGGCGCCGCGCGGGTGGGAAGCTGGAGAGGCGGCCTCGGGACTCCGGTCTGGGTTCCGTCGGGGGGCCCTGAGCCGCAGGGCTATGGGAGGCCGCGTCCGGGGGCTTGGCAGTCGCCGCAGACAAGGGGCTGCAAGGGGGCCGCGCGGGGTTTCCGAGCTCGGATCCCGCGGCGCACAGACCCCTCCCCACTGTGAGCCCCGCCTCCGGGGCGGGGGCCGGCCTGGCCCGCCATCTGCTTCACATCGACGCCGCCGCCGCCGCCGCCTCCCGGGCCTCCCCGGCCCCAGGAATGCAGTGGCAGTGGCGGGCGGGGCCGTGCCTGGAGAGGGGGAGGGCGCGATCGCTGACGGCCTTGTCTCTCCGCCTCAGTCCTCCTTCCCCGATGGGGCTCCGTGCTGGGGGATCCGGTGGCAGGCTCAAGCTGTCGGGAGCCTGAGCCCTTCGCTCCATGTCCGGTTGCCTGGACGCCTCCCCATGAGGCGGCCTGTTTCAGTAGCCCAGAGCCCGGAGTTGAATTTCGGAGCCAGATGCCACCTCTCCCCACCTGTGTGGACTGGGAACAAATCGCTTAACCTCTCTGAGCCTGACTCTGACCCTGTCAAATGGGGTTAGTGGTGGTGTCCCCCTCATGGGGTGGAGAGGGGAAGACTGATTTTGTGTGGAGCTGGTTAATGGAAGGATGGCCACTCTGGGCACTGTCCACTCAGGGTCTGGGCCATCTCTTTCAATACCCTTCCAAGGCTCCCACCCGCGGTTCCTTTTCCCCAGAGGCAGGAGAACCTGAAGGGGGGAGCGGATGGGCAGCCAGTAAAATCCCATGCACCTACTGTGATTGGAGCAGCGATACAGCGGCCAGGACAAATGTCACTGTCCTCGCAGTGGAGGAGACTTACAGAAAGTCATCTGATATTTAGCAAGTGCTGGGTAGGAAGTGTTCAGCTGTATTCTTTAGGGTGATCTGGGGAGACCCACGGGGAGGTGATGAGTAGTCAGAGGTTTGCAGGAGAGGAGGTGGAGCCCTGCAGTGCCTGGGGCAAGGCTCTAAGTGCAAAGGGCTTGTTGGAAGTACAGAAAAGAGCCATGGGGGCGGGGCAGAGCCTGGGAGGAGGATGGTGGAGGAGAAGTGGAGGAAGAATGAGGATGGGCAGGCCACAGTGGGTCTTTTTCTCTGAGGGACACGAGAACCCCCAGGGGCTTTACACCCAGGAGGGGTGGGATCTGACCATGTTCAGCTGCCAGGTGGCAGATGAACAGGGCTTACTTAGGCGGGTAAAAGGGAGAACCAGTTAGGAAGTCATCCAGGAGAAACCAGGGAGAGCGAGGTGGGCTCTCACAAGGCTTGGGCAGAGCAGGGAGAAGTGGCTCATCCCTTCTTGGATCCAGTTTGGAGAATAGAGCGGCATGGTTCCCTATGAATCAGGTGTGTGCTGTGAGTGGAGTCTCAGTCACCACAGAGTGGGTGCTCTGGGGTTTCAGCCTCCCCACCTGCAAGGATGGAGCTACCTGAGATGGGGAAGGCTCCTCTGGGGGGAGGCTAGGAGTTCAGTCTGGGGAGGTGGGCCCCACTAGAGAGAGGGCTCTGAGCATTTGCAGTGCCTCATCTAGATGTGACCCAGGGGAGCATCCTGAGGGAGTGGACAGAGGAGAGGTGAGGACAGAGCCAAGGAGGGGGACAGAAACCAGAGGAGGGGTGTCCACGGGGCAGGTGGAAAGCAGCGAAGTATGGGATTCCAGGTGATGGTGGGCAGAGGAGCCTCCAGGCTGGATTGGAGAGAGAATGAGGACAGACATTGGCACCGTGAGCAAGCAGTTCAGTTCTTTGAAACGGGTGCTTTGCTGTAGGTTCAAGATCACACGGTTTGAATCATGGCAGTTTTGTTTACAGTGACTGTGATCTCTAGAGGGGGCAGCCCGAAGCCAGGCGTGCTTGCTAAGGGGCCTGGCCCGACCTGCAGCCTGGCTCCTGAGGGTCTCACCAACTTACAGTTTGAGTGTGGGAACTGTCCCTTGCACCAGGCCATTTTTCTCATCTCAGTTTTGTAAGTTCTTGAGAGGGTGGGCTTGCCACCTGTCTTGTCTGCCAGCCCGTCCCAGAAGGAAAAGCAGCTATCCCATAGGCTCCTCCTCATGCTCTTGCTGAATTCCCATGGGGCTCCCTCCTTGCTGGGGGTAGAGGGTGTTAGCTCTGCTGGGGTGGGACCTGGGTGCCTCCCATGCTGGGGGTGAACTTAGGTGAACTCAGGGGGCTTCCTGGAGCCTGCACAGCATGGACTGGAGAGCAGACTACAGCCTTGGCTGAGCTCTTAGTTTGTGCTTTCTGAATACTCCAGCCAGATCCATGGGCCCCTTTCTATAAATAAGGAGTCTGAAGGTCAGAGAGGTTAAGTTCTGTGCCCAAAGTCACACAGGCATCAAATCCAGCTTAATGTGGCCCTGACACCAGACTCCTAGCCACAGAGCCATGTGGCCAGGGCAGAAAGTGGTCAGTGCTTCCAGGGCCATCACCATCCCAGCTGGCCAGCTGGCAAGGCCGCCTACACAAGGGACACCTACGGAGGCTCCCCACCCAGAAACCTGGGCTCAGAACTGGCAGAAAAGGCAGGAGGGTGATAGGCTGGCAGACCTGGCTCTCCCCTGAAGATGGGCATGTATGCATCCTGCGGCCAGGCTGGGTGGGTGGAAAAGCCTGGTGAGGGGTGCGGGAAAGCCAAGCCTGCTTTGTGTTTCTGGGTCTGGTTTCCAGTTTCATTTGTGGAAAATAAGCTGGGCCCATCCCTTGCAGGCTGGGATTTTATGATTCCTGTTCCCAAGGTTCCTCATCTTTGGACTGAGGGAGAATCAAACCGTTTGTGGGGGGGGGGGTGGCATCCCAGGTGTGGCATTGTTCTCTGCTGGGGAAGGGATAGGGGGCATTTTGACGGGCACGATATGGACACCTGCAGCCTTTCCCTTCCCAGCTGGTCCCACCCACCAGGGTCTCACGCCTCCTCCTTACTGCCTCCCAACACCACATCCTGGTTCTAGATCAGACTCCTGAAGGGGCATACTCCTTTTCTCAAATAGCAATGGCTGCTCTGTGACTTCAGGATCTGGGTGAAGTTCTAGGTCTGCTGGGACCCACGAACCTGCAGCCTGAGTGTCCGTTCCTTCTTCTCAGCCTCCTTTGTTCCCCAAATGTGGACACATCCCCTCTGAACCCCCACTCGCCCTCTCGAGTGGCACCTTTCACTCTGGCAGGGCCTCCAAACTTTTGTGCCCAGGGGTTTGGGAGGCTGTACTATCCTGAAATGCAACAGTTCTGTTATTTATTTCCTACTGAGCTAACGTCATGTACCTTGTAAAACCAAATAAAATTACAATAAGATGTTTAAAACACATAAGTAGATGCTCTAATATCTCCTCCCTCCATTCTAAGTCTTGCCCTGGTGCTCCGGAGCCCTCACTGTTTTGCTTTCCTTGCTGTCATGGAGGACTCCCAGGGTGTGCCCTGCCCCTCCACCGAGTGGACACCAACCCGGTATCCAGGTGTACCTGTCAGGCCCCACCAGTCCCAGCTGTCCAGGTCACAGCTAGATTCTGACACCCCTCTGGCTGGACCCCCACCTCCAGTGATGTCACTTTAAGCAGGTCCTGGAGACTCAAGGACCTCTCTCACCAGCCCATTCTGGGACACCTGGGGTTCTTTTCTCAGGCCTAGTTGGAGTGGGGATGGATCACAGAGGAGTTAGGTGGAATGGGGAGGGGAGGGAAGACCCTTTATAGAAGGGACTGAGAAGTTCTTGGAGGTTAGATCTCTTGGTGGTCTGCCCTCTGCGGCCTCCCATTGTCTGCTCCCCAGGGCTGGAGTGTGTGTCTTATTTGCTGGAAATCTGAACCTACAGCAGTACCTGGCATATGGCAAGGCCTCCATAACCACCTCCCCAGGGCAGGGTGGATGTTGCTGGGGAGCCCTAGCAAGGACAAGGGTTGGGGCTCAGGCTCAGGAGCTCTTTCTTTGCCTGCAGCTCTCAGGAGCCCACGTGCTGCACCGGCTGGAAGCAGCAGGGGGACGAGTGTGGGGTCGGTGAGTGGGGCACACTGGGGACCTGGGCAGGGGGTGGGGGCACGGAGAGGAAGAGGGGATAGTGTGGGGGCATCACACGCGGGCAGCTGAGACCCGTTTTGTCCGCAGCGGTGTGCGAAGGCAACTCCACGTGTTCGGAGAATGAGGTGTGCGTGCGGCCTGGCGAGTGCCGCTGCCGCCATGGCTACTTCGGTGCCAACTGCGACACCAGTGAGCCAGGATCCGGGTGGGCGCTGGGTAGTGGGGCAGAGCCTGTGATTGGGAGCGGTCTGATCCGGGAAAGGGATCCAGCATGGGGGGAGGGTCCCCAAAGGCGGAGGGCGGGACGCGGGTAGGTTCTGGCTGGATCTGGGCTCCCTCGAGAGCACCCTGGCCTCACACCCTTTCCGTCCGCTCCTGCAGAGTGCCCGCGCCAGTTCTGGGGCCCCGACTGCAAGGAGCTGTGTATCTGCCACCCGCATGGGCAGTGCGAGGATGTGACAGGCCAGTGTACGTGTCACGCGCGGCGCTGGGGCGCACGCTGCGAGCATGCGTGCCAGTGCCAACACGGCGTGTGCCACCCGCGGAGCGGCGCGTGTCGCTGCGAGCCTGGCTGGTGGGGCGCTCAGTGCGCCAGCGCGTGCTACTGCAGCGCCACGTCGCGCTGCGACCCACAGACGGGCGCGTGCCTGTGCCACGCAGGCTGGTGGGGCCGCAGCTGCAACAATCAGTGCGCCTGCAACACATCGCCGTGCGAGCAACAGAGCGGCCGCTGCCAGTGCCGCGAGCGTACATTCGGCGCGCGCTGCGAGCGCTACTGCCAATGCTTTCGCGGCCGCTGCCACCCTGTGGACGGCACGTGCGCCTGCGAGCCTGGCTACCGTGGCAAGTACTGCCGGGAGCCGTGCCCTGCCGGCTTCTACGGCCTGGGCTGCCGCCGCCGGTAAGCTCGGGCCCCTGGCTGGGGAGGGGAGGGGAGGAGGGGGGCGGAGCGCCGAAGGGGACCGGGGTGAGGTGGCTCTGGGCCCCGCCTAGCCTCCCGCCCCTTCCCCAGATGCGGCCAGTGCAAGGGCCAGCAGCCTTGCACGGTGGCCGAGGGCCGCTGCCTGACATGCGAGCCAGGCTGGAACGGCACCAAGTGTGACCAGCCATGCGCCACCGGCTTCTACGGCGAGGGCTGCGGCCACCGCTGCCCGCCGTGCCGCGACGGGCATGCCTGCAACCACGTCACCGGCAAGTGCACGCGCTGCAACGCGGGCTGGATCGGCGACCGGTGAGCAAGCAGCCCATGCCCGAACGTATCCCAGGCACGCAGCCCCAGCCCCGCCAATCCCCGAATGCTCTCCGCGGAGCGCACTATGGGCTTTCGGTTTGTTTGCTTCCGTTTCCACTGACTCCCTCTCCCCGCGTTCCGAGGTGCGAGACCAAGTGCAGCAATGGCACTTACGGCGAGGACTGTGCATTCGTGTGCGCCGATTGCGGCAGCGGCCACTGCGACTTCCAGTCGGGGCGTTGCCTGTGCAGCCCCGGAGTCCATGGGCCCCAGTGAGTGCCCAGGGACCCAAAGGGGGTTAGGGGATATGTACTCCTCACAGGGCTCCAGCTACACCCCAGGTGCTGCTATGGTGACCGACTAAATGAGACCCGACTAGACTAGGCCCTTCAGCCTAGATCCGCTTACCGCAGCTAGGGAGTCCTGTCAGACTCTTTGGGGCCATTTCCTGCTCTGGTGTGCAGCTGGTGCTCAGAGAAGGGGTTGGCAACCAGTTCGGCCTGTGGTCAGTGGGCTCCTGAGGACTGCACGACTGAGGTGACCCCAAGCTGGCGCAGACAGAGCAGAGACCTCCACTTATAGCCAAGGGCCTGGTCTGGCAGCCCCTCTTCTCACCCACCCAAGAGTCAGCTCCGGAAGTGGACACTGAGTCTGGGTGACCACAGGCCCTGTCTCCCAGACCCCATCCCGCTGGTTGTGCAACGTATCATTTCCAAAACATTGATCGTTCAGTGTGTGCCTGGCGGTGGTGGTGGGCGTCAAACCCCAGAGAATAGAGCTAGAGAACCTGGCTCTGGAACCCGGGCTGGCTCGCGGCAGGGGCGAGGGCAGGTGGCATCACGGGGTGGGGGGGGGGGGCTGCTGTGGCCCTCCCTGATCCCGTGTCCCCGTAGCTGTAACCTGACGTGTCCGCCTGGGCTCCATGGCGTGGACTGCGCCCAGGCCTGCAGTTGCCACGAGGACTCGTGCGACCCGGTCACTGGTGCCTGCCGCCTGGGTGAGTGGTCGAGGGGGACATCGTATTGAGGGGGACGCAAGGAGTACCGGCACCCACGCTGACCCCGGTGCCCTCCCATACAGAGACCAACCAGCGCAAGGGCGTGATGGGCGCGGGCGCGTTGCTTGCCCTGCTCCTCGGCCTGCTGCTCTCGCTGCTCGGCTGCTGCTGCGCCTGCCGCGGCAAGGACCCGGCGCGCCGGTGAGGCCCGACGTCGTGCCGCTGTCTCGGGTTCAGGCCGAACTCTCAGTGGCACTGCGCGCCCTTCCCTAGGCCGCTCCAGGCCCCTGCTCCGCCCGGGGGTGTGGCACTGCCTATCTTTAGCTCAGGCCCCGCCCTTCCTGTGTCTGGGCTCCAGCAGAGATCAAACTGTCCCATCCAGGCCCCGCCCCACCCCTTTACTCAGGCCCCGCCCCCGCAGGGAGCTCACGCTCGGGAGGAAAAAGGCGCCGCAGCGACTGTGCGGGCGCTTCAGCCGCATCAGCATGAAGCTGCCCCGGATCCCGCTCCGCAGGCAGAAGCTGCCGAAGGTTGTAGGTAAGGATATCCGCACGGGGTCTCTGGGGGAACACTTCCCGATGCAGGAGGCTGTTGGGAAATGGGTGTGAAGGAGTCGGTGTAGGAAATGCGGGCCTTGAGTGTTGGTGTGGGTGGGCTGGGGAGGGATGGAAAGAGGGTCTCCTGAGGTAGGCGAGCCCGGGAAGGAAGGACGGAGTCCTTGGTGTGCAGGCAAATGTGGGAGGTTTGGGCCCTGTCTGGGTGAGTGATGGTGATTGCATCTGGTGTGTGGACATGTCGGTGGGCAGAACCCCTACAATCTGTAGCAGTGCACTAGAAGTCTTGGTGGGTAGCTGCAGGTGAACGGGGGTCGGGGCAGGGGAAACTTGTGCATGGAAATACCCTGTCAGAGGGAGCACTCCTCGCCCCCCCCCCCCCACTCCCTGCCCACCTAGATCCCCTGCAGTGCTCTGGGTCCTTCCTGGAAAGTGGGCAGGCTGGTCTCCCGACTCTCAACCCTAAGTCAGGACTCCACGTGCAGACTCTCTCCGTCTGCACTGACACACCAGGAGTGGACTCCCTTTTTGCTATTTGTTTCTGAAGATGAAGGGAGATAAAGATGGAGACAGCTGAGAAAACCCCTTGGCCCACTCAGCAGAGTGCGATCTGTGGACACAGGTGTGGGGCTGGACCCCACATCTCAACTGTGAAAGGCAGATAGGCCAGCTGGCCTCTGAGATTCCCCCACTTGTTGGGGCTAGGCCCCGGGGGTTCAGTCTGCTGAAATGGGCTGAGCCAAAGGGTGGTCTCACCACTGCACATTTGAGCTGGGAAAAAACCCAAAAAACCAAAAAACCTCATGTCTTTCTGGGTCCTACAGGGCAGGGTCCAAACATGGCTTGGAGGCCCTGATGGCCTGTCCCAGCCAGGTGTTCTCTCCAGCCCTCTCTTTCCAATGCTTCAGCCCATCCTTGTTCAGCTCCCTAGCAGCACACACTAACCCTGCACCTTTGACTACGTTGTTTCCCCTTATTTCTTTTTACTAGTTCACCTCTACCCATTCTCCCATCTTGTTTTGGTCTAGTGTCACTCTGCCTGGTGAATTGCCTGCTCCACCCATAGTCTTAGGATAGGACTGTTCTTGGTTACTCTGTCATTTGTTGCAGGAGGGCTAGTGAGGGCACAGGCTGGAACAGGGCAGGGCCCCTGGCAGCTGTGCCTCCCTCCTTCCCCAGTGGCCCACCACGACCTGGATAACACACTCAACTGCAGCTTCCTGGAGCCACCCTCAGGGCTGGAGCAGCCCTCTCCATCATGGTCCTCCCGGGCCTCCTTCTCTTCCTTTGACACCACTGATGAAGGCCCTGTGTACTGTGTACCCCATGAAGGTGAGCACTGCCCTGCTTGGGCCTCCCTCCAGCCCAGTGAAATGTTTCAGCTGAAAAGGTTTCTGTGCTCTGAGGGACGGGCAGCACGGGAGGAAGGGTGTGGTGATACTCCTAGCTAGGGGTTGGACACAGAGCTGAGGCTGCAGAATGGGGTTCTGTGCTGCTCAGCGCTGGACTGGGGTAGGGTCTGGGGAGGTGGGTGGGCTCTTCTGTCTCTAGCCACAGCCCAGACTCACTTCTTTGGGAGACCGTTCATAGAGAAGGTTCTGGGCCTAGGTAGAAGATGGCAGAGGAGATAGGAGCAGGGGTCTATGGGATATGGGGGCACACTTTTGCCTGAAGCTTTGGCCCACAAACACCTGGAAGGAGCTTGACTAGCTGTGGCCTTGGCCTCTCTCCTTTCCTATCCCCCTGGGTGACCTTGAGCAAGCAACTAACCTCTCTGAGCCTTAGAAGCCTTATCTCTTTATGAGGAATAATGAATCACCTAGCAGGTGTTCCAGAATCATATCTGATGATCCGACTTCCCCTCCCACTCGGGTTTGGGGATGTGGTGGGAAGGGATGCAAGGCCAGGCCCAGGTTGGGGCTTCAGCCTCAGGAACGTGCCCTTCACCCCCCAGGACCAGGCTTCACACCCTGGGTCTCAGAACGAAATTTGTGGTTGGTGCTAGGATTTCGCCAGGCATGTCTGGATACCAGGGCGACTGAGCATCAGCTGGGGTGGGGAAGAGGAGGAAAGGCAGGGTTTTGCTTGAAGGCTGGATGGCCCAGCTCTCTGTGGAGGCCGTGACTGCCAGCTCTTCTTCCCTTGTCAGAGACCGCAACGGACAGCAGGGACGCGGAGCCCCCCACAGCCCCTTCGGAGGCACTGGCGTCATCCCCCACTCTGGTGACCACGCTGGCTTGCGCAGAGGAGGCGACGCCCCTCCCCCAGTCCTCTGACAGCGAGCGGTCGGCATCGAGCGTGGAGGGGCCCGGCGGGGCGCTGTATGCGCGCGTGGCCCGGCGCGAGGCTCGGCCGGCCCGGGCCCGGGGCGAGGCTGGAGGCCTGTCGCTTTCGCCATCTCCCGAGCGCAGGAAGCCGCCTCCACCCGACCCTGCCACCAAGCCCAAGGTGTCCTGGATCCACGGAAAGCACGGCGCCGCTGCCGGTGCGCCCTCTCCGCCACTCTCGGGACCCGAGGCTGCGCCCAGCCCCACCAAGAGGAAACGGACGCCCAGCGACACGTCGGCGCGGCCGGATGAGCCCAGCAGCCCCCGGGCCCGTGACCCGACGCCTCGGCCCCCGGGGCTGGCGGAGGAGGGGCCTGCCCTCGCCTCCCCCTCGCCGCCTAGGGCTCGGGCGCGGGGCCGCGGCCCTGGCCTCTCAGAGCCCACGGACGCTGGCGGTCCCCCGCGCGGAGCGCCCGAGGTCGCCTCCATGCTGGCCGCGGAGCTGCGCGACAAGACTCGCAGCCTGGGCCGCGCCGAAGGGGCTACGGTCGCGCAGGGTCCCCGAGAGAAGCCGGCGCCGCCGCAGAAGGCCAAGCGATCGGTGCTGCCTGCCTCGCCTGCCCGCGCGTCCCCCGCGCCGGAGGCCCCGGGGCCCGAGAAGGCGGCAGCCGGCGCACCCGCGCCAGACACCCCCAGGAAGAAGACCCCCATCCAGAAGCCGCCGCGCAAGAAGAGCCGGGAAGCGGCGGGTGACCCGGGCAGGGCGGGAGCGCCCACCCTGTAGCAGGCGGCAGCCCGGCCGTGCCCGCAGATTCCCCAGGCTTAGAAGCGCTGCTTGCCACCCCGCGTAATGCGCCAGCCCGGCGCGCCCCGCGGCGGCCGGGGCACGGCGGCCTCCCGGGGCTTCGTACCGGAGCAGCCAGGCGGGAGGCCGGGTCTCATTGGCTCAGGCTCCAGCGGCGGCTCCTGGATTGGAGCACTGCTCTCGGGCGGGAAGGTCCCATTCCATTGGTCGAGGCCTGACAGGGGCTTAGCTGGCGATTTCCTTCCCATTGGCCGAGGGCTCCGACCAGTCAGGGTCTCAAAGGTCGAAGACAGGAGGGTTCGGCCTGGAGATCACCTCTTACGGGCCCAGAGTGCACTCGGCCGGGGCTACCTTCTCATTGGTCGAGGCCAGAAGCATTTCTGTCTCGACTGCCTCATTGGCCAAGGCCTGGCGCCTCTGGCTGGAGGGCTTTTTCCTTGATCGTAGCCGAGGGCTACTTCCCTGGCCAGGCCTCAGGGCATCTGTCTGGAGCCTGGGGAGGAGAGCTGGTCTCTGCTCCCCAAAGGGCTCAGCGTCCCCGGGGCCCGGCCTGGCCCCCCACTTCCCCTTTCTGCGCCCCCAGCCTCCCTAGCCCCGGCCCCTCAGCTGTCGAGCTGGTTTTGATGGCCTCCCACCACCCCACATGCCGCGGGAATCCGAAGGGCAACTCCAGTAGCCCGAGGAGATGTATTTATAGGCCCCCGGCAGGGCTGCTCCCACCCCATCCGGGTGCCCCAGGATGGGCTCCTCCCGGCAGGGGCTTGGCCAAAGCTTTCTTAATAAAGTGCCTTTTTTTTCTCCTGTGCTTTGCCTGCTTCCTATCTAACCTTCCTCCTGCAAGGTTCCTTCCTCAGAGAATTTGTGTGACCTTTTCTAGCCTGCACTCACCCACAAGACTCCTCTACCTAAGCAGAACCTGGAAGCCCAGGTGTGGCTCTCCAGGGGCTAAGCTGGATGTGGGTTGTGTCCATCCGCCCATCATTTCTTTATCAAGTTTATTGGGCACCCACCTTGGGCCACTCCATTCTCAACTAGCAGCCTGGGAGTCCCTTGGCTACAGGGAGCTTGTACGTGAGGCTGACCTGTGCTGCTCCCAGTGGCCAGTGCTGTTACACTTGGGGGCACCGAGCTGTTTGGTGTGGCTGGTACAGGTCAGAGGCTGGGGCCAGGGGCAGTGGGCCACAGGCACAGCTCCAGCAGGGCCTCACCAGGCACAAACAAGATGGTCTGGCCCTGCACAGAGCCCTGCTGTCTGCCTCAATGGGCTCCTTGTCCTCAGCCGGAAACTCTCACCCTCCCGCCCTCCCCACCAGGCTGAGGGAGGTGGGGGAGAGGGAAGGGAGTGTGCCTGGCCCAGAGCCCTGGCTGGCCTCGCAGGCAGTCCCTGCTCTGGCCTGGCCTTTTATCTGTGAGCATTGGCCGCCCCCCTCCCCCCCGCAATGTCTTCACTGCTTCTGGCCCTCAGGCAGGCCTCCCAAGTGACCTTCCTTGGCCACAGACCCCTTACCTTTCTATGGCACCCACTGGCCTCTGTCCATCTTGGCTCCTCCCATCCCCCTGCCTCTGCCCAGCAGGTCTCTTTTCATCGTGATGCCCAGCTCTTTTGATCAGGAGATTCTGCCAAGATTCTCCAATCTTCTCCCCAACCCCACCCTGCAGCTCCCAGTGTGGCATGAGGTCTGACCAATGCTGGCAGCTCAGAGATCTCACCTGGCAAGTCTCCTGCCCTCTGGCCAGATACCACATTGAGGTCAACTTTAGTGACCCATATGGGGGCTCAGCCACCTGAGTGGAGATGGCCTCATGCCCCAGGCGGGACATCTGATGTGGTTTGCATGGACATAGTCCCAGCATTCGGCCTGGTCGGGCAGCACGTGGAATGCAGGCTTCCCTCTGGCCAGCCAGGCACCCTCCCAGCCATGGCCCTGTGGCTGGCCGCCTCTGATATATTCGGGCACCGGGCCATGCTGGCTGCTGGGGTTGAGAACACAGGCTTAAAGTTGGCCAGGAAGGGCAGATGCCCAGCTGGGCCCAGCAAGGGTAGGATAATGACAGGATGGTGGGGGAGGGCAGCGCAGCAGTTCAGGCTACAGTCTTGCCCTGCACCCCTCCCCCCACACAGCGAGACCCACATTGCCACTCCCTGATCCCCAAACCTTACCAGCTCTCCCTCTCCCTGCAGTCTGAGTCAGCATGGTGTGGGGCAACCAGAGTGGTCACATAGACCTGGCTTTCCTGGGGCCCCTCCTCTCTCTGCCCTGGGAACCCTCCAGGTGTCCAAGACCCTGACCTTCAGGAGCCCCTTTGTGTGAACGCCTCACAGAGCAGGGGCACCTCCCGTACTTCCAGCAGCCAGCCTCTGCTGCCTGCCCCCACTTTGGGCGGGATGCTGTGGCCTGGAGGCCGGGCAGGAACCAGGCCAAGAAAGCCCCCCAGGATGATCCGGGTAGCTGCCCCGGGAGGGAGCTGCCAAGGCCCCTCAGCCACCCCCTGCCTGACACCCTCTTCCTCCCCACCCCCTCGGGCCTGCGGCAGTGCCAGCTTCCAGGGAAGGCGCCACAGAAGGGAACCGCGGCGGCTGGAACCTCTGTTGCCATGGGGATGGGGACCACAGGACCCACATCTGGTAGCGATTGAGGAGGAAAAATTATGAGTCGTGGAAAACGCAAATATTTTTTGTAGCACAGAGCACAAAGGAGCGGGAGGAATGTGGGTCTGGAAAAGGCCTGAGCCAGGCTGGGTTTCAAATGGGGACGCAGCTCACATCACAGACAGAGGTCCACACGCACGCACCGCTACACACGCAGAAACACGGAGACAACCATCCTACGATACACGTACTGCCACGCACATCACACACAGCTCCACACACACTTCACACAGAGCTACCCCCATGTACACTGCCACACACACAGACACAGACACACAAAGACAGTCATCTGGAACAACACACACTCCGCCAGACACACGGAAACGCTGAGACAGACGCACACACTGTAACATACGATCACAGACAACCAGACCCGAAGATGCATTCGTGTGCCAGTACCCACACACGCACTCTAGCTGACAGAGAAAGACACTGTCTCTCCAAGACGAACATACACCTCGACACACACCGAAACACGGACGGGGAAACATACGCAGCAAAACTGCACACACATCCTGAAAGAGCCCCAGAAACACTGGAAGAGACACACGCGCTGCAACAAACATACGTGCACAGCTAACACACAGGGCGACGGGGAAGAACACTCACCCTGGAAGTCACACCCTCAAAACCCAGCCACCTCACAGAAGCCGAAAGAGACTGTTCCACAGTATACACCACTACACACGGGAACACTGGGACAGACACTCCCTGGGACGCGCGTGCATGTCACGGGCCACAGAGACACCACGAGACAGACGCAACCCTGCAACACAAAAACACACACCACCCGTTACGGAAGCCTCAAGACAGACCCATACCCTACAACACACAGACCGCCAGGCCCACGGAAGCCCCGAGAAACCCTCCTTCTGCCGTCACACACAACCTCTACCAGAGACGCCCACAAGGACACACGCTAAGACACAAACACACACGCCACGGTACAGACGGAAACATGGCGGCACAAACTGCAACACACACACATTCCATCAGACCCACAGAAACCGTGAGACACGCGCCTTCTAAACACACACACAGCACTTGACACGGGCACACACAGACAGACGCTCTGAGAAACACACACACCCTGCAGTGATCAGAAATAGGAACAGATAGCCTGTAACAGCTGCACATAGCCCACCAGGCCCAACTAAACGCTGAGGCAGTGCCTCACGCTAACACGCACGCACGTGCACATGCAAACACACTCCCCTAGAAACACAGATATGATCCCTGCTCGTGCCCTGCAAACACACAAGCATACCACCAGACCCACGGAGCATCCAGACCGGCTGACAAAATGTATTTGAGCCTGTGCTCCAGACAAGCGCTGGCCGGTTGAGAAATCCTACCCTTCTGTGCTCCAAGAAGTGGCTGGCTCCAAAGGATCACTTTGCCCTCATGCGTGCAAGACCCTCCCACTCTTCCTCATGACTCCTGGTCTACCTGCCTCTAGAAAAACCCAAGCCCTGTCCTTTCCGTGTGGACATTCCTCATCAGCAAACTTTCTTGTCGCTGCAACGTGAGTGAAATCGTCTCCCTGTCTGATGCATCCCCCCCACCCACGGCTCTGGTGCCCTGACTCAGTGGATCGGACCTGATCTTAGGATCCCTGTCCACTCTCTCTAGGTAATGACGCCTCTCAGAACCCTCGGGTGCCACTCCTGACTAGCAGCCTGGGCCCCACAGGGACTCCCACTCTGGTCCTGGGCTCTCTGGGCTCCTGTCCATTGGAAGCATGCTATAAGAATTTGATTTTGATTCTTTTTGAGGACTTCATCGATTTTTGGTGCCAGATTCTTTTGGTTTCATGGTCTGACCAGTTGGTCTTGTTTCTGTTAGGCTTTCCCCTTTGTCTATTTGTTTTGAGCTTAACTCAATTAAGAGTTTGTACCCTCTGAGGGGCACGTGGGTAGCTCTCTCGGTTAAGCTTCGCTTAACTTCGGCTCAGGTCATGATCTCAAGGTTTGTGAGTTCGAGCCTTGCCTCGGGCTCTGTGCTGACAGCTTGGAGCCTGGAGCTTGCTTCAGATTCTGTGTCTCCCCGTCTCTCAGCCCCTCCCCTGCTCATGCTCTGTCTCTCTCTGTCTCTCAATAATGAATAAATGTTAAAAAAAATGTTTTTATAGAGTTTGTACCCTCTGGGAAGATGGTTTAGAGATGTGGCCAATAATAGATGGAAGGAGTTGTCCTGAAGGTTTCCTTAAGAATGGTCAGAGAAGCTGCCACAGAAACAGGTAAGCAAGCAGGTGCTTGTGACACACCCAGCAGTCAGCTTGCTTTCATGAGGTTCACTCACCCACATGCTGGGGAATGCCTCCCGAGAGGGTGGTGGTCTACAGGGAGGGGTTAGGAGAGGAGAGGCTGGGAGCAGAGCGAGAGTTGAAAAACAGGTGAAGGTATCCATGGAGTTCAGGAGTGGGGCGCAGTGGGGCGTGGATTGGAGCATGACTGCACCTGCGGTTGTCATCAGAGACAGTCCATCTTTGGGTGATGTCCGTGTAGGATGAGTCCAGCTGCAGGGTTGAGGTCACCTGGTTTGGTCAAGAAGTTGGCTAGTTTTGCTATAGCTAATATGTGGAAACAACCCGAGTGTCCACCGATGGATGAATGGATAAACACACCGTGTCCCATTCACACAATGGAACATTATTCAGCCTTAAAAAAGGAAGTTCTGACACCTGCTACAACATGGATGAACCGTATAAGACATTAGAAGAACTGAAGTAAGCCAATCTCAAAAAGACAATTACTGCATGAGTTCATATATATGAGGCACCATGAGTAGTCAAATTCATATAAATAGAAAGAATATGGTAGTACCAGGGGCTGGGGGAGGGAAGAATCAGGAGTTTTTGTTTCACAAGGACAGAGTTTCAGTTTTACAAGATGCAGACAGTTCTAGTGATGGACAGTGGTGTTGGCTGCACCATGATATGAATGTATTTCATACCATTGACCTTTCCATTTAAAAATGGTTAAGATGGTAAATTTTATGTTCTGTATCTTTCAACCCAACAGGAAAAAAAAAAAAAAAAAGAAGTTGGTTACAACCAGGTCAAGGAGCTCACTGGGTTGATAATGACCTTGAGCCGAACACTGGGATCGAGAGGCAGCTGTTAGTCTGGAAGTCATGGCTCTGTGTCTGTAGCTGGGGTGGTGATTGCAGTGGGAAACAGAGGGGCTGCTACTGGGAATGATGTCATCCCAAAGGCAAAGGCACCTTTGCCCCATGTGAGAGATTCCAGTGGCTTTTCATTCCACTTTATTTTTTTTAAATGTTTATTTTTGAGAGAGAGAGAAAGAGAATGAGAGAGAGAGAGAGAGAACAAGCAGGGGAGGGGTAGAGAGAGAGGGAACAGAGGATCCGAAGCAGGTTCCTTGTTGACAGCAGAGAGGCTCGAACTCATGAACCACAAGATCATGACCTGAGCCGAAGTCAGACACTTAACCGACTGGCCCTCATTCCACTTCAAATTAAAACTGTAATGTTAATCTATTTGTGAATATGCAGGTATTAAACAAAAAATCCAGTTGATTTGCCTAAGAGTATTATTGACAGAGTTCAGCTGATTAGATTTAATGATAATTTCTTATAGCCACGGAACTTTCATTCAGTCAGGAATTCACGGATGCCAGAAATTATGTTGAATCAAACATTCAGCTTTTGTCCTTCCAACACCAAGGTCAGAGCTAAGTGGTAGAATATGATTTAGCAGAAAGACAAAGTACAAACTTAGTTGTTCAGTTTTCATTATACCATAACAGACTAAAGTTCGTATTTTCTTGGTCAATTTTTTTCCCAGAGTTTTTCCTTTCCACTTTGATTTGCTTTGTTTTAAAAAATAGATTCTGGAGGGACGCCTGGGTGGCTTAGTCGGTTAAGCTTCCGACTTAGGCTCAGGTCATGATCTTACGGTTTGTGAGTTCCAGCCCCGCATCAGGCTGTGTTCTGACAGCTCAGAGATTGGAACCTGCTTCGGATTCTGTGTCTCCCTCTCTCTCTGCCTCTCCCCCACTCATGCTGTCTCCCTCTCTCTCTCAAAAAGAAATGAACATTAAAAAAAGTAAAAACAAAAAAAGATTCTGGGGTGCCTGGGTGGCTGGCTTAGTGGGTTGAGCATCTGACTTCAGCTCAGGTTGATTTTGAGGTTGGTGAGTTTGAGCCCCACGTTAGGCCCTGTGCTGACAGCTCAGAGCCCGGAGCCTGCTTCAGATTCTGTGTCTCCCCCCTCTCTCTACCCCTCCCCTGCTCATGCTCTTTCTTTGACTCTCAAAAAATAAGTAAATGTTAAAAATTTTTTAAATAGGTTTTATTTTTTAGAGCAGTTTTAGGTTCACAGCAAAATTGAACAGAGGTACAGAGAGTTCCCATGTATTCCCTGCCCACCCAGCCTCTCCCACTATCAACATCCCCCACTAAGAGGGACAGCTTTTACAATGATAGACCCACACTGACACATCATTATCACCCAGAGTCCACAGTTTACATTAGGGCTTATTGTTTTTGTTTTTTTTTTTTTTTTTTTAAGATTTTATTTTTAAATCATCTCTACACCCAAAGTGGGGCTTGAACCCACAACCCCAAGATTAAGACTTACGCACTCTACCGACTGAGTCAGCCAGGTGTCCCAGTGGCTCGCTCTTGGTGTTGTACATTCTAATGGTATGGACAAATGTATAACATGACGTGTATTTGCCATTATAGAGAAATAATATCATATAGATGATATGGAATATTTTACACTGACTTAAAAATCTTCTGGGCTCCAGCCATTTATCCTCCCTCCCCCTAACCCCTGGCAACCGCCGATCTTTTTATTGTCTCCATAGTTTTGCCCTTTCCAGGATGTCTTACACTTGGAATCATATAGTGTGTAGCCTTTTCAGATTGGCTTATTTCATTTATTATTATATAATATAATTGCATATTTAGTAATATGCAATTTAATGTGCTTTTTTTTTTTTTTTTTTTTGCACTGAATAATATTCCATTGTTTGGATGGACCACAGTTTATTTATCCATTCACCTACTGAAGGACATCTTGGTTGCTTCTCGTGGCTTTTTATTAATGGTCTGACATGCATTTTGAGAGGCGAGGTGTGAGCATGGGGCATTCATTCAAGAGACAATTACAGGCAGTTGGACAAATGCACGTGCTCCCTTTTCTCAGGGCAACTCCCTAGTGAATTTAGAACAACCAGTAGGACTGCCTACAAACTGCAAAGACTAGGATGTGCAAATGGAACGATGGTGCCATCTAGTGTTTGGTTGTGGCAGCAGAGCGAAGAGCCCAAATAAGCGAGGGTGACAGAGCCCAGCTGCTCTGGTGGTGTCAGATGGGGCCCACCCAATGAGATTCAGTGTCCCAGGCCCAGATTATTCCCCAAAGTAGACATAGCCAGGTGAGAAAAGCCAGAAGGCCTGGTGATAGCTTTACACCATGTGGGTTCTGGATAGCTTGAGACATTGGCCAGACTGATCTATATGGGTATAGTGGGGACCAGTTGATGTGTAAGAATTTTACTGAGACACAAGGCCCTGACCCTTATTTGGGATAATATCCCATCTTCCCTCCCTGTTCTATGTAATAGTGTCCACTGAATCTCCCTTCAAGGTTCTGCAAACACAGGAGTGGCTACCCCATAGGTAGTCAGATAATGGAGTGCTGTGTCCCTTCAAAAGTCAATGTGCTCTTGGGTGGCTTAGTTGAACGTCTGTCTCTTGATTTTGGCTCAGGTCATGATCCCAGGGTTGTGCGCATCGAGCCCTGAGCTGGGCGTGGAGCCTGTTTAAGGTTCTCTCTCTCTCTCTCTCTCTCTCTCTCTCTCTCTCTTCCTCTACTCCTTCCCTCCACCTCTAAAAAAAAAAAGCGAATGTGAGCAATCATAAGAAGGAGGGAAACTTTGACTTGTGCTACAATGTGGATGAACCCCAAAGACATTATGCTAAATGAGAGAAGCCAGACACAAAAGGGGCAAATTCAGAGATAGAAAGTCGAACAGAGGTTGCCAGAGCCTGGGGGCAGTGGTGTTTAATGTGCACAGACTTTCAATTGTGCAAGATGAAAAAGTTCGGGAAGCATTAGTGGTGATGGTTTTTACAACAATATGAATGTACTTAATCCCGCTGAATTGTACACTTAAAAATGGTTAAAATTTAAACTTTATATTATCTGTATTTTGTCACAATTTTTAAAAAGTATATACTATATAAAGGAACTAAAGAAACAAGTGAATATGAGTAGTATCTAAGAGCCTATTGGAAAAAGGGCTGTATTGACTAAATTTGGTAGGTGATGACAACAGAGTACTGGCCAGGGGAAGAATAGCTGTGTTAGGGATAAGATCTTACTTGGCCACTACTTAGGGTCTCAGCAATTCACCATGAGGTACCATTTGTCCTTTTTGGGTTGAAAAACAGGCTAAATTGGGCTGTTAAATGGAGAAAGAGTGGGTATAATCACCTCTCCTCTTAATACACCTTGTGTAGTGGTTCTCATCCTTGAAGTGTCTGTTTTGATGGGTGTTGGGCCATATTAACAATTTTAGTGGCCCAGGCAAGACCTCAAGGTCCAATCTGGCAAGGCCAACAATAAGGGGCAATTTTTAAATTTTATTGCAATTAGACGATCCATCCCATAATGGGAAATCCTGAAGGAAAGGAAGCCAGAACCACTGGAATAAGGTAGCTTGTTTGCCTTCTATTTTATGCGCAATCATGCCTAAGCAGACACAGGGAGTTCCGCCTTAGCCAGGTCTTTTTGTCACTGAATAATGTTCCACTTTATGGATGTACCACGGCTTGTTTATCCATTTATGTATTTAAAAAAAATTTTTATGTGTTTCATTTATTTTGAGAGTGAGAAAAAGAGCATGAGTGGGTGAGAGGCAGAGAGAGGGAGAGAGAGAGAATCCTACTCCACACAGGCTCCACACAGTCAGTGAAGAGCCCAGTGTGGGGCTTGATTTCACAAACCATGAGATCATGACCTGAGCCAAAATCAAGAGTAGGATGCTTAACCCACTGAGACACCAAGATGCCCCTCCCCAAATGTATATTTATTTATTATTTTTTGGAGGGGAGGGGCAGAGAGAGAGAGGGAGAGAGAGAATCCACAAGAGAATCCTTGTGCAGGCTCCACACTGTCAGCACAGAGCCAAATGTGGGGCTTGATGTCATGACTATGAGATGAAGATCTGAGCCATAATCAAGAGTCAGACACTTAACCGACTGAGCTACTCAGGTGTCCCAATCAGTTTGGCAGTTTGTTTATTTGTTTTAAGTTTATTTATTCTGAGACAGAGAGAGAGAGACAGAGAGAGAGAGAGAGAGAGAGAGAGAGAGAATCCCAAGCAGGCTCTGTGCTGTCAGTGCAGAGCCTGATGAGGGACTCGATCTCACAAACTGTGAGATCATGACCCGAGCTGAAACCTAGAGTCAGACACTTAACTGACTGAGCCAACAAGGCACTGAGAGTCCCATCTTTAAATTCAGTGGGGCCTTCAGGGATCCAGTATCAATTAAGACAAGAAGGTAGCTTGGTGTGTGCAGACCAATGGGCCACCATATTTGTATAGTACAATTGTCCCTGGTGGTGGTCAGAACTCAGGGGCTTGTCAAGACTGGAGGGATTGCCTGAGTTCAGGGGCTACAATGAGGGTACTACATCTTGAAAATTTGGGTTTGGAGAGAAAAGGTTGGATGTTCTTTATAACTTGTTTTAGGAGAGCTTGGAGCTCCTGGAGTCTATAT
>NW_024412762.1:144276-236340 GCF_014898765.1 Herpailurus yagouaroundi
TATATATATATATAAATTCTTTTTTTTTTTTTTTAAATTTTTAAGTGATCTCTACACCTAACATGGGGCTGGAACTCATAACCCTGAGATCAAAAGTCACATACTCCACTGACTGGCCAGCCAGGCACCCCATCTTGGGGTCTTGCCCGAAATCTGATTATTGAGGAAGCCTAGGTCGCAAATTGGTCAATACCAAGGGTGGTAGGGGGCAGTCATGGAAATTCTCAAATGTGGTCTTTCTTTGGTTGAGAGGTTTGGTACTATGGGATGAGAAGGCCAGGTCTTGGGCCTTCTTCAATAACTTGAGCTGCCTAGGGCCTCTTAAGAGTGGTCACTAACTTGACAACAGTTGCTCTGAGGCCTTAGAAACTATAGACCCTCTTCTGAGAAATAAGTGCCAGGTGTCTGTCTTGAGAATCTTTCTTCTCCAGCATCTTTGGGATTGGTTCCCATTCCATTTTACCTGCCATACTTTTCCATCTCTACCTCCAACTGTAAACCATGGGTCCAGAGGAAATGTTTGCAGGCTATGGCCCAGGGGCCAAATCTGGCTTGTTACATGTTTTCATAAATAAAGTTGGACTGAAGCACGCGTGCGCGCGCGCGCGCGTGCGCACACACACACACACACACACACACAGTGTCTCCTCAGGCCCTGCTAGAACTTCCAGTCCCTGGAATCCTCACTAAAGTGTCCACTGAACTATGCCAGGTTGCTTCAGTAATTGACACTCCTCCCCTAAAGTACCCATTGAGTGAGAGCATATACATCAATGTCTGTGGCAGTGGGGCAGACCATTTTCCAGGCCACAATCATCTGATGAAACAAGGGAAGTGCCAGGGTCATGGCCACAAACACTGGGGAGGGTGGACGGGTTTGGGGGGGTGTGTCATGAGATATTATGGACAATCAGGACATCTTGGCAGTGTTTAAAGTTAATTCAGAGCCAGTATAATGCAGGCACAAAAGCCAGTCAGTGCATCTTTCATGACCTAAATCCAAAATTGTTTATTAAATGTTGAAATTCAGATGGAGCCAAATCACAGACCTCTGTTTCAGTTTCTCCTGTGGCAGGGAAACTGAAGGACTCCACAAAACCCAGCTTTTTGCTCCTTTTCCTGTTTCTATTCTTGCTGGGACCTGCACCCCCACTTGACACATGCCTCACAATGCAAATAGTGTATGTCCTTGTAAGGGACGAGAAGTTAATGATTTCTTTCGAACAGATAACATCTAAGGAAGTACCAGGTAAGAATGACCAAAGCCATCCTATGCTCATTCCAGACCACTGGCCCTACACATCTCATCACCAAGAACCTCTGGATCCAAGAAATAACACCTGGCCCTGGTCTTTGTTCTAATTGGTTCCTAGATGCTTGAGAGGACATGTGCATTGGACTATGATCCTCAACAAAAAAACCCAGACCCCCCAAAAATACAAAACTCGTGCTCCTTTCCTATCCTAGTCTCCCAGACACTCTGTTTGTATCTCACCTCTTGCTGGCTTGTGTTTGATTTGCAAACTGCATAAAGCCAAGGACCCTCTTGGCTGGTCTTGCAGGACACCTTCTGGGTCCCCAGACCCAGCCCACCGGCATCACTTCTCCCCTGTGGAGTGTGTGTGTGTGCAGTCTTAGGATATACTTCAGAGATATCCTGTATCTTTTATATTCCTTAAGGATGTGCTTATGGTTGTGGGTTCCCTCTTCCAGTCAATATCATCAGTATTAGGGCACTCCCTCCACCAACAGTGATTACTATCTTGTTGACTTTAGGGGCCCATGCCTAAGTTAGGAGTGGAGATGCCCTTTAGCATAATTACTAAATGTTGGTCCATTTTACAATTATCCGCATTGGGCTATGGTGTCATCAGGCCCTTTAGAAATGCCCCAGGGTAAAACATTCAGGTCAAGTTTTGTTTTTTTTAGTAGAATTTTTTTTTAAGCAGTTTTAGGTTCACAGCAAAAATGAGCAGAAAGTAGATTCCCATCTACCCCTGCCCCTCCCCAAAACAGCCTCCCCCACTATTAACATCCCCCACCAGAGTGGGACATTAGTTACAATTGCTAAATCTATAGTGGTACATCATTATCATGTAAAGTCCAGAGTTTACAGCAGGATTCACCGTTGGAGGTGTGTACATTCTATGGATTTGGATAAATGTATAATGACAAGTATTCACCATTATAATACCATACAGAGTATTTTCACTTCCCTAAGTATCTTCTGTGTTCTGTCTGTTCATCCCCTACTCCCTGCTAATCCCTGGCAACCATTGATAATTATTCTGTTCCCGTAGTTTTGCCTTTTCTAGAATGTCATGTGGTTGAAATCATACAGTAGTCTTTTCAGATTGGCTCTTTTCACTTAGTAATATGCATGTAAGTTTCCTCCATGTTTTTAAAAATGATTTTAATAGCTTATTTCTTTTTATTGCTGAGTAGTGTTCCATTGTCTGAATGAACCACCGTTTATTTATCCATTCACCCACTGAAGGGCATCTTGGTTTCTTCCAAGTTTTAGCAATTATGAATAAAGGTGCCATAAACATCTGTGTGCACACTTTGGTTTGGACATAAGTTTTCAACTCCTTTGGGTAAATATCAAGGAAAGGAATGGAATTTTTGGATTGCAGAGTAAAAGTATGTTAAATTTTGTAAGAAACTGCCAAATTGTCTTCTAATGTGGTTGAGCCATTTTGCAACACCTCCTCACCAGCATTTGGTATTATCAGAGTTTTGGATTTTAGGCATTTTGACAGGTGTGTAGTTGTGTCTTACTGTTTTAATTTTCATTTCCCTGATAACGTTATGTGGAGTGTCTTTTTATATGCTTATTTGCCATTTGTATATCTTCTTTGGGGCAGAGAGGGAGGGAGACACAGAATCCAAAGCAGGCTTCAGGCTCTGAGCTGTCAGTGCAGAGCCCAACATGGGGCTTGAACCCATGAACTATGAGATCATGACATGAGCTGAAGTCGGATGCATAACCGGCTGAGCCACCCAGGTGCCCCAGTCTTTGGCCCATTTTTACATCCAATTATTTGTGTTCTTACTGTTAAGTTTGAAGGGTTCATTATCTATTTGGTACAACAATCTTTTTATCAGATGTGTCCTTTGCATATGTTTTCTTCCAGTCTGTGACTTGCCTTCTCATTCTCTTGAGAATGTCTTTCACAGAGCAGAGGTTTTCATTTAAATGAAATCCAGCTTATTACTTCTTTCTTTCATGGATAGTGCCTTGGGTGTTGAATCTAAAAAAAAGTCATTGCCAAATCCAAGTTCATCTAGGCTTTCATTGTTGTTTTCTTCCATGGTTTTTGTAAGTTTTACATTTAAGTTTATAATCCATTTGAGTTAATTTTTGTGAAAGGTGTAAGTTCTGTGTCTATATTTTTGTTTGTTTGTTTTTGTATGTGGATGTCCAGTTGTCCAGTTGTTCCAGCACTGTTTGTTGAAAAGACTATCTTTGCTCCATTGTGTTGCCTTTGCTCCTTTGATCAGGTTGCTGTATTTATATGGGTTTATTTCTGGGCTTTTTTTTTCTGTTCCACTGATCTACTTGTGTATTCTTTTGCTAGTACCACATTGTCTTGATTACTGTAGCTTTATGGTAAGTCTTGAAGTTGAGTAGTGTGAGTCCTCTGACTATTCTTCAATATTGTGTTGGGTATTCTAGGTTTTTGCCTTTCTGTATAAATATCATAATCAACTTGTCAGTATTCACAAAATAACTTGCTGGGACTATGATTCGGATTGCATTGTATCTATAGATCAAGTTAGGAAGAACTGACATGTTGACAATATTGCATTTTCCTATCCATGAACATGGAATATCTCTCCATTAATTTTATTCTTCTTCGATCTCTTTATCAGAATTTTTTGTTTTCCTCATATAGATCTTGCACCTATTTTGTTAGATTTATGCCAACTATCTCATTTGGGGGACACTGATGTAAATAGTACTGTGCTTTCAATGTTATATTTCATTTTTTTCAATGCTGTGATGTAGGAAAGGGACCCACTTTTGTATATTAGCCTAATATCCTGCAACCTTGCTTATCAGTTCCAGAACTTCCAGTACAATGTTGAAAAGGAGTGGTGAGAGGGGACATATGCTCCTAACTCTTCAGGATGGTCCCCTGTTACATCCTGATCAAAAGGCTCACTGGAAACATCATGTCCTGCTTTTCCTACAAAATGCTAAGTCTAGGGGCGCCTGAGTGGCTCAGTTGGTTAAGCGTCCGACTTTAGCTTAGGTCATGTTCTCATGGTCTGTGGTTTCAAGTCCCGCATCGGGCTCTGTGCTGGTTGCTCAGAGCCTGGAGCCTGCTTCGGATTCTGTGTCCCCCCCCTCTCTCTCTGCCCCTGCCCTGCTTGTGCTCTATCTCTATCTCTCAAAAACAAGTAAATGTTAAAAAAAATTTTTTTTAAATGCTAAGATTTAGAGATTATTTGTTTTATGCCTCTAAACTCCCCCTCTGTTACTCCCACTCTTCCTCTCTTATTTTGACTTGCACTTTCTGCATTTGGAGCTTAAATAAAACCTTTGAGTTCCTGTCTCTAGACAATTCACACCAATATTGCTCCCATATACCCAGCATACTCCATTCTTGCCAATTGCCTTTATTCTAATGACCACATTGGGGGTTATTGGTATTATCTTAGGGGCCAAAAGGCTAGACAACAAAATACAGCATTGATGCCAACCAGGAAGTGTCAAAAAATAATATCCAAATAAGATTAAAACTTCTGTGGCCATTGAAGCCCTAAAAGGGTCACCATTTTGTGGTGGCACGGTGGCTGAAACTTACCCAGAACTAGACCATCGACTGACCATCCCAAGGGTGTTTGCTCCCTTGGGGGCACTTCTTGCTTCACCTGTATAAGCAATTCAGGTAATTTTCTCAGTGTGCCAGCAAGAGAGACAAGATATTGAGGATGTTAATAACATCACTCAGATATTTGAGCAAATGCCGAGAACACCCACTGACATTTCTCCTGGCTGTGAATATACATACTCTTCCCAGGCCTTCTCATTCTCACCATAGTTTTCTGCATAATGTTATGGCTCTTAATATTTATATTCAAGTAAATTCAGCCTCAATAAATGAGAAATTACATGTGTAGTCATCAACAGTCACAACAGTTCACTGTGTGTTTTTTCTAATACCACCAATATATGAACTCAATTCTGATACTATCTACCTGGAAATAGTGTCAGATCCCACAGGTTAAGGACTTGGTCCTATGAGGGGGCTCAGTCTCAGCCCCCACCCTTATTTCAGATGCCAATCACAAGTCCAGTTATTACCTAGGCTTCTAACCAAGATTGCCACAACCTGTTCCCTGGGTTGGATTAATTTGCTGGAGTGGCTTCTAAGACTCAGAAAAATAGCTTATTTACTAGATCACTGGTTTGTTATATGGGATTCCATTGTATAATAGCACTCTGGACTCTGATTACTGGTTTATTATAGAAGGATATAACTCAGGACCTGCAAGATGGAAGAGATACATAAGGCAAGGTCTAGGGCAAGGGCATGGAGCCTCCATGTTCTCTGAATGTGCCATTCTCCCTGAATCCCCATGTCTTCACCAACTGGAAGCTCTCTGAATCCTGTCCTTTTAGGTTTTTATGGAAGCTTTATTATTTAGGCATGATTGGTTAAATCATTGGCCACTGGGGATTGAACACAATCTCCAGGCCCTCTCCCCTCTCTGGAGGTTGGGAGCTGGGACTGAAAGTCCCAACCCTGTAGTCATATGGTTGGTCCCCTTGGCAACCAGCTCCCATCTTTAGATGCTTCTAAAAGTCATCTCAAAAACATAACAAAAGACACCTTTATGGTTTTCGTCTCGGGAAATTCCTAAAAACCCAGTTTTAGGAGCCTTGTACCTGGAATGGGGACAAAGACCAAATATGTGTTTCTTATTACAAATCAGAGTATTACAGGGGCACCTGGGTGGCTCAGTTGGTTAAGCGTCCGCTGCGACTCAGGTCATGATCTCGTGGCTTGTGACTTCTAGCCCTGCGTTGGGGCTCTGTGCTGACAGCTCAGAGCCTGAAGCCTACTTGGGATTCTGTGTCTTCATCTCTCTCTGCCCCTCCCCTGCTTGCATATGCATGCTCTCTCTCTCTCTCTCTCTCTGAAAAATGAATAAACATTAAAAACAATAAAAAAAACAAATCACAGTATTACAATCAAGGGTGAATTGAAAGAGTCTGACTCTCATTTTTGATGTTTTACTGCTGACAGCAATCAAGACTAACCTTCCCTCTGCCCTACATCAGGGCAGCTGATACAAAAGCCCACTTGTTCCCTGTTGCACCTGTGGAACATTAAACCTTGCTAGCATTCAGCCTTCACTTGGGAACTTGCCCTACTTCCACCCCAGGCCAATATGAAGGCCCTATGCACCCTTGGTGGGAACTGCTTGTGCTTATCTGCTCTTAAGCTTTCTTTCAAGTGTTCCTGTTGTAATGTCATCAGTATCCGTATCTGGCCTGTTGATTAGAGGTGAGTCCATCACGTTTTTGTGGGTGACCACAAAACAAATGCCTCATAGTTGGAATGGTTTGGGCCGGGCCCACCACCTTCTTAGATCTTTCTTCTCATGTTCATGGTCATGGAGTACAAACCCTATGTGGGATCCTCCCACTGAGTCTTTCTTTTAATAGATTTATGACCTGAGTCGCATTTGGGTAAAGAGTACAGATTGGGGCCCTTCTTATCAGATTATATCGAGGGGGATTTCAATTCTAGTATAAGGGGTCAAGGGAGGATCTCTTAATCTGTTGAGCATTGTTTGTATGTCTCAACCAGGCAGTGACTCCCATCCTACAGGGCAATGAAGAGAAAACTGATACCCTGTGCAATACAGGACCATTAGGATGAGGACCAGCAGTCACCAGGTGATGTGCTAAGGGCCACAGTCTTAAGAGCAGATGGCTCACTGGGACCTTTTGAGGCCTAAATGTCTTTGCACCTACTATCCTGAGATCTTGATTTTTAGCATAATAGGTGAAAATGTGCAAGGTGTTCCATGGCACATGCTCTTTGGAAAAAGGCCCCAAATGTTTTACCCTGACTCTCCTAAAGGCCAGAGGATACCTGGGCAAGAAAGGATTCACTCAGCTGGCCTGGGTTGCTCAAACCCTGCACATTCCAAAGAAAGGCCTGTCCTTAGATCACCTCTGAGCCCATAGACTATTCTGTGGGTAAGAGTGTTTGTGTAGGCCTGAGGCCTTGAGCTGTATTTCCCAATTTGACCAGAAAAGTCTATCCCAAGAATGTGATTTATTGTGAAAGTGTGTTTTTGCTCTACACTGGGAGGGGAAGGTGGGAGCTGGAGTAAGAGAGGCTGGAGTCAGTCATGTGAGTGCTATGTGCGCATGTGACTACCCCCCAGTAAAAACCCTTGACAGCAAGGCTTGCTGCGCTTCCCTATTTGGCAGCCTTTGCCCCTGTTGTCACATGTTGCTGGGAGATAAGAATGTTCCATGCAATTCTACTGCAAGAGGACACCAGGGAGCATGTGCCTGGTATCTCCTGGATGTGGCCCCTGTGTGCATTTTTCCTTTGCGTGGATTTGAATCTGTATACTTTCATGGTAATAAATTGCAATCGGCTATGAGTCTTGTGAGTCCTTCTTTTGTATCAAGACTGTGGGTGGTCTTGGGGTCCCTGACACAACACCATAACTTGATGGAGATCATTGCAAATGGACCCACAGTGATTATGAGTCTTCTGCAGTACAGCTACAGATAAACACGCTAAAGGGCATCTCTGCTCCCAGATTCAACCCAGGGACAATAAAGCCAGTAAGGTGGTAATCACCATTGAGTGTGCCCTAATACTGATACTATTGATTGGACTTCCTGCAGGAAGATGTAACCTACCAAGGGCAGTGGAGAGGAGCCCCCTGAGCACACCCCATAACCACCCCCAAAATGATTCCACCATGGGAGGAAACAAATGGAAACAGACATCTCCAACTTGACTCAATTGGAAATTTAAAATTTTATTGAAAGAATTTACACAATTAGAATATGCAAAGTGCACCAGTTGGCTTTTGTGCCTAAGTGATACTGGCTTGGAATTAACTTTAACTTCTGCTGAGATGTGCAGATTGTCCGGCAAATCTATTGTCCTCCAATGAGTAATTATGGGCCCACTGACTTACGGAAATGGATGTGAAATTTCAGTCTGCCCCAGCACTCATAGGCATGAGAAAGGCATCCTTTTCTTGCTCCAGCAGGTATTCATGGCATGAAAAATAACTCACCCTAATTCTAACCCTAAATTCTATCCCAACCTATCCTAAGCCTCACCCTATACCCAACCCCTCAAGCACAACCTGCACTGTAACCCTAACTGGGGTCTCACATAACTTTGTACTGCCCCTATCCTACCACAACTGCTTTGACTTCTGGGCTAGGCAAGGTGCCAAGAATCCTGACTCTGCCCTCTGCCCTGCTGCCCTCCTCTCAGCTTGCAGTCTCTTTGGCTCCTGCTGGCACTGCCTACCTGGGGGCAAACTGGCAAGGAGCGAGGCTTGCTGCCAGCCCCAGGTTAGAGGCGGTGGGCTTGGCTGGGACAGTGTGTACGCTCTTGGGCTCTCCCTATTTCTATTGGTCACGTCACAGCTTTTGTCAGGATAGGAACAACAGTGTCATTCTGGAGTAGTGCTAGAGGAAGAGCTATGGACCCTATATTTTACTGTTCAAAGTGGAAATTGCTCACTGTATTAATTACAGAAGTAGTGTCTGTCCTTTTAACAATTCAGAAGATTAAAAGTGAGTCCCAACTCAACATCTAGAAATTGGCAGCATCTGGTACATCTTGCAGACACCCTGTAAATTAGGGGATCTTCCATGGGCTCCATCTCAGCCACCATGTCATGTTCTTGGGGAGGCCCCACATCTACTTCATCTTTTCCTTTTTCTTTTGAGCAAGTGGGAGAATGATCCGAGTAGTGGTATCTAGCCACTGCAAGGAGTGGGGTTTGGGGCAACCCTTCCTGCTGAGTGCGGGAGGAACTCCTGTAACAGGTTGTTCACCACCAGGCAAAACCTGAATGAAATCTTGGGTTCACTGTGGGACAATTCTCCTTGTTGCACCCAAAGCCCTAGGAAAGTGAGTTCATATGTAGTAAATGTTAATGCACCCTTGGTGAACAGGGTTTATTTTAGTAACACAGAGATGGATATAATGTTAAAAAATCTTTTTGTAAATCCATTGGTATCTCCAGAACAAGATAGGAAACCCATATAATGATTTTTGAGGTATGCCAAGATGGTGTTTGGTAAAAATCAACATCCAGTCCTGATTTTTTGAAGTCTTAGCGAGCTAGGCTTATAAAGACACTTCATTAAAATGTGATAAACAAGCAGTCATGGCCATTTCACTATTAGGTGAAATGCCAGATCTGTCTCCCTTCAAGTCAAGATAAAGACCCAGATGCTGTGCCAGTAAGGAATGAAAACAACTGTGAGGAAGGACAGATGGACTAAATTGTTTATTCTTACACAACAAGAACTCAGGAAGTTGAATGTTGTTGGGGGCTGAAACAGCTGCTGAAAAATTTCATTCAAGGCCTAGGATCCTTCTATTTTTCCATTCCATTATGTGTGACTTTTGTCCTCAATTGTCTCATGGTCCCAAGATGGCTACTACACCTCCAAGCATTGCATCTAATTTCCAGACAGGAAGAAGGGGAGGAGGAAGGAATAGTTCTCCTATCAGGAAAGCAAAGACTTTCCCCAAATTTCTAGATTTCCATTTGAGCCTTGTTGTTCAGAATTGGGCCATGTGGTCACTGCAGCTATAACACAGTCTTTAGAGGCCAAAGTGTTTTGAGGTGAGACACATTGGTCTCCCAACCCAAACAGAGTCTGTCACAGATGACCACTGCCACCAACACTGACTGCTGCTCTAGAAGTGCTAGCCAACATGGGTTTTAAAAAGAAACGAAATAAAAGGCTATACGAAAAGTAGAGGCAAGTTTTTTATTTCCAAGTTAAATGACAATTTACCTAGAAAGCCCAATACAAGTTGTTAGAGAACTAGAATAATTCAGTAAAGTTTCTAGATATAAAATAAATATACAAAAAGATATATATATATATTATATATATATAATCAATAGTTGTCCTATATATAACAGAAAGGATTGATCTAGAAACCCCACAAAATTAGAATGAATTTAAGAATAAACATACGTATTGAACATATATGTAAGAATACCTATGAAGAAAACTATACAACTTTTCTGATGCTTAGAGGCAGATTTGAATGACTGCTGCTTTGATGTGAAGATTATATATATAAAATCTATAGTAATTTTTCACAAACTAGTCAATTATAATCAAAATCCCAATGAGATGTGAAGGGGCAAGAAGAGGTTGAGCTCTGAGAAGAAGAATCCTGGGTTATCTCAAAGAATAGATTAAAAAAAAAAAAAACTTAAAAAAACACCTATTGAAAATAGTCCTGGTCCTACTACGCATTAAAGTGAATTATGAAGCTACAAACAGAAAAGTCTAAGGAACAGTGAAGAATGCCATTCTAGAATGATTCAGGGACCTTGGACTTTACATCCCAAATAGATGGACTTCAGAGTTCTTGTTTTTTTGACTTAAGAGTTTAATGCAAAATATGGAACCAAAAAAGGATTTAAAGAAGGAGCTTCCTAAGGAGTAAGGAAAAATTTAAACAGCAAAACCAAAAAGATCCAGTTACACAGAATTTGAATATCTCTGTACATTAAAGATTCTGTTAACAAAGATAAAAATGTATGTGCCAAGGTGCTTTCTGCATGTCTGTGTGTATAAAAAACAAAGAATGGAATAGACAATTGATATGAAAAAAAGGTAAAAAAACATGAGCCAGTAACATTCGCGATGTATCAAAATGGTAAATATAAAAAGTGAAGCTGATGCCAAGTGTGTGCAAGGAAGGGTGCACGCAGGGAAAGGGATGCTCCTGGTGCCCACGTGGGAGAATTAAGAATGTTGTGCTGGGTTTGACCTAGAAATAGTTGTGCGATGTTTGTGACTTCTGCCTGTGAACTCCACTTCTCACAATTTATTCTGGGGAAATAACCAAAGGGCAAAACAGGTTTATTTCCAGAATTATTTACAGGTACAGGTAATGTCGATGTTCAACAATAAAGGAACAGATCGATCATGACACAATGATAAGACAGAGAAAGACACAGCCATCAATAATGTGGAATGTAATGTGGAAAATGTTCATCATAAAACATTAAATGGAAAAGGATAAAAATAACATGCAAAATATGAATCCAGTTTTGTTCTAAAAGAAAAAGCATATTATATGTGCCCAGAAAAAAAAAAAAAAAAAAAACAACAGAAGTAAATGCACCTCCAGCAATGGCTGATGAACTGATACTGAATGTATTTTTATTCTTACAATTTTTTGACTTGTTCCCCAAATGTCTTCAGTATGTACGTATTGCTCATATAATCAGGAAAAAAAGTTTATATGCAAATAAAAGAAAAACATCAAGTCTCCAATGAAAAGAGGTAGAAAGGGCATATTCAAATCATTGTCAAGACAAAAGACCAAGATTCCAAACGTGTTCAATATTCGGCCTCTTTAGTTACAGAAAGCGCCAAGTAAAGGGATAATAAGGTACCACTCGGCTGAGTCCACAGGCGCACTGCAGGGCCGCCAGCAGGCACAGTGTGCGGGGCCCCAAAGAGATTTTTTCGTTTGAAGTTCTTGTGAAATAAGGAGAAAAAATGGGTATAATGATGAATCAAGCACAGATTGTATTTGTCTTTTACAAATGCGGCTGTAAAATAGAAGTCTTCCTATTTGTCACAGAGGGTCCATAACTGCCACAATGTGGCCCTGGGGACTGCATAATGGGAGGCTGGCTTGACCACACTCTGGAGGGATGTGGTGAAGCAGCAGGCGCCCAGGAGCATCGCTGTGTTGTCACTGTGCCTGAACGAAGACCGTGTGGACACCCAGTTTTGAAAAGGGAGTCCCGTCCCTGGAGATGGCTGGGCAGGGGACATTCCGACTTGACCACTACTGCTGATGGACTTCTTCATAATGAAATGGTCTTACTTTACACACCACCAAAAACATACAAAAATGGTGATTCTTGAGGCTGTTCCTTTACCTCAAAAATTTCACTTTTAGAAATCTTTCTTAGATTTTTCTTAATGCTAAAAGAACTATAATGCAAGAAAATGCTCTAAGGGGAGCCTGGCTGGCTCAGTCAGTGGAGCATGTGACTCCTGATCTCAGGGTTGTGAGTTCAAGCCCCACATTAGCTGTAGAGATCACTTAAAAATAAAATCTTTTTTTTTTCCTTAAGTTTATTTTTTTTATTTATTTATTTATTTATAAATGTTTATTCATTTTTGAGAGAGAGAGAGGCAGAGCATGAGTGGGGAGGGGACAGAGAGAGAGAGGGAGACACAGAATCTGAGCAGGCTCCAGACTCTGAGCTGTCAGCATACAGCCCAATGCAGGGCTTGAACCCACAAACTGTGAGATCATGACCTGAGCCGAAGTCAGATGCTTAACTGACTGAGCCACCCAGGTGCTCCTTAAGTTTATTTTGAGAGAGAGAGGGAGAGAGGGAGAGCGTGGGTGTGCACGGGGGAGGGGCAGAGAGAGGAGAGACAGAATCTCAAGCAGGCTCTGTGCTGTCAGTGCAGAGCCTGATGCAGAGCTCAGTCCCACGACCGTGAGGATCATGATCTGAGCCAAAATCAGGAGTCAGACACTTAAGTGAGCCACCTAGGCACCCCAAAAATAAAATCTTAAAAAACAAAACCAAACAAAACCCAAAAAGATGCTCTATGAAGAATAGTTTATAACTGTGAAATGATTTATAATAGTGAAAACATGGAAATAACTTCAACATCCAATAAAAGAATATTTAATAGAACATTATGCCTCCATTTAAAACACATATAACTCCAAGGACAGTGCAGTTACTTGGGAAAAAATTCTGCTATGCAGTAGGTGGGAAAAAAAGATTAAAGTGATATATACACTATGTTTGCAGTAACGTAAAAATCCACTCTGAAACAAGCAGAAGGTAATGTATCAAAGTGCGAAATGCAGTTTTATTAGCAATTATGGGAGTCTTTTCCTTAATTCCACATTTCCCGAAATGTGGTCATTTTGCTGCCATAATTTAAAAAGTATACTAAAAAGCATTCCATAAACTATAGCTCTCTCTATAAACATAAAGTATTATCACTGAGAAAGCAGCTTGGATTTGCTTAGGACTGTGCGGAATAAACATTAATTCCAGATGAACGCCGTCCACCTCTGAAGACAGCAGGGGGACAGGTCCCCTCAGAGGGGCTCCTCCCACAGGGCTGAACCAGTGAGCAGAGGGAGGCCCTGCGGGCAGACTGGCCAGCCTGGGTGAAGGCGTGCTTCTAGACACATCTATCCCCAACACCACACCCTGGATGAACGCCGGGCACCCGCCTGTGTGCTCACCATTTCCCACCAGGACGAAGCTGGTGTGTCAGGACCTGGCTACGCTAATGCTGGGCTTCTGAGACGGAGGTGCTGTCACCAGCAGTACAGCTGCTTCAATGAAGCCAGGCCGGGAAATTTGCCTTTTCCCAAACCCCCACCAGTGAAGATTATTCTCCTCTCCCAGAACAGAATAATGTTCACTTGGAAAGAATAGCGTTCATACTTACTCTGTTTCTATTATTACCATTATTATTATTCTAAACATAACAGCATACAAAGGAAATTCCTGATCGAAATCATGCCAGGAGCCGGTCCCAAGGACACAATGATCAATATACCTTGTTTTTGTCCTCAGGTAAGACCTACTCCCCAGGTCGGTGACTTGCAAGCCCAAGGAAAGCAGGACGATAGGACATCCTCAAATGGCCCTCATGTCTTCCCTCCTATAGGGCAGCCCTTCCCAGGGTGGTGCCGACCGCTCAGAGAGGTGTCCCAGCGCGTGGGGAGATGGGCACAGGCGGCAGGGCCAGTCCTGTATCTGAGGCACGTGGATCTGAGCCGCAGTGCTTTCTGGGGAAGCAGCGAGGCTGATGACAACCAGCATGCCATGCTAATTTCCAGGTTTGCTGCCCAGCGGGAAAGTCCTGCTGGCCGAGGGCTGCACCACGCACAAGAGCTCTGCCACGTCCAGGGCGTTGAGTGGGTCCACGCCGCTCACGCCCGTGCCCCCCGTGCCCAGCAGGCTGCCCGGCACGTAGTAGGTGCTCAGTAAGTGCTTGTTGAACTGAATGGCAAAGGGCTTCTCCTCGCTGTGTCGTCTCTGGTGTTCAGCAAGGTGGGCGCTCCAGCCGAACATTTCCCCACACTCGTTACATCTGAACGACTTCTCCCCGGCGTGGACCTTCTGATGTTTGATGAGACAGTGATTCTGGCTGAAGGCCTTGCCGCACTCGCCGCACTTGTAGGGCTTCTCCCCGGTGTGGATGCGCTGGTGCACGATGAGGGACGAGTGGCAGCTGAAGGCCTTCCAGCAGCGGCTGCAGTCGAAGGGCTTCTCCCCGGTGTGGATGCGCTGGTGCACGATGAGGTAGGAGTGGGAGCTGAAGGCCTTGCCGCACTCATTGCACTTGAAGGGCTTCTCCCCGCTGTGGATGCGCTGGTGCACCACCAGGTACGAGTGGCAGCTGAATGCCTTGCCGCACGCGCCACACTTGAAGGGCTTCTCCCCCGTGTGGATGCGCTGGTGCAGCGTGAGGCGCGAGCGGCTGTTGAAGGCCTTGTCGCAGTCACCGCATTTGAACGGCTTGTCCCCGTTGTGGATCTTCTCGTGCACAGTCAGGGACGAGTGGCAGGTGAAGGCCTTCCCACACGCGCTGCACTTGTAGGGCTTCTCGCCCGTGTGGATGCGCTGATGGCGCGTCAGGTGCGTCCTCTGGTTGAAAGCCTTCCCGCACGCGCCACACTGGTAGGGCTTCTCGCCTGTGTGCACGCGCAAGTGCATGTTGAGCAGCGAGCTGCAGCTGAAGGCCTTCTCGCAGGCGCTGCACTTGTAGGGCCGCTCGCCTGTGTGGATCCTGTGATGCACGTTCAGCGATGAGTGGCAGCTAAAGGCCTTGCCGCACTCGCCGCAGAAGAAGGGCTTCTCACCGGTGTGGATGCGCTGATGCTCGATGAGGTTGGTGCTCCAGGTGAAGGCCTTGCCGCACTCGTGGCATTTGTAGGCTTTCTCTCGAGCGTGCCACCGCCGGTGCAGGGTCAAGGACGAGCTCTGGCGGAAGGCTTTTCCGCATTCGCTGCACACGAAGAGGCCATCCCCAGAGGCCGCCACCCGCCTCCTGCTTGGGGCCAGATGGTCACTGTGATCACCGGACTTGCACGGGCCTCTCCCTGCGCCTGCTCTCCGGTGCTTCGTGGCCGCCTCACCAGACTGGAAGCCCTCGGTGGACCCATCAGGAGGGTCTGCTTCTTCAGGAATGTTCTGTGGGGTGAAGAGGGTACGCCCAGAGGGGAAATCCTTCTCAGACACCTCATGGCCCTGCTGGTGCCTCTCCAGGGAAATGTCCCAGCAGCTGGTGGGCGCTGGCCTCTGCAGTGTGGCCTCACCCCTCACCAGAGAGCCTGCCGGACGCTCTCGGGCCCACCCATTGCCCAGACTGGGGCTGTGGATGCTAGACTTCACCAGTGGCTCAGTGATGGGCTCCTGGTAAGGCTCTTCCTTGTGAACACCCTGTTGTTGACACGACTCGTCCTTCACCTCATGCCCAGGCTCCCCTTCTGTAAGAAACAGAAAATGCAATCTTCCATAAGCATGTGGAGAGCTGGCACTAGAACTCAGGCTGTGGTCTGCCGGGGGTTCGGGTGAGCACAGAGAAGAGAGGGGAGACCAACAGCCAGAGCACGCCAAGGCTCGGGGCATGCATCTCGGGTGAGATGGGTGCAAGCCCACAAGAGACGGGGCAGAGGAAGATGGAGATGGGAAATTCCAAATAGAGCCAGGGACCCAGGAAAGGGGCAGGGCTCACGGGGTCTGGCAGTTGGACATGATTCACTTATCGAAACATCGACTGCTGTGTGTATGTACATCTCTGATGTATGTACATCTCTTTAAGAGCTAAATCAGTCTCTTGTCAGCCTCACATGCCAGGGGGATGATCTCCATTGGAGCCACCTCTGCGAACCTTGATCCCCCTCCCTTCCCAACCCAAGGCTGACTCTGCCTTCTTCTCGGTGAGTGAAGCCCTCGTTCCACACACTCCCTGCCCCCTGTCCATTTGCCACTTGTTGAATGTTTCCAGAGATGTGGACATTATTTCTGTCTCTCGCCAGTAGAAGGCAGAGGTTTTTGCCTGTTTTGCTTACCACTGAATTTCCAGCACAGTTGCCCACACACAGTTGGTGTTCAACGTATGTGTTGAAGGAAGGAAGCAGGACCACACGGGGGCGGGGGTGTGAGCACTGAGAGGCAAGGGTCTGTACATCCTTCCATTGTGTTCCCTGCTCACCTGGCCAAGCCCCTCCAGGGGCTTCTCTGGGCATCCACCACGGCTCCTCACCACGTTCCAAGTGGGAGATCACATCTGGCTTGCAGACTGGGGGTCCTGTTTGTAGGGAGGAAGTGGTGTGTGTGGTTCTGAGTGCTGTGGCTCCCCACAGCAGGACAGCGCCAGGAAACAGCCCAGCCCAGCACTAAGAGGTGTGCGCCATCCCCGGGGACGGGGGTCTCACATGCAGAACCTCAAATGAAGCACGTACTCTGAGGACCCCGTGGGTACTAATGTTCCCCTCTGTATCTCCCTTGGAAAGCTCCAGGGCAGGCTGGGCTCCCAGGCCCCTGTCCATCTCCTCCCTCTCTTCTGGCCCCCACCATGGGACCAGCCCCACCTCCAGGCAAGGATGTTGGCAGTTACCATGCACTGCCCAGGCCCAGCATCAGTGCAGAGACCACATCTCCTGCATCTGGGCCTGGCACCAAAGGGAGGCTTGGGAATACCTATTGGCATGGCAGAATGCCCAGACTGAAGGCTGAGCTTGAGAAGCTATCTTACCCAGGGCAAGAAGGTTCTGGTAGTTCTCCAGCATCACGTCACGGTACAAGGCCCTCTGAGGGGAGTCTAGCTGGCCCCACTCCTCCTGTGTGAAGTCCACAGCCACATCCTTGAAAGTCACCGATTCCTGGAATGACACACACATTCTCATTCACTCAGGACAGGAGTGATTCAGACTGTGTTCATGGTTCCGAGGGAGCCACATGTCGACTCAGGACCTTAGGAATGAAGGGTTAACCTTGGGTGACCTTCTCCTGAGTATGGAAGATTGTGCTGTAGATGCCATCTATCTACAGCCCAACATACACAACACGTCTGAACCAGGAATGGCCATGCAGACCCTGGCCTTCTGGACTGGGAGGGCCAAGCTAACTGGCCAGCCCTGGTGCAGGTGCCTCAGTGGGCTGGAGGCTGCTGTAAGTTCTGGGTAAGATGCTATGCTTCCCAGGCTTAAGAATGTCAAGCTTAAGAACTTGAAAGACTAGTACAAAGAACCCAGAAGCCCTATTCAAATCTCACCATTGCAAAAGGACCCTACTTTGGGCAGGAAGCCATTATTACACCCTAAGGAAGTAAACTCTACTTATCAGCACAGGCCCAAAGGACCAAAGGAGCCACTTTGTGTTCTGCCTGCCTGCCTCCCACACCTTCCCACCAGACCCCTGTTCCCCTGCCCTCCCTCAGCTCATGTCCTGACCTGTTCCCACTCTCCCCAACAGTGGTCACTGACACGTGCAGGCACTCCTGTTCTAGAACCCCAGGCTCCTCTGCTGCCTGGGGCTCCTCACCGGCTCTGGAGCCTCCAGGCTGGCATCCCCAATGTTCCTCTAGCTCTTCACGCTCCAATTCCACTCTGCATCCCCCTTGATAGCAGCATATAAGCTCTCCAGGCCCATCAGGGCGCTGACCTAAGGTGGCAAGGGTGTGTCTTTCTTCAAAGACACGGGTACTGTGGGATCTTGGCTTAAATCATAGACAGGGCATTACATTAGACATAACAATGAAGAACAAACCAAGCAGGGGAGGCCTGGCTCCCATCTTGTAAGTGTTTGCTGGGAGTGACTGGCATGCAACCAAGCTCCCAGGGGTTATCAGGTTTCTCTGGAAACCCTGGACCTGCATCAGCACCCATGGTCAGGCACCGTGGTGCACAATGTCAGGCCCTGAGATGAGGCCTTCTGCCTACCAGGAGGTCAGGAAGAGTGGGGGCATCCTTAGGGACCACCAGAGCTTTCACCAACAGCTCTAAAAGTGGCTTATGCTTGGGGTGCCTGGGTGGCTCAGTCGGTTAAGCCTCTGACTTCGGCTCAGGTCATGATCTCACGGTCTATGAGTTTGAGCCCTGCTTTGGGCCCTGTGCTGTCAGTACAGAGCATGGAGCCTACTTTGGATTCTGTGTCTCCCTTTCTCTGCCCCTCGTCCATTCATGCTCTGTCTCTCAAAAAATGAATAAATGTTAAAAAAATTAAAAAAAAAAGTGGTTTATACTTTTAGACAGTTTTCACCATTGCTGTGGACAGAACTGTGTCCACCTGAAATCATATGTGGACACCCTCACTTCCAACATGACTGTATTTGGAGCCAGGGTCTCTTTAGTAGGTATCTGAGGTTACAAGGGGCCATAAGGGTGGGCCCTGATCTGACAAGCTTGGTGGCTGCATTTGAAGAGGACAAGAGATCTCTCTCCCTGCTGCGCATCCCGAGAAGCAAGAGCCAGGAAGAGAGCCTCAGCAAACCGGACCCTGCTGGCACCCTGATCTCAGACTTGCCGCCTCCAGAACTGTGTGAAAATACATTTCTGTTGTTTAAGCCGCCAAGTCAGTGGTATTTTGTTACGGCAGCCCGACCGCAGACAAACACCAACATAACGCAGTAGGAAAGATAAAGCCACTCTTTATAACACACACAAAATGCAAGTCTCGGTGGGACAAGGATCTAAATGTGGGCCCTGCTGGGAGATAGTTCCCTAAATCCCTGGCTAGCATGACAGGAAACCCAGAAACCAGGAGGGGGCGATTTACGTTTCTTCCATGAAAGTTTACATTTTCTGCATGCAACACTGGCAAATCACTAAGAAGAAAGTAAAAAGAAAATGGGCATAGGGTTTAAGCAGACAATTCACAGAACACTGACAAATGACTAATAAGCACATGAGGCGATGCTCAGCTACACTAGATACACAGAAATGATTAATAAAATACCATTTCACACACAGCAGAGAGGCACAGTGTTTAAAGCCTGAAAGTAAGTAGTGGGGGCTGGTCCGTGGGGAAACAGATGGTCTTACACCATTGGATAGGTATCAGGGGGACATCCATTTTGGAGGGCAAAACCTGCTCCACTTTCTCTAGTGAAGCCGAGAGTGTGTGTTCCCTGTGCCTCAGAAGTTCACTCTGAGATTCCTATCCAGCCCGAGTAACTGAGAAAACACTGGAAACATGCTGAACGCCCATCAACCGGTAGGGATGAATATACCACAGAAAACTGTGCAGCACTGAAAATGAACACGGTGGAGTAACTCGTCCTGTGGGGAGCTCTTCAGAGCAGTGTGGTGGGCACAAAAGCAGGCTGAGGGAAACCATGCCCAGTGTGATGCCTGACACGGTACCGTCTAGAACCACACACGGCACCGCGTGGAGTTTACAGATACTCAGATGTGCATCTAGCTCTACTGTCTGGCGGATGAGAGCACAGGCTCTAAGCCCAATGGCCTGGGTGGGCTACCCACTCTTGCCCTTCCTGGCTCCATGAATTGGGGGTGCCTCAGTTTCTTTGTCTGTTAACAGTACCTATGTCATTAATCACAGAGAGGACTGAATGAATTACTACTGTGTGTGAAGCACACACTCGAGTGCCTGGCAGATGGCAGGTGCCCTTTGGTGTTTGCCGTTCGTCACCATCCTCTGATACTGTCACAGACTGAGGAGGGCAGGGGAAGAAGAAGATGGGGGGCCAGGAAGGATGCAAAAAAACCTCTTGCCTTTACCTGCAATATTTTACTTTTTTAAAAGGATTTGGAACAAATATGACACAATTTAGTCATTAATTTTGCAAAGTAGGTACAAAGAGGGTTGTTATTACTCTGCTTAAAAGTTTCAAAATTTTAAAAATAAGAAAAAGCCATTCAAGGAGGAAGACTGCACATTTCCAATGGACATATAAAAAGTAATGATTTTTTTTGGTCAGGAAAACATAGATTGAAACAAAATAACGTAACACTTTTTACCTATCAGGGGAGCACTAATTAAAACCTGGCATCCTGGCAATGAGGAAGCATTTTTGGTGGGAGTGGGAATTGTTCTACTCTTCTGGGTATTCACACTGTAGAAACAAAGTTTCTGCACATAAGGAAGCAAATGCAAGGCTGAGTATTGCCAGCACTGTACTTACCAGAAACCAACCAACCAACCAAGGCATCAGGATGGTTGACTAAATTAGGGTAGGCGCCTACAGGCAGACCACGGAAAATGATGCAGCTATCCAAAGGTATGCGTTGTACATTATGCTAAGTGAAGGAAGCCAAAAAAGGCCACATATGGTATGATCCCACTTATATGAAATGCCCAGAATAAGCAAATACAGAGAGACGAAAAGCAAATTAGTGGTTGCTGAGGGCTAGAGTGATAGCTAATGGATATAGGGTTTCTTTTGGGGGTGATAGAAATGTTCTAAAACTGACTACGGTTGACAGCTGCACTGCCTTGTGAATACACTCAAAACCACTGAATTGTACGCTTGAAAAGGACGGATTTTATGGTATGTGAATTATACGTCCATAAAAACAAAGGGAAGCACTGGAATGTGTACAGTCTGATCCCATTTTTAAAACAATATGGTTAAGCCCCATGTCTACATACGCTGGAAGCTGCTCATGTGAATAAGGAAAGAGATGTGGAAGAATAAGTATCAAAACTGAGGACACTGGCTGTCTTAAGGAAATGTGATTGTAGGTACAGGGAAAGGAGAAGATTATTAACTTTGTTACACAGCAAATATTGGTTTTGTAAATTAAAAAAAAATTACTTTTCAAAGAAGAAGGAAAAGCAAAGCAGGGCAGGGATTAGCAGTAAGATTTTGGTCTGGCCACCCAGTTTCCTTGAGCCTGTTTTCCTGCAGCTAGGGAAAAGACTGGGAGCAGTGGGGCCTCCTGTGGTTGAAGAGAAAATAAAGCAGGGTGAAAGTATCCCAGTCTCAGGTACCAAGGAAAGGACGCAGCGTCTGCCAGTCCCCGCTTGGCCATCTCCGGCCTCTCTGGCTGGGCACACCAAGAGGCTGGAGACCCTGCCCTGGTTCTATGAGAAGAGAACAAACAGCAGTACGTGCCGCGTCCAGAATCGTGTCAGGGATGTCTTCTGTCTCAAGCATTAGAGAAGGGGCAGGCCACAGCAGAGCACGCTGGCGCCCAGAAACGGGGTGAGTTAGGCTCTGGCAGGGGGCGTGTCCTGATACTTCACGCTCACGGAGCTCTGTCGTCGTGGATGAGGAGCAGTGGGAGGTGCCGCTGTGGCCAGAAGATGAAGACACGTGCTCTGAGGTGCTGATGCCTGTGTTCTGCAGCAGGATGGACAGAGGGAAGGCAGGAGAGAGGGACAAGAACAGATTCTGCGTGTGGGCTGGCAGAGTGAAGAAGCAGCAGCCTGGTAAAAACTGCATTTCATGTTCTGCTTCCAGACACAAAAAAGTAACAAGGACGAGGTTTGCCCTGTTCCGTCAGACAACTGCTAAACTGGGCAAAATGTATGAAACAATGATTGAATTCAAGACACTAGACGAGTCGCAGCTCAGAACAGACCTCTGACAGAAGGGAAACAAAATGAGCCCCACAGCCACCCGATCTTCCCACCTGGAAGCAGTTTCCAGACTATAGTGTGGGGAGTGGTGACCCGGACAGAACCTGTGGTCTCACCAACTTGAAGGAGAACAGAGTTTAGGGTGTCCAGGTGATTAAAATTTCTAGGGCTACATGCCAGAGCAGAGGACCCAGAACTCTGGATCCACTTGAGACTGAGTGAGGACCAATAGGCATGTGCCTGGGAGGAAACAACCCCAAACCAGGAAAAGAAACACCAGAAAGAAGTAGGTAGAACAATTATTAAAACTCACACAAGGTTGGGGGTAGTTTATGGTCTCACCAGCCAGAGTGGAATGCCCTCCTGCTGAATGGGCACTGAGAAAAGTCCATAGAAGAGAAGAGCTTCAGTGGTCTGACAAAATTAGCGCAAGACTAAAGCCTTCTCTGGCTCCACCTTAGCAAAACCTAAAGAGCAAGCCTTGAAAGATCCAACTAATACTAAGCAATGCCCACCCAGAACAAATTCCAGAAATATTTAAGAATTCCAAAAAAAAGCCAACACTCAACAAAGTCAAATTCACTCTAGCATCTAGTAAAGCAACTAAAAGGAAAAAATAAGTTAACAAAATCAGAGAAATTAAGAGTATATTAAAATAGTATTTGTTTACCTCATAAGAATGCATAAAGGAGAAACAAAAAAGACACAAGACCTATAGAAAACAAATAACAAAATGGCAGATGTAAATCCAGTCATAGCCATAATTATATTAAATATGAATGGTCTTTGGGGCACCTGGGTGGCTCAGTCGGTTGAGCATCCGACTTCGGCTCAGGTCATGATCTCACAGTCTGTGAGTTCGAGTCCCGCGTTGGGCTCTGTGCTGACAGCTCAGAGCCTGGAGCCTGCTTCAGGTTCTGTGTCTCCCTCTCTCTGACCCTCCCCCGTTCATGCTCTGTCTCTGTCTCAAAAATAAATAAACATTAAAAAAATTAAAAAAAAAAAAGAAATGTGAATGGTCTTAGGGTGCTTGGGTGGCTCATTCAGTTGTGTCTAACTCTTAATTTCAGCTCAGGTCATGATCTCATGGTTCGTGAAACTGAGCCACCACTCTGCACTGCAGGTGTGGAGCCTCCTTGGGATTCTCTCTCTCCTTCTCTCTCTGCCCTTCCCCTGCTTGCATATACACACTCTTTTCCTCTCAAAATAAATAAATAAACTTAAAGTAAACAAATAAATAAATGTGAATGGTCTTAATACTCCAATTCAAAATTAAAGATTGTCAAATCAAATTAAAAAATTAAGACCCAACTATATGTCAGCCACAGAAACCCACTTTAAAAATGAAGACAGGGGCGCCTGGGTGGCGCAGTCGGTTAAGCGTCCGACTTCAGCCAGGTCACGATCTCGCGGTCCGTGAGTTCGAGCCCCGCGTCAGGCTCTGGGCTGATGGCTCAGAGCCTGGAGCCTGTTTCCGATTCTGTGTCTCCCTCTCTCTCTGCCCCTCCCCCGTTCATGCTCTGTCTCTCTCTGTCCCAAAAGAAATAAATAAACGTTGAAAAAAAAAAATTTTTAAAAATGAAGACAAGGGCACGTGGGTGGCTTAGTCGGCTAAATGTCCGACTCTTGATTTCAGGTCAGGTCATGATTTCACGGTTCGGTTGGTGAGATCATACCCCGTGTTGGGCTTTATGCTGACAGTGTGGAGCCTGCTTGGGATTCTCTCTCCCTCTCTTTCTGCCCCTTCCTGGCTTGTGCATGATCCTTCTCTCTCAAAACAAATAAACATTAAAAAAACAAAGACAAATACACCACACATACACAATAAATAAAAATAAACATCAAATAAGAAAAAAAGAAAAACAAAGACAAATGTAGTTTAAAAGTAGAAGAATGGGGGGCGCCTGGGTGGCGCAGTCGGTTAAGCGTCCGACTTCAGCCAGGTCACGATCTCGCGGTCCGTGAGTTCGAGCCCCGCGTCAGGCTCTGGACTGATGGCTCGGAGCCTGGAGCCTGTTTCCAATTCTGTGTCTCCCTCTCTCTCTGCTCCTCCCCCGTTCATGCTCTGTCTCTCTCTGTCCCAAAAATAAATAAACGTTGAAAAAAAAAAAAAAGTAGAAGAATGGGAAAAGATATATCCTGCAAATACTAATCAAAAGAAAGCTGAAGTGGCTACATTAACATTAGACAAAGCAGATTTCAGAGCAAAGGACATCATCAGAGATAAAGAGAGATGTTACATAATAATCACTATGTGATTATGTAATGGTCATCATCACAACAGCAATTCATTAAAAGCTCACAACATTATAGATGTACCTACCAAAAGAGCTTCAAAATACATAAAGCAAAAACCTGATAGAACTGAAAAGACAAATCCACAATTATACTTGGTAATTTCAACAATAATCTCTCCCAATAATTGATAGAACACATAAGCAAAAAATATGTAAGGACATAAAACAATTGATTAACACATCATTCAACTTAATTAACATTCACATAACACTCTAGCTGACAAAAGCAGAAGACACATTCTTTTCAAGTGCATATAGAACATTTATCATGGTAAACCACATTCTGAGCAATAAAATAAATCTTAGTAAATTTGAAAAAATTCAAATCATACAAAAGTTCCTTCTCTAACTACAACAGAATTAAACTAGAACTCAATAATAGAAAGATATCTGGAAAATCCTCTAAATATTGGGACATTAAACAACACATTCCTAAATACCACATGGTTGAAGAAGAAATCACAATGGAAACTGGAACTATTTTGAACTGAATACAAATGAAAATACAACATAAAGTTTGTGGGATGTAGCTAAGGTAGTGCTAAGAGGGAAATTTATAGCATCGGATGGTATATGAGAAAAGAAGGAAGGTGCCAAATCAATATCTGAGTTTCAACTTTAAGAAACCAAAATAAGTAGGGGCACCTGGGTGGCTCAGTCAGTTAAGCAACTGACTTTGGCTCAGGTCATGATCTCATGGTTCGTGAGTTCGAGCCCCACATTGGGCTCTGTCCAGACAGCTCAGAGCCTGGAGCCTGCTTCAGATTCTGTGTCTCCCTCTCTCTCTGCCCCTCCCCCATTCACTCTCTGTCTCTGTTTCTCTCTCTCAAAAATAAATAAATATTTTTTTAAAATTTTAAAAAAAGAAACCAAAATAAGTAAAGGAAGGAAATAATATGGATCTAAAATCAATGAAATAGGAAACAGAAATTCAATAGAGAAAATCAAATCAAAAGATGGCTCTTGGAAATGATCGATAAAATTGATAATTAAACATATATTTACTATTTGACTCAGCAATTCCACTTAGGTATTTATTCTAGAGAATTTAAAACAATTTATTCTAGAGAATTTAAAACAGAGTACAAATATCTATATTTGTACTCAAATATTGATAGGTTTACTTGTAATAGCCAAAACTTGGAAACAACCTAATATCTCTCAGCTAGTAGATGGATGAACAAATTGTAAATATCCATACAGTCTTTTGGGCTGAGTTGTGACCCCTCCAAATTCACATGTTGAAGTCCCAGCCCCTAGTACCTCAGAAAAATGACCATGCTTGGAGAGAGGGTCCTTAAAGAGATAATAAAGGCAAAATGAGGTCATTATAGTGAGCCATCATCCAACAGGACTGGTGTCCTGATAATAAAATGAACTTTGGACCCAGACATGTACAGAGAAAGACCATGTGAAGTCACTGGGAGAAGGTACCTTTACAAACCAAGAAGAGCAGCTTCAGAAGAAACCAATCCTGCTGAAATGTGGATCTTGAACATCCAGAACTGAGACAATAAATTGGTTGTTTAAGCCATCTGTAGCACTTTGCTATGGCAGCCCTTGTAAACTAATACAAATGGTATATTACTTAGCAATAAAAAGGAACAAACTATTGATTCACATAACGATATGAACTCAAAGCATTACGCTAAATGAAATTAGAAACTAAAAACTATGTGGGGCACCCGGCTGGCTCAGTTGGCAGACCCAACTCTTGATCTCAGGGTTATGGGTTTGAGCCCCATGTTGGGTATAGAAATTACTTAAAAATAAAATATTTAGGGATGCCTGGGTGGCTCAGTTGGTTGAGCGTCCAACTCTTGGTTTTGGCTCAGGTCATGATCCCAGGGTCATGGGACTGCAACCCACGTTGGGCTCCGTGCTGAGAGTGGAGCCTGCTTAAGATTTCTCTCTGTTCCCCTCTACCTACTCACGGGTCTCCCTCTTAAAAAAAAATAAAATAAAATCTTTAAAAAACAAAACTAGGGGCGCTTGGGTGGCTCAGTTGGTTAAGAGTCCAACTTCAGCTGTCATATCTCACAGTTCATGGGTTCAAGCCCTGTATTGGGCTCTGTGCTGACAACTCAGAGTCTGGAGCCTGCTTCGGATTCTTTGTCTCCCTCTCCCTCTTCCCTTACTCATGCTCTGTCTCTGTCTCTGTTTCTCTCTCAAAAATAAATAAACATTAAAAAAATCTTTTTAAAAAGAAACCAAACACTACATACTATGTATTTCCATACACAATTCTTAAAAAATGCAAAACTGTGGCTGCCACAGGATTGGGGGAGAGGACTGACTGTAAAGGGGTATGAAGGAACTTTCTGGGTGATGGAAATGTTCTATGTTATGATTGTGGTGCTGGTTACATTTAACAAAACTCATCAAATCCTGTACTTAAAATTGGAGAACTTTATATAAATTATACCTCAATAAATGTGATTCAGAAAACCCACTGGATTTCATGGAGATGAGAAAGTGGGGGTGAGGACACATGCTGAGAACATGCCCATAACTGAGGCAGGCAGGGATGAAGCATAATGGTCATGGCATTAGCAGAAGAAAGGAGAAACATAGGCAGAAACAAGCTCCAGAGACAACAGAATGTGGTGTTGGAGAAAGGGGGCTATCAGAGGCTACAAGGCTTCTGTGTGAGGGTGTCAAAAGGCGAGGGCAAGATAGGATCTGAGCCTTGTGAAGGCCCATCAGGGGGTATTCCCAACCCACTGGGAGAAGCCCATGTCTGGTGTGCATTCATTCTGTAGAATAGGAAACAAATCCCAGGGGGAAGATGTGGGAATCAAATGTGTGGTACTGAAACTGGCAAGGAAGTCAGAAAAGACTGTGGGGGTGGGGGGGATGTCCCAGGAGAGCAAAACACTTGACTGTGAGTCTGAGTGGGACTGCTGGGAGAGAAGAGTACTCAGGAGAGGAGGACCAGTTACTCAAGGATCTAACAAGCTGATCCTTTAGGAATAACACCTATGAACAAGAAAGGTACTACCTTGAGGGAGTCACTCACAGGTGCATGCACACTTCCTATTGAACCATTCGAAGGTAAGTTGCAAACATCATATCTTACCCCACATGCTTCACCTTGTATATTCTAAGGATACTCTCTTACCCAATCACAGTGTTATCATCACACCCAAGAAATTTAATGTTGATACTATATGATCTAAGATAAATCCATTTTCAAATGTCCTCAATTGTCCCAAACTTCCTTTGATTGAATTTTTTGGATCTCTGACCCATCAAAGATCACATACAGCATTTGACAGTCATTTCAATCTTGAGTGTTTTATAGAACAAAAGAGCATTCTAACACATTACAGAAGCTAGGCACATCTCATAATGCGGTTTTTATAGTTACTTCTATTTTTTTTGTAATCAGACCCCTTTCAAGTGGGAGGTTAACAGAATCACAAAACCCTAAAAAAGTCAAAGGACCCTCCATCCTCCAGCCCTTCTCACTACTGAACACTCTCTTTATCAACTGTACCCTTTTAAATACTGTGAAGGATGGGGGTGGTTTAGGTGGTAGAACAAAATGAGAAACAAAACCCAAAGTCTGTGAAAGGAGGGATTTGGGCCCTACTTAGCTGCAGAAGTGGCCCCAGGGCCAATTCCTCGCTGAGCTCCCAAATCTGCTAAAACTCCAGGTCTTTCCTTGACAACCCCATTTCAGGGTCCGTACAGTGGAAATGCAGACAGGGACGCACCCCCTTACCAACACTCTTACCCTGGTGCTGCAATGCAGCCTTTCCTTCAACTGTTCCACACCCCCCTACCTGATTCCATCCCAGAAAATTCTCCCCAAGGAGGGCCATCCCCCAGGTCTGCATGTGAAGGTGACTGAAGTGATTGGGTGAGCTGTCATCTACGTGCTTAGGTTCCACTAAAACCACTCCTCTGAGCTCCTGCTATAATGCTGGGCAAATGACCCACCCACTGGGCTGAATCAGGCTGGAAGGGACACTCATTTCAAGGGCACACTTGGACTCTTCTACCAGAGCTGTTCCCTTGCCCAGAGCTTCCTAAGGACGGGAGAGCAGGCACCCCAGATTGGGAGAGGGAGAGAGGTGGTCCTTGAATGACTTGAAGATCCTGGGCAGAAGAAAAGTGCCAACCCCCTTTATAAAGAGCGAGATGTTCAGAAGGAAAAAAAGACAACCACTCACCTCGGACCTGGCTTCCAGGAGACCCTGACCCAATTTATCCTCTGGATTCTTTCTGAGGGTAAGAGCAGGCTCCTGGGAGGGCAGAGCTGAGGAGGAGAAATGAGTCAAAGGGGCTGTTCTGCCCATAGCCACCAGGCGCATGGCTGAACTAAATAGAGCCCACTCCACCCCTGGCATGGGGGAGGATCAGAGAGAAGTCAGGAACAGCCCATATAGATGGGGTAGGGAGGGAGCCCTAATATCCAACACAATCCGACAGGCATCAGGGATTAATTCTGCCAGTGTCTCAGGCACTCCAATCAAGAAGGAAGAATACTGCCATTCCCTTCCTCTTCAGCATGCTTGAGACGTGGAAGTAAACGGGTGCGCACGGGGGCCTGACTCTGCTAGGTGCTTCTGGGAAACTAGGCTGACATCTCTGGGTGTCAGTCTCAAGCGCAAGGCCACAGACCCAGTGACTAGAAGAGTCAACTGTACCTGTCTCCTGGGGCTTCGGGGCAGGGGTCTCCATGGCGCCCCTCGGCAGTGTTCCCCGGAGGCGTGGGCAGCTCTGCAGCCTCCTGGGCCCCAGGCCAGGCCCAGAGGCGCGGGTCCTGCTCCTGGGGCTCAGGGACAGCCTGCAGGGGAGCCCCGTGGGGTTGCACGCGCACTCCCGGCTGCACGGTCACGCACGCGGAGACTCCTGAGTTCCCCTCAAGGTCGGGGTCAAGCTGGCTCGGCAAGCGCCACACACCCGAGGCTGCGCTCACGCCCCATCACCCGCGACCTGGGGCACTGCGTTGGGGGACCAGGGCCGGTCTCAAGCTCAGCCGTCTGGAGGCAGCGGGCGTAGAACGCGGCCCCTCCGCGGACTGACAGACCGACCGACGCTCGGACAGATGCGCGAGCAAGCGGGCCGGCCTCCCACAAAAGCGGACCCACGACCACAAAGGAGCAGCTCAGCGACCGCCGCGGGAAAGTACGCCTGCGCGGACCGGACGCGAACTACAACTTCCGGTAGCCTTTGCGTCGCGCTGGCGCGGACTCCATTGAGAGAATGCAGTCGGGGTCCCGGAGCTGCCTGGCACCTCGACGCGAACCGGCTTTGTAAGCACAGGCTTCTGGGAAATGTAGTTCCCAGCGCAGCAACTAAACTCTCTGGCCCCGCCCCACTCTTCCTCCCACTCTTTGCTGCATAAGGCTCTTGTGTCTCGGTGGGTGGGTGCGTGAGTGAATGAGGGGAGTGAGTGTCTCTCTCTCTCTCATTGGGGATGTGAGAGGACGGTACCCAGAAACGTGGAAATATCCTATCAGTTCGTCCATGCCTCCAGATGGCGTCGGGTGGGCTCCGACCCACATTCATTTTTGCGAATCCTCAGGCCTCTGGTCTTAGGGACCCTAGAGGTGGTGGCCTGCACCCTGGACCCCGAAGATGGGAGACCCCGAGCCCTGGTGGGACTGCCCACCCTTAGGAGCTTGGAAAGGAGGATCTGGGCTGTGGCACAGCTCTGGCACAGTCCCGTAACTTTATCACAGTGATGATGTCGATATTTATTGAGGACCAACAACATGCCAGGCACCTTTCTTGCCTGGAAAGAGCTTGACATGTATTTTCTGGCAGAACATTCACAACAGCTCAGTGAGGTTTGGTAAATATTATTACCTTCGTTTTAGAGATGAGGAAAATTGGGCACAGCGTGGTGGGGTAACTTGTCGCAGGTCACACAGCCAGGAGGATGAAGAGCCAGGCTTTGAACCCAGGCCGAGTAACTCCAGAAAGAAGTTTATTACCAGGTTCCTGAGAGCTAGTTTGGGGTGAGGCAGACTGGAAACTTTTCAGACCCCTACCTTGACTACAGGTAGGCTTGGCCACATACAGGGTTTCATTTGACACCAGCGAGCTGTGCTCAGTGCATACCGTGTTCAATAGCAACCCCAGGGCAAAAGCCTGGGTGGGTGTGAGACTGTGTGTATCTGAATCTCACAAGTCTGGTTGTGAATCTGTGAGTGTGGTGGTGAGTGGTTGTTGTATTATAGGGCTGGTTATCGTGTGAGTCCTTGTGTATAGGTGAACCTGTGTATATATATTTGTGTCTCTGTGGGTCTTACAGATCTTGTTTCTTTGTATCTGTTGCACAATCACCCTATGTTCATTTTGACTCTGTGTGTTTCTTGCCTCATTTCTCGTGTGTGTGTGTATATGGGTGTGCCTCTGAGAAAGAGTGTATGCATGCAATCTGGTCTGCGGGCTTGTATCTGCTGCTCTCTTACAGTTCTGGTATGTGTCTGGATGTGTGTATGTGTGTAAGCTTTCTGTACATGGAAATGTAATTTGCACTTGTGGACTTGTGAGTCTGGTGTGATTCTGTATGTGATGGCATATAGCTGTTGACTTACAGGTCTGGTCTGAGTCTGTATAGATATGTGCTCGTGTATGTGTGTATGTCTCACAGGTCTGAGTGAATGACTATGTGTGTATTTGCTCCTGTGCCCCTCTGTGTGTTTTTGCCTGTAACTATTTGTGGATGGTTCAGAGAATCATCTGTGCCTGTGTTCTGTGTAACAGTGTGTGTATGTCTTGTACAGGTGAATCTGTAAACCTGTATGTGTGTGGCTGTTCTCTCACAATTCTAGTTTGTGTCTGGGTAGATACACACCTTTGTAAATCTGTGGGTTTCACAGGTCCAGTTATGAGTGTGTGTATGCTGTATATGTTACTCTGTATGTCACTCAGTGTGTCTGTGTGTACCTGCAGTGCTCATCGGTGTGTGTATCTTTATGTATCTTTGCTCCTGTGTACATATTTATGTCACTGTGGGTCTCATGGATCTGGTTGTGTGACTGTAAATCAGTACCATCCCAGGGATTCCATATTAAGTGTGCTGTCCACTCATATCTCTGCCTACCAGTCCTGAAAAGTAACAAGACAGTAGCTACAGGGATGTGTCCAGTCTAAAATAAAGAAGTGGATTGGAGGATGCAGTTATTGCTTTCTACTGACTGTAGAATTCTGGAGCTGTGAAAGGCATTTAACAGAGAATAGGTACTGTAAGACTCTTAGATAGAGAGATATCCTAGGTTACTTTCTGACTCCTGAGGGTCATCCATGTGAAATCCTGAGGGCTGATTAGCAGGGCCATGTGAAATTCCAAAGAAATATGGGTGTATATGCCACTTTAAAGGTAAAAATCTCACAGCGTATACCAATGTCAACTTACTATGTTATATGCCTGAAAATAATATAATATTGTATGTCAATAATACTTTAATTTAAAAAAACTCTTTAAAATGGGAGATTTTACAGACAAAAACACATTAATAATGTCTTATTACATTAATGTTTGGTGTTATAACCTAAATACCTTCTCTAAGTACCTGTATAGGTAGCTTGTTGTCAGACTAATCCTCTTGCCAATAGCAGCTACAAACTTGCACAGAGGAATGAATCTCAAGCAGATAGTGGGCTAATGACACATAGTCCAGAGTTTGAGGGCTTCCAGAATGGTTCTATTATTTAAATACATTTTAAAAAATGTTTAGGGGCACCTGGGTGGCTCAGTTGGCTCAGTTTATATATATATATATATATATATCTGTATGAAGAGATCTTTATATTACTCACATAAGCAAAAACCCTTTGGAGTTCTCAGTAATTTTAAGAGTATAAAGAGCTCTTCAGTTCACTGAAGAATTTTAGAAATATTTGTTAATTCATTAAAAAACAATAAGCCAAATACATGCTGTATTAGTTTCCTAGCACTGCTGTAGCAAAATACCATAATGTCTCATTGCTCTGGAAGCTGGAGATCTGAGATCAAGTTATCAGTAGGTCTGGTTCCTTCTGAGGATTATGAGGAAGAATCTGTTCTATGACTTCCATAGCTTCTGGTGGCTTACTTCAATCTTTTGCATTTCTCGGCTTATAGAAGTATTATTCCAATCTCTGTCTTCATCTTCACATGACATGCTTCCTGTGTGTGTGTCTGTCTCCAAACTTCCCTTTCTTATAAGGACACCAGTCATGTTAGCTTAGGGCCCACTCTAAAGACCTCATTTTAATTTGACTGCCTCTACAAAGACCCTATCTCTAAGTAAGGTCACATTCTCACAGATCAGGCATTAGGATCTCAACATATGAATTGGGGAGGGGGCACACAGCCAATAACAAATTTTAACATAAATGACATATTTTAAAAATGAAATAAAAATACTATATTTTCCAAAACAGAAGTAGTGAGAAGAGTGGCACCATTTGACTTGTGTGTGTGTGTATGCAAATCTCCTTAATATAATAGAAGACAGCTGGATCTTCAAAAGTGCTTCAGCATTCAATCTTTTGTGATATCACACATCATATAGATTCTAGAAAACTACATTGAATGCTTATGAGAATATTCTTATAATAAATGTTTTTATCCTGTGGATCTCTTAAAAGGGTCTTGAAGAATTCCAGAAGTTCTTATACTACATTTCACTTTGAGAATCATTGATCTAATGCATATGTAATTGGAGTCTTAGAAGGAGAGGAAAGAATGGAGCAGAAGAATTATCTTAAGAGATAGCAGCCATATTCCTCCCCACTCCCCCAAACTGAGGAAAGACATTAACCCTGAAATCCAAAAACTTCAGGAATTCCAGAAAGGGCAAACATAAAGAAGAACCTAGTGAAGGGGCGCCTGGGTGGCTCAGTCTTATTAAGCGTCCGACTTCAACTCAGGTCATGATCTCGCAGTCTGTGAGTTCGAGCCCCGCAGCGGGCTCTGTGTCCTGCTTCAGATTCTGTGTCTCCCTCTCTCTCTCTGCCTCTCTCCCACTCATGCTCTGTCTCTCTCTCTCTGTATCAAAAATAAATAAAAACATTAAAAAAAAAAGAACCTAGTGAAACCTAGTGAAACTGCTGAAAACAAAGGATGGAAAGCAAAAATAACAACAAAGAGACAGTCCAGTAGGGAAACAATAAAAAATAATTACAGATGACTTTTCATCAGAAATGATGGCAGCCAGAAGACAATTAAATGAAATCTTCACAGTGGTGTAAGAAAAACAGAGAAACCCTACTTGTCAACTAAGAATTCTATGTTCAACAAAACTTACTTAAAAGTTAAAAGCAATATATATTGAGATATTTCAGAAAATCAAAACCTGAGAGAATTCATTAAAGGCAGTATGCAGATGTCAATGAATTTCTTTTGGATGAAAGAAAATTAAAGTTTTTAAAAAATCTATAAATTGTTTAAGGCAAAAACATAATAAAGTATTGTTGGATTTATAACACATGAAGAAGTAAAATAAATTGCAATAATAGCATAAAGGGTTCTGTAAAGTAGTATAATATTAATTTAAGGTGTTGTGATAAAATAAAAACACATATTGTAATGCAACTGTTAAGAAATATGCAAGAGGTATACTTATGAGATCAAATTGAACCTTAAAAATTCCTTGATTCATCCAAAGAAGGTATAAAAGGTGAAGCAAAGGGAACAAAGAAGCTAAGGGACAAAGACATAACAAAGATAGTAAACATGAAACAAACTGTTCCAATAATTAAAGTTAGTGGACTAAACACACTCTCTAAAAGGCATAGAATACTGGGGTGTCTGGCTGGCTCAGTTGGTAGAGCATACAAGTCTTAATCTCAGGGTTGTGGGTTCAAGCCCCACAAAGGATGTAGAGATTATTTGAAAATAAAATCTTTTTAAAAGGCAGAGATTATCATGCTGCAAGAAAAATTAGATGCAATTATAGGCTCTTTATAAAAGATACCCTCGGGGCGCCTGGGTGGCACAGTCGGTTAAGCGTCCGACTTCAGCCAGGTCACAATCTCGCGGTCCGTGAGTTCGAGCCCCGCATCAGGCTCTGGGCTGATGGCTCGGGGCCTGGAGCCTGTTTCCGATTCTGTGTCTCCCTCTCTCTCTGCCCCTCCCTCGTTCATGCTCTGTCTCTCTCTGTCCCCAAAATAAATAAAAACGTTGGGAAAAAAAAAAATTAAAAAAAAAAAAAAAAAAAAAAAGAAAAGATACCCTCTAGTTATAAAGACACAGAGAAATAGAAAGGAAAAGGATGCAAAGAAATTATTTTGTGAAAAACAATCATCACTAGAAAGATGGAGTGGCTACTGAGATCAGAAAAAGTAGACCTAAAGATAAGGAGTATTACCAGATATTGAGAAGGACATTTAATAGTGATAAAAGAGTGTGTTCTTCCTGAAGACATAATCCTAAATGTTTATACAGCTAAAAATATAGCTTCAAAATACATTAAATCAAAAATTAAAATGTAATAAGTACATTAAATAAATATTTTACACAAGTAAAAGAAGAAATAGACACATCTGCAAACATTTCAAGGAGATTTGAAAAATTCTGTCAGCAACTGATAGAACACATAGGCCAAATACAAAAGAATTCGGAGAATTAAATAATACCATTAATGAACTTGACCTAATTGACATGTACAGAGCACCCTACCCAACAACGGCAGGATACATTCTTTTCAAATTAATATGAAACATACATCAAGATAGACTAATGCTGTCCTGTTAAACAAGTTTAATAATGTCAGAATAATTGAAATCATACAGCGGATTTTCTCAAAGCACAATGGAATTAAAATAGATATCAAAGGCAAAAAAATAACTTAAAGCATCCCCAAATATTTGGAAATTAAATAACACTTACAAATAACCATGTGTCAAAGAAGAAATCGTAAGGGAAATAAAATATTTTTTAGTTAAAACAATTTGGTGGGGTGGGAAAATGGGTGATGGGCATCGAGGAGGGCATTTTTGGGGATGAGCACTGGGTGTTGTATGGAAGTGAAGAATCACGGGTATCTACTCCCCAAGCCAAGAGTACACTGTATATACGCTGTATCTTAGCTAACCTGACAAAAAATTGCATATAAATTTTTTAAGGTTTATTTTTGAAAGAGAGAGCACAAGTTGGGGAGAGGCAGAGAGAGAGGGAGACAGAGAATCCAAAGCAGGCTCTGTGCTATCTGCACAAACCCAACATGGGGCTTGAACACACAAACCCGTGAGATCATGACTTGAACTGAAGTCAGACGCTCAGCCGACTGGGCCACCCAGGCACCCCAGGAAATAAGATATTTTAAGATAAATTATGAAAATATATTTCAAAATTCATGAGATGCTGCTAAAACAGTACTTGGAGGACACTCATATATTAGAAAAGAAAAAAAAGGTTAGAAAACATAATTTAAGCTACTAAAAATGACAAGAAATGAACCCAAAGAAAGTAAAAAACAAGAGCAGAAATCAATGGAATAGAAAACATATGAATAATGAAAATCAACAAAGCCAAAGCAGACTATTTCAAAAGTTGAATAAAACAGGTAACCCTCTGTAAAACTGGCCAAGAAAGAGAGAAAACACAAATTACCAATATAAAGAGTGAAAGAGAAGAGATACCTATACTTTCGGCATTTAAAGGATAATAAGGGAGTATTATTAACAAATTTAACAACAAATTGCTAACAAATTTGACAACTTAGATAAAATTAACAATTCCTTGAAAAATGGATCTTACCAAATCAGAGAAAAAAAAAATCTGAATAGCCCTATAAAACAGAACAAAACAAACAGAAACCCTCTAAAATTATAATTTAAAACCTTCTTAGAAATAAAATTTCAGACTCAAGTGGTGAATTCCACTAATCATGTAAGGACTAAATTATACTAGTTTTTCAGAAAGTATTTTACAAAACAAAGGGGGGAGGGAACACTTCCTAGGTCATTTTCAGAGGCTTAAATAATCCTAATGCCAAAATCTGACAAGAACATTGCAAAGAAAGAAAATTACAGAACAATGACGCAAGAAGACAGAAGTGAAAGTCTTCAAATATTAGCAAATCCAATCCAGCAATACTTTAGAAAGGATAATATATCATGACCAAGTGGAGTTTATTCAAGGAATGCGAATTAGTTTAACATTTCAAAATCAGTCAATGTAATTAGCTTAATTAACAGAGTAAATGAGAAAAAAAATGTCCTCGATAAGGAAAAAAATCATTTGAGAAAATAAGACATTTTTTATGGGTAGACATGGACAGGCTCACTTTAAAATTTTAACAGAAAAGCAAAGGATCAAAAAAGGTTGGGATTATTTGGAAGAAGAATGAAGTTGAAAAAGTTATGTGAAAAAGTTGGTGTAATGAGGGTTTGCTAGTGGTAAGGCAAATTAGATTGGTAGTCTAAGACTGAAAGTTTCCCCTGACAAACTTTGTTTCTAATGTTGTGTGTAAGAATCAAAATTTCACACATTGCCTGAACATCTTTGAGCCACACAGGGCCCCCCAGGCCAAAATGTGGATTCCTCTACTCTTGCCAACATGCTCCTTGTCCGACAGGAAAGGCTCCTAATCCAGGTAAATCCAGGTAAAGGGGAGTAAATGAAATTATAACTTTGTTTTCTGTAAAGTAGTATAATATGAATTTAAGGTGTTGTAGTTTCACTATCATTGTCCTATCCTCACCTCACCTTGCTAGCCCATGAATTATTCACAGGAGCTAATCACATTCTCTGGTAGAAACCAGGTAACAGCTCACTCTCTTGCTGCCTCCCATTACTCCTAATGGTTTGCTCTGTTCCTGAGTGCAACCTACGCGTGGTGTTTGTGTGGTTTCTTTCCCTCAGCTGTGAATATATGTGAGTAATAAACTTCTTTCAGGCATCAGGCCAGTGTCAGGTGTCATGCATTTAGCTGTCTTATATTATGCAGGGTGGGGGATTTCACTTTCACCAATGGGAGAAATAGGAGGTTACCTTAACAGCGTTTGCTACAAAAATAATCAATCAGAGAAGACATAAAATTATCTTCAGAAAAACACTTCTGCCTTCTATTTTTCAGGAAAAAGATACCTTCTCTAGTTTTTGCAAAACAATTCAATTACAAAACAAGTAAGTTCTCTATATGGTACAGTTTAGGACTATTGTGTTGCCTAATTTACAAGCTTTGCTTTTTAAAAGATATTTGTATACAGTGTAGAATGTTGACATATTATAGTTTATTATGCACACCCTCAAGTTCAGGAAATTTATTCCGTAAAGGGCTAGATAGTATTTTAGGTTTCACAGGCTTGTTATTATCTGAATTGTGTTCCCTCCAAATACATGTTGAAGCCTGCTATGGTCTGAATGTTTGTGTCCTACAAAACTCATGTTGAAATCCTGACCTCTGGGCATGTCGGTGGTTCGGTTGGTTAAGCATCTGACTTTGGCTCAGGTCCTGACCTCAAGGTTCATGAGTTTGAGCTTTGCATCAGGCTCCATGCTGACAGGCAAAGTGTGCTTGGGATTCTCTTTCTCCCTCTCTCTGATCCTCCTCCACTTGCACATGCTCTCTCTCAAAATAATAAGTAAATAAACTTAAAAAAAAAAATCCTGACCTCAAAAGTAATGGTACTAGGAAGTGGGGAACTTTGGGAGGTGATTGGGTCATGAAAGTAAAGTCTCATCAATAGGATTAGTACCCTTATAAAAGAGACCCCAGAGAGATCCCTCATCTTTCCCACCATGTGAGGTCGCAACAAAAAGATGGCCACCTATGAACTTGGAAATGGACTCTCACCAAACACTGACTCTGCCAATAGCTTGACCTGAGACTTTCCACTTTCCAGAACTGTGAGAAATTTCTGTTGTTTTAAGCCACCCAGTCTACAGTATATCTGTTACAGCAATCTGAACAAATTAAAACAAATCCCTGAACCCCAATGTGACTATATTTAAAGACAGGGCTTTTCAAGATGTGATTATAGTTAAGTGAGGTCATAAGGTGGGGCCCTAATCCAAAAGGACCAGTGTTCTTATAAGAAGAGGAAGAGACACCAAGGATAAGTGCACAGAGGAAAAGCCATGTAAGGACACAGCAAGAAGATGGCCATCTCTAAGACAAGGAGAGGAGACTCAGAAGAAACCAAACCCACTGGCACCTTGATCTTGGACATTAGCCTCCCAAACTGTGAGACATTAAATTTCGGTTGTTTGATCCATTCTGTGATGTTTTCTTATAGCAGCCCTAAAAGCTGTACAAGCTATACAGGCTGTGTCACAACTACTCAACTTTGCCTTCATACAACGAAAGCAGACATGGACCATATATAAACAAATAGATGTGACTGTGTTCCAATAAAATTTTATTTATAAAAACAGGTACAGGCTGGATTTGGCCCAGGGGCCACAGTTTGCTGTCCCCTGATCTATGGTATTTAAAGCTCCATATATAGGGGCGCCTGGGTGGCTCAGTCGGTTGAGTGGCCGACTTCGGCTCAGGTCGTGATTTCGTGGTCCGTGAGTTCGAGCCCCACGTCGGGCTCTGTGCTGACAGCTCAGAGCCTGGAGCCTGTTTCAGATTCTGTGTCTCCCTCTCTCTCTCTCTGACCCTCCCCCGTTCATGCTCTGTCTCTCTCTGTCTCAAAAATAAATAAACGTTAAATAAATAAATAAAAAATAAATAAAGCTCCATATATATAACAGGGGACATCAGATTTGAAATGTGAGGCCTCCTCCAATAAATATAGCATCATTTATAGATTTAACAGACATTACTTCTACACCTTTTCTAGAAATTCAGCATGATGTATAAAAAGATTTAACTTTCATGTGTGACTTTGTGGTTTTAAATATATATTTTTTAATGTTAATTCATTAAAAATTTTTTTGTTATGTTTATTCATTTTTGAAAGAGAGAGACAGAGTACAAGCAGGGGTGGGGCGGGTACAGAGGGGGGGTTTGCACAGAATCTGAGGCAGGCTCCAGGCTCTGAGCTGTCAGCACAGAGCCCGACGCGGGGCTCGAACTCACAAACCACGAGATCATGACCTGAGCCAAAGTCGGACACTCAACGACTGAGCCACCCAGGCGCCCCTAACGTTTATTCATTTTTGAGAGACAGAGACAGAGCATGAGCGGGGGAGGGGCAGAGAGAGAGGGAGACACAGAATCTGAAGCAGGCTCCAGGCTCCAAGCTGTCAGCACAGAGCCCAATGTGGGGCTCAAACCCACAAATGGTGAGATCGTGACCTGAGCCAAAGTCAGGCGCTCGAGTGACTGAGTCACCCAGGTGTCCCGTAACTCTGTGGTTTTAAAGATATTATTTATAAGGTCCTGTCTCAGTATTTTTCCTTTAGCTTTTAGTAAGAGGTCATATTACATTAAAACATTTCACACATTTTTTGCTTTTTTAGTTTTTCTTAATGTTTATTTATTTTGAGAGAGAGAGAGAGAGAGAGAGAAAGTGGGAGGAGCACAGAGAGAGAGCAGAGACATAATCCCAAGCAGACTCCATGCTGTCAGTGCAGAGCCTGACACAGAGCTCAATCCCACGAACCATGAGATCATGACCTGAGCCCAAATCAAGAGTCAGAAGCTGAAGTGATTCCACCACCAGATGCCCCTACTTTTTTAGTTTTATAATGAATATATTAGTATTGAATACATGAAGTAAAATATTTTCCATAATTGTATTTGTATGATTTCTTTTATTAATATATTCATGTTGATTCATAGGGGTACATGCACCCCAATGTTTATAGCAGCACTATCAACAATACCCAAATTATGGAAAGAGCCCAAATGTCCATCAACTGATTAAAGGATAAAGAAGATATAGTGTATATATACAATGGAATATCACTTGGCAATCAAAAAGAATGAAATCTAGCCATTTCCAACAATGTGGATGGAACTAGAGTATATTATGCTAAGCTAAATAAGTCAGTCAGAGAAAGACAAATATCATGATTTCACTCATATGTGGAATTTAAGAAACAAAACAGATGAACACAGGGGAAGGAAAGGAAAAATAAGATAAAATGAGAGAGGGAGGCAAACCATAAGAGACTCTTAAATACAGAGAACAAATTGAGAGTTGCTGGAGGGGATGTGTGTGGGGAGGATGGGCTAAATAGGTGATGGGTATTAAAGAGAGCACTTGTTGGAGTGAGCACTGGGTGTCATATGTAAGTGATGAATCACTGGGTTCTACTCCCGAAACCAATACTACACTGTATGTTAACTAACTTGAATTTACATAAATAAATTAAAAATTAAAAAAAAAATAAATATATATATATATATATATATATTCAAGTTGAGGAACACCTGTGTTTATGCTGAAATATTTCCCACATTAAAAACATTTGCTGAATTTCTCTCCAGTCAGAATTTCTTTGTGATTGGCACATAATAAAGGTTCCTTTCTCTTATGAATCCTTTGATGTTGAGCAAGATATGCATTTACAGTGAAGGCCTTTCCACATTCCTTACATTGATAGGGGTTTTCCCCAGTATGCATCCTCTGGTGTTGAGTCAGATATGCACTCTGACCAAAGGTTTTCCCACACTCTTTACACTTGTAGGGTTTCTCTTCAGTATGAATTCTTTGATGTTGATTAAGGTGTGTACTTCTGCTGAAAGATTTGTCACATTTTTTGCATTTATAGGGTTTCTCTCCAGTATGAATTCTCTGGTGTTGAGTAAGATGTGTGTTCCATCAGAAAGCTTTCCTGCATTCATTACATTCAAAGGGTTTTTCTCCAGTATGGATCCTCTTATTTGAATAAGGGATGACCTATGACTATAGGCTTTGCCACATTCAGTACATTCATAGGGTTTTTCTCCAGTATGTGTTCTCAGATGTAAAGTAAGCTGAATGCTCTGGGTAAAGGCTTTCCCACATTCTTTACATTCAAAGGGTTTTTCTCCAGTATGAATCCTCTTGTGTTGCATTAGAGATTAGCTATGACTATAGGTTTTACCACGTTCGGTACATTCATAAGGTTTCTCTCCAGAATGAGTTCTTAGATGCAGAGTAAGTTGAAAGCTCTGAATAAAGGCTATGCCACACTGATTACACTCATAGGGTTTCTCCCCAGTATGAGTTTTCTGATGCAGAGTTAGATGTGAACTTTGGCTAAAGGCCTTCCCACACTGATTGCATTCATAAGGTTTCTCTCCTGTATGAATCCTCTGATGTTGTGTGAGGCATGTACTTTGGCTGAAAGCCTTTCCACATTCACTACACTCATAGCGTTTTTCTCCAGTATGAGTTCTCTGATGTAGAATAAGAGATGAGTCCCAGCTGAACAACTTCCCACATACACTACACTCATATGGTCGCTCTCCTGTGTGACATCTTTCATGTTGTATAAGGTGTGTTCCCCTGCTAAAAGATTTATCACAATCTGTGCATTTGAAGGGCTTTTCTCTAGCACCAAATTTCTGATATCTAATAAAACATGACTACCCTGGTGTTGAGCGAGATCCAAACCACAGCTAATGTATTTCCCACATTGATCACGTTTGTATGGCTTTTCACTTGTGTAGATTCTCTGATGATTACTTAGATCTAGGTTATGTGAAAAGATACTGTTGTAACTGTCATCTTTACACATTGCTTTCCCTGAAGGAATTGTACTTTGAGTAACAAAGTTTGATTGCTGTCTAAATTCAAATCCATAGGGGCGCCTGGGTGGCGCAGTCGGTTAAGCGTCCGACTTCAGCCAGGTCACGATCTCGCGGTCCGTGAGTTTGAGCCCCGCGTCAGGCTCTGGGCTGATGGCTCAGAGCCTGGAGCCTGTTTCCGATTCTGTGTCTCCCTCTCTCTCTGCCCCTCCCCCGTTCATGCTCTGTCTCTCTCTGTCCCAAAAATAAAAATAAATGTTGAAAAAAAAATTTAAAAAAAAAATAAATAAATTCAAATCCATTATCTTCACGAATGGTCTCCTGAGTCAGGATTTTCTTATGGGTAAATGCCATCTGCCCTGGATGGCTTTCTAAACAGCCAAGCAATTCTGGGACTTCTCTGGTGGAGTAACAGATTCTATTTCTTTTACTTTTATTGATTATCATGCCCTGGGAAAATTCTTCAGAAATTACTTGCTTCAGATTTGACTCTGCAGTTCTATATCTGGTCTTTTGGCCTGAAAGAAATTTTTAAAAATGGAGGATACTTGACTATTTAGAGAGACAAAAAGTGTGACCTAGTCAAAGCTACATATGTTACTATTACTTTTATACTTTGATTTTCCAGAGGTATGTTGCTTTGACTGATTTCAAATGTTATGTGAACCAAGAGCCACTGTACACAGGAGCAAGGAAGAAGTGAATAGGGACACACACATGGTTACAGAGGTGCTGGTAAGTGAAATGAATGAGGACTGCTGTTCTGGAATGACTAAAGGGGGCAAACTGGGACTGAGAATGGACAAGGGGGCAGCAATTAGGGGAATCATGGGAATAAGGACCAGCAGAAGAAAAGCAGATCAAGGTATAACCTGAAGTCACTGTGTGCCTGGGTCATTATGAAATGTCACCACTAATCTCTCAGCCTCTTCTCCTTATTTGTCCATCTGGTAAGCTGCCACAGTTAACTTCCCTGAAACACCAATTCACCAGGTCTGTAAGGATAGTTCTCTTGCACCCATTCTCCTGCTGCTTTCAGAGGCAACCCATGATCACTGCTGAATTGACTACGGAGGTCACAGAGTAAGCAAGTTATGGGCAAAAAGGACTCATGCAGAATCCAACACAGGTGAGGAGGTGTGAAAAGAAACAGAGGAGCCGGGCGAAGTGGGGAGTGATTATAAAGTCTTGCTGAAATTAATGCAGCAGGAAGCAGAAAACCATGGTGTGGATGCTGGCAGGTGGTGGACATTCCTAGTAGACTTACCTAACATTCAAGGTAGATTAAGAGGGAAATGATGGTGACCAAACAGATGACAGGAAAGGGAGGGAGGTGAAAGCAGCATCACTGACCATAGATGGGCTTCTCTTGAGAGGGCAGAATGCCTGGCAGCACGGGGGGCGGGGGGGGGGGCACATCCAAGAAGAGGGAAGAAGAAAGTCAGTGCAGGGTGGGAGGGGCCTAGACAGACAGTAAACCCCCTGAAAGGGCAGGGCTCATACAGGAGAGAAGCGGGAGGGGCAGGAGGCAGCTTCTGTGCAGGGACTGTTTTGGAGGCAGCTCTGATTTCCCCTGGGGATTTCTCTGTTGTGATTCTAGAAATTTCCAGCTTCCTGGACAGCCTTCTGTGTGAGCCCCCAGGCCTCCTTCCCATCTCTTCACCTGGAGAGGGGTCCCTAGGAATGTCCCTCCACAGCATCCATGGCGATTCGCCTTGCTCCAACTGGGAGATCACATCAGGTTTGAAATCCTGGTACCCTGCCCGAGAAAGAGAAGATGTACAGGTGTTGGGGCGACAAGTGTGTGCCCAGGGCCCTGCCCCCTTTTCCCTGTCTTCAGGACCTTTGCAGCATGAAAGATGGGTGACGCCAGGGTGGGGGTGGGGGCAGCCTCAGCCTCTTGCTTCCTACCACGCAGAGGATACACAGTAGAAATGCCCTGGGTCTGTGTCCTCTGAACATCAAAATATGGCTCCATGGTTCAGAGGCCTCAGGTCTGGATAGAGAAGAGAGAACACACTCCTCATCCACGAACTCATATTGGCAGAGTTGGTGCACACAGGCCTTCAAGGATCGTTAGTAGACTGTGCCTCTGAGAGTCCAAAACCCCTTTCTAGTCTCTGTTGCATCTTTAAAAATCATACATATTGTCATTATAATCTACTATACCCCTGTTTATTTAATATAAAAAAATCACTTATCATTTAAATTACTTGATATCTCCCCTCTTCCCATCAGCTAGGCAGACAACCTGAGCAGATGACAACTGTGTCCCCTGTCCTTCCCAGGGTGCTGCCTGGTGCTGCCCCCCAGGCCAGTGCAGATGGTGGGCCACTCTTAACCAGGGAAGCCAGTCTCCTATAGTTCTCCAGCATGACCTCTTGGTACAGTGCCCTCTGAGTGGTGCCCAGATGCTCCCACTCCTCCTGGGTGAATTCTACAGCCACGTCCTGGAATGCCACTGGGTCATGAGGTGTTACACATGGAAGTGTTAGGCAGTGGGAATGCCATGCTCAGCATACCACAGAATGCAGCATCCCGCAGGCAGAGGAAGATATATACACACAAACCACTGGCTTATATTGTGCTGAACACCACACATTTAGTGAGTCTGGTTCAAGCAAGAGCAAGACACCAACACTGAGTCTACGACGATACTCTCCTAGAAGTTCTAGTCTGTGCAGTAAGAAATTCCAGGAGAGTAATGACAGCTAGACAGTTGTGAGAATTGCTGGACTATAAGGTCAGGGGAAAAACAGCAAATTGTAGACGAATCCATGGAATATGCATTTATTCAGTGTTACAGACTGAATTGTGTCCCTTCCTCCCAAGTCATATGTGGAAGTCCCAACCCACAATGTGACTATTTGTAGATGGGGCCTTTAAGGGGACAATTCAGGTTAAATGAGGTCATAAGGCTGGGGCCCTAAACCGATGGGTCCTTGTAAGAAGAGGAAGAGACACTGGGAGTGTATGCACACAGAGGAAAAGCCATGTGGGGGCACAAGAAGAAGGGGGCCATCTACAAGCCAGGAAGAGAGCTTTCACCATAACCCAGCCCTGATGGCATCTTGATCTTGGACCTCCAGCCTCCAGAACTGCAAGAAAATGAATTTCTGTTGTTTAAGCTGCACAGTTGGTGGTACAGCACACAAGAGGGGACTTTGTGCTGTGATGTGCAGAACGATGCCAAAGGACAGCTTGTTTGTGGCTCTGCACCTCAACTGTGTGGGTCTTCCTTCTTACTCTTCCATCTGCATGCAGTACCCTCTCCTGGCCTCCTGCTCAGACCCCTGGGCCCTCCCCATTTCTCTCCTCCTTGAATAACTGGGGTCCACAGTCCTCTGTCCTGCACTCACCCAGATCCCTTTCTTCCCCTCCCTGGGGTCTCCCTGTGCTCATCCACTCCTGGGACCTCAGGACCATTTCCTCCCCCCAACTCCCAGTGTGGGCTTTCAGGTCTGAATACTTGAGTTGTCAGAACAGAGTGAGAGGGAAAGAGGAGGTCAAGGGCAAAGCTGGGCTAAACAGCATCATTTTCACCACTGGAGGACATGCCCTATCCCAGAGAGGTAGAGACCCCACAGGCAGAAATTCCCCAGGTAATAGTGTGCTCATCACCACAGCTGGAGACCCCATGAGTGGTGGGGGGTCTCTTCTCCATGAGACAAAGACTCCACAAGTGGTGGTGCCCACCTTGCCATGAATGGAGCCTCCTCACCAAAGCAGATCCACTGATGTTGCCCATGGCCTAAGGCAGCAGAAGCCAGGGGGCCAGACCAGGTGTGATGGCTGAGCCACATCATTGCAGGGCATCCTCACCAAAGTCATGAGGGGACAAAGCCTGAGAGATCTGACCAGGGTAGCAGCTACCTCAGTGCCCCAGTCACTGTAGTAGACACCCACATAATCCCAAAATGCACGAGGGCAAAGGGACAAAGACAGCTTGTTCACCAGCTGAGAACATGTCCCCCCAGGATAGTCAGACAATGGCTGAGTAAACACCACATTCTCCTTCATCTGGTTTAGTTCATCCAACAAGTACAAGCTGAAATGTAATCCCAGTAATGAGAATGAACTCAACTAAATACTTACAACTTTAAAATTTTGCAGATAATCAACTTAAGACTTTTTTAAGTTTATTTATTTGAGAGAGAGAGGGTGTGAGTGTGGGAGAGGCAGGGAGGGAGGGAGGGAGGGAGGGAGGGAGGGAGAGAGAGAGAGAGAGAGAGAGAGAGAGAGAGAGAATCCCAAGTAGACTCCATGATGTTAGCACAAAACCCAACATGGGGTTTGATATCACAAACTGTCAGATCATGACCTGGGTGAAAATCAAGAGTCGAACGCTTAACTGACCGAGCCACCCAGGTGCCCCTCAACTTGAGAATTTTTAAAAGATATTTTTAATTTGTAATAAAATTTTGCAACCTGATTTTTCAAAAGTAACAAGTTACCTATTAAAGTTCTAAATCATTTTAGTTAATAGGAATGAGTCAAGAAAGGATGAGTATACAACATAAATGTTATAAAAAACCACCTGTTCTTCAAATGAAATCCTTACCCATGCGGGCAGGAGGCTTTGAAAGTTAATAAATCCATTTAAAGTTTTAAATGGAGACACAGCCACTTGGTTTGGCTGTAAATTGATTCTTTGTTTCTGGTTGAATATGTAAGACAAATATGATGAGAAAATGCAGATCTGTTCGGGAATTAATTTACCCAGATCTTATTGAGTAAGAGCTTCTCTCATCTAGGTTTCATGTTCATGATAATTCCTTTCAGAAGTTCAGTATCTGAAATAGAAAGGCACTTTTAAAGGTAGAGGTTACTCCCTTAACCATATACTTGAAGAATAAAGTCTTCAGGAAAGATCACAGAGGGAGACTGACATTGTATATTTATGTGTTGATTTTTCCTTAAGAAAAAATGGAATGAAAGAACAGAAACTTTCAGTAATTGGGTAATATAATGAAAAATATTTTGTTGAACATATATTTTTCCAAATATTTGACTATAGGCTCATCTGGAGAATATTAATAATGGCTACCAAGAATCCCTCCCCACCCACCTCCCCTCCAGCAACTCTGTTTGTTCTCTGTAATTAAGAGTCTCTTATGGTTTGCTTCCCTCTTTTTATCTTATTTTTTCCTTCCCTTCCCCTCTGTCCATTTGTTTTGTTTTGTAAATTCCACATATTAGTGAAAAAATGATATTTATCTTTCTCTCCTGACTTATTTAACTTAGCATAATATACTAGTTCCATTCACATTGTTGCAAATGGCAAGGTTTTGTTCTTTTTGATCGCTGAGTAATATTCCATTGTATATATGTACCACATCTTTATCCATTTGTCAGTTGATGGACATTTGGACTCTTTCCATACTTCGGTTATTGTTGATAGCACTTCTATAAATATTGGGGTGCATGTGCCCCTTTGAAACAGCACTCCTATATCCTTTGGATAAATACCTAGTAGTGCAATTGCTGGGTCGTAGGGTAGTTCTATTTTTAATTTTTGGAGGAAGCCCCATACTGTTTTCCAGAGTGGCTGCACCAGTTTGCATTCCCACCAGGAGTACAAAAATATTCCCCTTTTTCCACATCCTTGCCGAAGTAGGTTTTAAATAAACATTATGACCCCAATAAATATACATGCAAAGGTCAGAGAAGTCAATTCATGAAAGAATAGACACCTCCTTGACTTGCACAGAAAGCGAAGTCCTCAGCGTCACCTGTGCCTTGGCTCCAGGAAGAGCTGCAGAGAGAGAGAGAGAGAGAGAGAGAGGACACATGAGTGCCTGCTCCTGTGGGGCTCAAATCTGTCCAGAGAGGATCGCTCACCTCTCCCCCAGCACCCCAACAGGGGCACAAAGGACACGACCACTTGTGCACCTGTGGCTCTGTATTGTGAAGAAACAACAGGGCTTTTTCCTTGGGTTTCTTACCTTTTCTGATCTCTACGAGGCATTTATAGTGTAGACCACTTCCCTCCCATAAAGAAAATTCAAGGCCCAAACGATTTTCAATGATGAATGAATGCTATCAAACCCTTAAGGGCAAAATACATACACTCTGTCAGAAAATCGAAAAGAAGGGAATGCTGCCTAACTCACTTTATGAGGCCAACATAACCTTGATACCCAAACCTGATAAATCATTACAAGACAATTAAACACCAATATCAGGAACATAGATACAAAAATTCTCACCACATATTAGCAAATCACTAGTAGGTGTATATATATGCATAAGAGTGTATGTGTGGGTGTATGTGTGTGTACATCTCTCAGTGGAGTTTACCCCAGAAACAAAATGTTGGTTTAACATTAGAACATTTATGTCATTAATCACATTAAGATTGTATTAAGAGAATGAAGGAGAAAAATTGTACTATCAGATGCAGAAAATCATTAGATAAAATTCAACACTAGTTCATGATGAAAATGCTCAGCAAACCAGTAATGAAGTTACTCAGTTGATAAAGGGCATCTACAAAAAGCACCTATAACTCGTATCATAATAAATAATGTTTAAATAAATAATCAATGTTTTTACCCTGATAGGGTAACTAGGAACTAGGCAAGGACGTCTCTTCTCACCATTTCTATTTTACATTGTACTTGAGGTCCTAGTCAGTGAAATAAAACAGAAAAGAAAAAATAAAATGCATAAATACTAGATGGGAAGAAGTAAAACTGTATTTGCAGACAATGTGATTTTCTCCATAGAAAAGCCTAAGGAATCCACAATACAACTTTAAAACTGAATAAATAAACTAAGCAAGGTCATAGGATGTGACAGTCTTCTTATTTCTTATTAACCTTAATACTCCAATCCCATGTTATACTTAAAATTTTTTATACTATACTTTCCCTGTTTATACTACTGTGCAGTTTCTGTCTCCTGGTTGGATACTTCCTGATAAAACTGTCAGAAGAAAAAATTACCCTTGACCTCTACTAAATACAAAAAAATTAATTTTAATTATATTGTAGCTATAAACAGAAGAGCTAAAACTATAAAATTTCTAGAAGAAAATATAGGAGGAGATCATTGTGACCTTGTGGTAGGCAAAGAATTCTTAAGTAGGACACAAAGATCACTAGCTATAAAAGTTGATAAAATGGACTTCACCAAAATTTAAAAAATGTCTGCTCTATAAAAGACATCCTTAAGAAAATAAAAAGGGGGGCATGTAGGAAAGGGTTAACTCTATGGGCCTGGTTTGCTCACACCCTGCATATTCCCATGGAAGGCATGTTTTCAGAACTGGCCCTTGAATAGCTCCTGGGAACTGAGCTCCTAAAATGGTCTGTTGGGTAAGAAAAGTGTTTTTGCAAGCCTGAGGCCTTCAGGCACCCTGGCCTTGCCAGATTGTCTAGATAGCTTACACTCACAGTGTGATTCATGGTGGACACCTACTTCCCATCTGGGAGGCCGGAGCTTTAGTGACAGGTCAGTCATGCAGTATGTCTACATGGCTGACCTCCAATACAGACACTGGACACCTAGACTTGGCTAAGTTTCCATGGTTGGTGACACTTCACGCATGTCGTCACGCTTCACTGCTGAGGGAATTAGGGACATCCCTTGCCACTCCACTGGTGGGGGATGCATGGAAGGTTGTGTGTGGTTTCCTTCAGACTTTGCCCCATGCACCTTTTCCTTGTGCTGATTTTACTCTGTATTCTCTTGGTGTAATAGGCACCAAGCATGAGACAATAACTTCTGCGTCCTATTAGAGCCCTTCTAGTGAAACATCAAGCCTGAGGGTGGCCCTGGGGATCCTAAGGCAGCAAGCCACAGACTGCAAAGAAATATTCACTATATATGTGGTAATGCAGACAATACATATAAATATACAAATATAACACATACAGAACACATACATGATAACACATACCTATACACATATAACACATACATGGTAAAGATCTTACATCTAGAGTAAAGAAAGAGTTCTTATAGATCAAAACAAGAGATCAACCAACCTAATAAAAAAAAACGAGCAAGGGACTTAGACCTTCATAAGATGAGATATAAAAGTGGTGATATGAGCATATGAAAATATGCTCACCATCATTAGCCAACAGGAAAATCCAAATGAAAAACATAGTGAGGCAGCACCACATGCCATTAGAAGAGCCAAGATTAAAAGGACTGACAATACCAAGTGCTGGCAAAGATCTGGAGCAAATGTAACTCTTGCACATTGTTAGTGGAAATGTAAAATGGATTGGCCACTTTGGAAGTTTCAGAGTTTTGTTTGTTTTTTTTTTTTACATAGATAAACATATACCTATCCTATGAGGCAGCAGCTACTCCACTATTAGGTGTTTACCCAAGAGAAATAGGAATATATGCTCACAGAAAAGCTTGTATGCAAATGACTATAGTAGCTTGACTCTTAAGAGCTAAAAACTAGTGCTCATTGACAGGTAAATGAATTGTGGCATGTTCATACAAGGAATAACACACAGCAATAAAAATGAATGAACTGCTAATACACACACATGATATGGATGACTCTGAGAGACACTTAGTTGAATGAAATAATTAAAAAAAAAAGCCAGATGAAAAATGGTACACAAACCTCCCTCCCTTCCTGGCCTACCTTCCTTCCTTCCTTCTCTCTTTTTCTTTCTTTCTTCCTTTCCTTCCTTTTAATTGAAGTATAGTTGATGGACAATCCATGAAGTTCTAAAGCAAATTCTATGATGACAGAAGTCAGTCTGGGGGTTGCCTGAGGTGAGGAACACTAGGAATTGAGTACAGAGGCATAATGGAACTTCCTGGGGTGTTAAAATGTTCCCTGCCTTAACTGGGGTGGTAGGTACACAGATTTATATGCCAAATCCCATCACATCCCATTTTATTGCATCTAAATTATAAGGCAATAAGTAGATTAAAAAGAAATTAGCTCCTCTCTGTCTCCTGCACCTGCTCTTCTCATTCTGTCCCACCCATCGCCGTCACACCGTCTCCTGAAAGAACCTCATCAGAGTCTACAGCCTCACCCTTCAGCTGGTACTAGGGCAGCTACCAAATCCTCTCTCCACCCCAGTCCCCTCCCTGGTGCTCTGAGTCTGCAGTGGCCTGGATTTCCTCCTCCGCACCCCGCCAGCATCTGACTCATTACATTTCACCCACATCATCCACTCACTGGGTGTTCCCATCTCAGGACATGGCACCTCCATTTGTCCAGCTGCTCAGGCTGGAAATGGGAGGTTCCAAGGCTGGGCCTTCAGCCTCACCTCCGGTGCTCTGATATCAAGCCCTACAGTCTCATCAACCCAAATCCCTCTTCCCTGTCACCTCCCCCACTGCCAGAGTTCAAGTTTGAGTCTCCTTTTACCTGAACTACTACAGTTCAGGCCCTCCTGGCCCTCCTACTACTAATGCCGACCACAGCTCTGGCAGACGGTCTAACAGCAATCTCATGAGACCCAAGCCAGAAGCACACAACTAAGCTGCTCGTGAATCCTGATCCACGTGAATCCTGACCCACAAAAGCAGTGTGGGATAATACATGTTTGTTGTTGCTTTAAGTCCCTAAATCTTGGGGTAATTTATTATGCAGGGATAATTAACACAGACAGTGAAGAGAGAAAGGGACGAATGAAGTAGAGAGATAAAGAATGTGGGGGAGGGGATACAATTTTAGAGATGAGGTCCAGAAAAGGTTTCCTTTTTTTTTTCTTTTATTTATTTATCTTGAGAGAGAGACAGAGACAGAGACAGAGAGAGCACAAGGAGGGGAGGGCAGAGAGACAGAGAGAGAGAGAGAGAGAGAGAGAGAGAGAGAGAGAATCCCAAGCAGACTCCACAACATCAGCATGGAGCCCGACGTGGGGCTCAAACTCACAAACTGTAAGATCATGACCTGAGCTGAAATCAAGAGTCCAATGCTTAACTGACTGAGCCACACAGGCGCCCCAGAAAAGGTTTCCTGATGAGAGGGTAACAAAGCATGAGGAGACAAGCCACGTGGGTATCTGGGAGAAAAGGATGCCAGCAGACAGACTATCATGTAGAAGTGTGCCTACTGAGTTTCAGATACAGCAGAAGGGCCGGTGTGGCCGGAGCAGAGTGAAGGAGCCAGTGACAGAAGATGAGGTTGGAACTCAGAACTGGAGACCAGATGGCACAAGACCTCACAGGCCATGGTGAGGCTCATTCTGGAACAGGATCATCTGGCTATTAGAGGAGAACCACTAGAAGTAGGGAAACTAGGTAGGGGCTAATCCAGTGATCCAGGGAGGGGTAGTGCTGACCAGGGGGGAAGCTGAGAAGGGGCACAGTCTGGATACCTTGTGAAGAAAGAGCCAACAGGGTTTGTGAATGGATCCAAGGCAGGATGTGAGGAAAAAACGCAGAGTGAAGAAATACTCCAAGATTTTTGGACTGAGCAGCTGGAAGAAAGAAATGATCATTTGTTAAGATGGGAAAGAGTACAGGGGGAGGAGGAGGTCTGTGTGGAGAGCAGGAGTCCTTATAGACATGTTAAGTTCCAGGGGTATTAGATATCCAAGGGGAAGTGCCAAGTGGGCAGGCGAGTAGTGAGCCCAGAGTTCAGAGCAGAAATCTGAGCAGGAAACATAAATTTGGGAATTATCAGCACATGTGTGGCAGTGAAAGCTGCAAGACTGGATGATGCTTCCTCAAAGTCGGTGCAGCTATAGAAGAGGGGAGGCTTCTGAAGACCCAGCCCTGAGGCCCTCTGGTCTTGGGGAGAGAGGTCTCTCATCTTAGGGGCTGTGGGGGACCAGCAGGAAGACTGAGAGGTTCCTGGAGAGGCAAGTGGAAAACCAGGAGAGGCGCTGTCCCACGGCCAAGAGAAGACAGTGATGACAGATCAAACAACATAGAATTTGCTGATGGACTTGACAAAGATAGTTGTGTTACCATTGCAGGGGCATAAACCTGCTTAGATGGGTTCAAGACAGACCTGGAGGAGAGTAATTAGGAACAGCAAAAATAACTCTTTGGAGGAGTTCTGGTTTAAAGGCAAAAAAAAAAAAAAAAAAAAAAAAAAAAAAGGAATGGGTGGTTGGTGGAAAGTGGGACAAGAGGGATTTATTAATAGGGAGAAGGGACTGGGTGGCTCAGTTAAGTATCTGACTTCAGCTCAGGTCATCTCATGGTTCATGAGTTCGAGCCCCACATAGGGCTCACTGCTGTCAGCACAGAGCCTGCTTCAGATCCTCTGTCCCCCTCTTTCTCTGCCCCTCCCCCACTGATGTGTGTGTGCTCTTTCTCTCAAAAATAAATAAACATTCTTAAAAATTTTTAATGCTTAGTTTTGAGAGAGAGAGACACAGAGTGTGAGCAGGGGAAGCGCAGGCAGAGAGGGAGACACAGAATCTGAAGCAGGCTCCAGGCTCTGAGCTGATAGCAGAGCCCAACAAGGGGCTCAAACTCACGATTGTGAGATCATGATCTGAGCCAAAGTCGGACGCTTAACGACAGAGCCACCCAAGCGCACCAATAAATAAACATCTGTTAAAAATAGGGAGAAATAATACTTTCAAATTAGTAACTATCAACCTGACATCTGAGATCATTTTAGATCCTTGCTTAGTACTGTTTCTTTTTTTCTTTTTTTTAATGTATGGAATTGTTGTTTTTTTTTTTTTCAATATATGAAATTTACTGTCAAATTGGTTTCCATTAGTACTGTTTCTATGTGAACATTCCACTGGGCTTACCAGTTTCAAAGTATTACATAATATAGTTACTAAAATAATTAGCATAATATGGCTGGGAAAGCCCACAAGAATGTTTGCCAAAAAGTTAAGAGGAGCTCTCTCTGGGGCTTGGGGGATTAATATTAAAAATTTTTTTTTATATGTTTATTCATTTTTGAGAGAGACAGAGACAGAGATCAAGCAGGGGAGGGGCAGAGAGAGAGAGACACACAGAATCTGAAGCAGGCTCTGGGCTCTGAGCTGTCAGCACAGAGCTTGATGCGGGGCTCCATCTCATGAACCATATCATGACCTGAGCCAAAGTCAGATGCTTAACCAACTGAGCCACCCAGGTGCCCCTTGGGGGATTAATATTTATTGTGCTTGTTTCGATTTTCTAACACTTCTCTAGCACCTGTACGTTACTTGTACTGGATGCTTCTTTACAATAAAGGAGAGATATTTTCATCACAGCTCATGAGACCCCCTTACTTATGCTGTTACACAGATGCTGACACTGTCTTTGGATATGCACAAGCTCTTCCCTCTCCCTGTGGGCCTAGTGTGTGCCAGGCCAAGACCCAAACACTTTTTCCATTGGTCATTCAGAACCATGGCCCTGAGGGCAGGCCCCCAACACAGTGCACCACACAAGTGTTCAGGGAATGGACAAATGGACAAATGGTGTCCTGTGACCCAAGTGTTGGACCATTGCTCCAACTACCTGGACACACTTTTGAATCTGAGCTCCTTCCCAGGCCCCCCAAGGCAGGGGTTTTAGGGGTAGGCTTCTCAGGGATGCCCTTCCTGGACGAGGAGAGCTTGTCAGACCCATCAGGGCATGAAAAGGCCATGCGACTCAGTGTTCCTTGGACTCCCAGGGTCTTTTCAACTTCTGTTCGCACTAACACCTTAATCATTATTTTATTAACATTCTTTAACTTTTTCAAAATTGTGGTAAAGACACACGTAACAAAACATCCACCATCTTAACCATTCCTAAGGGTACAGTTCAGTAGTGTTAAGTATATTCACATGGTTGAGGAACCAATCTCCAGAACTTTTTCATCTGGCAAAACCAAACCTCTGGACCCATTAAACAACAGCTTCCCATACCTCCTCCACTCAGCCCCTGACAACCACCATTGCACTTTCTATGAACTTGACTACTCTAGGGACCTTACATAAGTGGAATCATACAGCATTTGTTATTTTGAGACGAGGCTCATTTCCATTAGCATAATGCCTTCCAGGTTCATCCATGTCACACCATGTGAGGCTTTACCATATTGTCTTGTAGGGATAAACCAGTTTTGTTCACCCATTCATTTGTGGATGGACACTTGGGTTGCTTCCACCTCTTGGCTCTTGTGACTAATACTGCTATAAACATAGTCTGTATCTCTTTCAGATGTTGCTTTCGATTCTTTTAGATATATACCCAGCGATCATATGGTAGTTTTATTTCTAATTTTTAAAAGAAAAGTTAAAGAATTTTCCAACTGTTTTTCAGTGGCTGCACCATTTTACATTCTCACCAACAATGCAAAGGGTCCAATTTCTCCACATCCACGCTAGCGTGTTATTTTTAATTAAAAAAAAAAAAATTTTTTTTTTTTTTTTGTAATAGCCAGCCTAATGGGATTGTGGTTATCTTTAAAAGATTCTGATTGTGATACACACACAGAGGGCGTGCAAGAACCTAATATTGGAACGGACAGTTGTAAAGAGAACATCCAGGGAATTCTTGACACAGGTCATGAAATAAATACTAATGGTGTCCCAGAAACACCCCGGGCCCTTGTCCTGGTAACCTTTTCTATTATCATCTCTCTCCCTCACCTTCCTACACTCCCCAGCTAAACACTCTCTGGCCTTTACAGTATTTTCCTTGCTTAACTTTACAGTCACATCTGAAACAATAGTTTCTATTTTGCCAGTGTTTGCACTCGGTATAAACGTAATCATTTTGTTAGTCTTTTTGCTTAACTTTGGGTAGGTAAGATTCATCAACGTTCATACAGCTCTCGTTTCTGGGTTCTCTGTATAGAATTTCACAGCAGCAAAATTCACCTTCGGTCTCTTCCAATACAAATCCACAGACAGAGACGCTGTGCCTGTCTCCTGGGGCTTTGGGGCAGGGGTCTCCATCGCGCCCCTCGGCAGCGTTCCCCGGACGCGTGGGCAGCTCTGCAACCTCCGGCCCCAGGCTAGGCCCAGAGGCACGGGTCCTGCTCCTGGGGCTAAGGGACAGCCTGCCTGGGAGCCCCGTGGGGTCACACACGCACTTCCGGTTTCACGGTCACGCACGCGGAGCCCCCTGCGCACCTCCAGGGTCGGGGTCAGGTAGGCTCAGCAAGCGTCCCACATTCCAGCCTGCGCTCACGCTCCATCACCCGCGCTCTCCACACTCCTCCCGGGGCTCCGAGTGAGGGGACCAAGGCCAATTTCGGGCTCAGAGGTTTGGAACTAGCGGGTACAGAGAGCTGTCTCGCAGATTGGGCAGACCCGCCTCCCACAGAAATCCAACGACCACCACAAAGGAACAGGCCAAACACCGTCGCGGGAAAGTGCGCCTGCGCGGACCGGACACGAACTACAAGTCCCGGGAGCTTTTGTGCTGCGCAGACAGACGACTCCACTTCCCAGAAGGCATCTGGGTCCCGGAGCCGCTCTGACCTCCAGATCCAGACGATCTTGTAGCACAGCTTTCTGGGAAGTGTAGTTCCGGTATCATGCTGGGCCGGTGTGTTGTGTGTCTAACTGCAGGGGTAGCCAGAGGGTGGTACCCAGGAACGTGGAATTATCCTGTCAGTTCCAGGTGGATTTGGGTAGGTCCTGGCCCATGTTCATCTTTGCGGGAAAGGCTCATTCACCTCGCCCTCAGGATACTAGTGGTGGTGGGTGGGCACTGAAGAGTTTTACTAGGCTTCCTGCCCCTGCTGTCCCTAACCTGGGGTCCCAGGAAGGGACGGGGGAAGAAGTAGGGAAATCCTCAGCCCTGTTCTCAGACCCAGTGATCCTGATGCTGGTCCACCCTCAGGAGCAGGGGAAGGAGTCTGGGTGGTGGCCCACCCTTGACACAGTGCTCTGACAATTTCACCCTCCTTGACTTGAACCCCAGCTGCAGCTTTGGCTACAAGTTCTACCCAGCCAGCATCAGCACAGCACAGCTGTGCCCAGGCCTCCCTGCTGTGGTTGTTGGCCTCCAGAATGACCTCTATAAATCTTGTCTCCTGGTAGTCACATCTTTGTGTAGTACCTCCCACACTGAGTAGGACGGACATATGTAACAAAAATAATATTGTGGATATACTGGTATATGGATTATGAAGCTAGGTCATGAAAGACATTGATTGAAACTTCAACCTTGCTGTCTTGGATCACTCACTCTGGGGGAAGCCAACATCACATCTTAAGTATACTTGAGCAATTTGTGGAGAGTTCCACATGGCAAGAAACTTTGGCCTCCTGCCTACAGCCTATACTAATTTGCCACCCACAAAAGGAATGCTCTTGGAAGTGGACCCTCCAGCCCTTGGTGACATCTTGACTGCAAACTTATAAAAGACCTTGAACCAGAACAACACAGGAATAGCTAGATATGGGGTACAATAACACAGGTTTATTGTTTTAAGTCACTAATTCAGGGGTAATGTGTTGTACAGCAATAGATAACACATACTGATAAGAGTGGTACAATAAAACCTTGGATTGCGAGTAACTGTTCTGCGAGTACTCCCCCAAACTTGCAAACATTTCTAGTAAATTTTAACTTGATAAACAATTGATATCTTGCAATATGAGTAGTACATGACACTGAACGTCACATGATCACAACTGAGCCAATGGTTCTTCTCTCTGTCTCTGTGTGAGATTGTGAGCGGTCATCAATGCAATGTCACATTTCCACGAAATCCTCAAAAGGAGGCAAAAGCAAGTGTCATTGGATAGGTTCCTTGTTAAAGTTGTGCAAAAAGAAAAAGATTTCATTGAGCCAATGGATAGCAGTTATAAAAAGGAAAGAAAGAGAGTCGTCCTACACAATAACCCTCCTCTATCTTGTCTCCCTCACACCAGCCATGAAGGTTTTCAAAGGTAAGTGCAGGTTAATTTATTTTTTTATATCTTGTGTTTTCTTTATTTTGTATTATATTACAGTATTTTGAATTATGTGAATATTTTTGGGTTGTGGAACGAATCATCTGAGTTTTCATTATTTCTTATGGGGAAATTCGCTTTGATATACAAGTACTTTGGATTATAAGCATGTTTCTGGAAGAAATTAATGCTCTCAAACCAAGGTTTTACTGTATGTATAATTAATGCAGATAATTATATCCACTATTTAGAAATAGGATGCTGTGGAAACAAAAACTGGAATGTGGGAGAAGTTTTGGAACCAGCAAAGGTCAGAAGCCAGAAGGACATTGATATGAGTGGTAATGAAATCATGATTGCCTTTGAAGAATCTGTTAGATGAAGTCTGATGGTCTTTAAGGATACTTCTGACGATGGGACGCCTGGCTGGCTCAGTCAGAAGAGCATGTGACTCTTGATCTTGGGGTTGTGAGTTCAAGCCCCACATTAGGAGTAGAGATTACTTAAATAAGTAAATACTTTTTTTTTTTTTTTAAGGATACTTCAGATGAGAGCTTAAAGGAAATGGAGGAAAATGTCTTTTAAAAGTCAGAGACAGGAATCCATTCTGCATAGTGGCAGAAAGTTTAGCTACACAGTCACCTGCAGTAACTCAGAAAGTAGAAAATGTACCTAATAAACTGGGTGATCTAGCTAAAGAAGTTTCCAGACAGTGTTTAAGGTGCTTCTCTTGCTTTACTGACCAAGGACAAGTGAAGTTCAGTGAGAATGTCAGAAGCATGTCTTTTGTTTTTCTCCCTCAAGTCCCTCAAGCATCAGGGCCAGGACATGATGGTGAGGGGCAGGCAGGTCTCCAGGCAGTTCCCGGTTTCGTCTTCTTTTCCACAAGTCCTATTGACCTGAACACTTTGGGGTAAGCCCCATGTGAGAAAGATCCTCCCTGGGCTCAGGGATCAGCCTCTACTCCCCTTCTCCCTGGGAGCAACTCAAAAATGAACAAAGAAAGAAAGAAAGAGAGAAAGGGAGGAAAGGAGGGAGGAATGAAACAAGAGAGAAAGAGAGAGAGGGAGAGTGAGGGAGGGAAGAAGGAAGGAAGGAAGAGAAAGATTGGAGAATAAGGTCTAGTTACCTCAGACATCACAAAAAAGCGGTTAACAGCCAACAATGCCTATTTTTATTTCTCCCTGATCAAAAATATGTCCGCCCATCTGGATGACTGACATATGTCAGAGTGTCTGCCCTGCCCACACCTGGAGAGGACCCCCTTTCTTGGCTTTGGCTTTGGGGGCCAGAGTGGACCCCTGGTCAAAGACAGCCAGGCCTGGTTCCCAAGCCAACCCCCCTGCCCCAGCCATGGACTGGGAATTCTCATGGGAGCAGCCAGTGTGCCCAGTTGGACTGAGTGTCCTAGAGGACAGTGGGGCCAGGAGCCATTACAGGCTCCCACAAGGCACATGGGGGAGGAGAACCCATGCAGTCCCAGAGAGAGCAGGTCGGCACAGCCCTAATTCCTGCAGGCCCCATTCTCAGCTCCAGCCGCCCGCGTACCTTGGCTCTACTTCCCGCCACTGAATTCTATGATCCTCTCTTGAACCCCCACAGTGAACTGTGCCTGTCTTGAACTAGGCTGAGACTTAAAGAGCTCTGTGGGAGATCATCAAGACAGCTACCAACGATTCCTCCTATCTCCATATATACAGGCTACATCTCCCTGCAGGAGGGCGTTCTGTTGCTGTAAGCAAACCACCCCGAATTCAGTGATGTAAAACAACTAGCAGTTTATTGTGTTTGTGGATTCTGTGAACCAGGAATTAAGATGGGGCATGGGGGCTCATCCCTGCTGCACAATGACTGAGGTCTCAGCCAGGTAGACTGTCGTAGTTGGAGATGACTCAAATGGTTGGGGGTTGGAATTATCTGGAGGCTTTATCGCTTGCATGACTAGCACTTGGGTGGGAAGATGCAAAGATGGGGCTCAGCTGGACTTTCAACTTGAGAACCTAATCACGGTCTCTTCATGTGGTGTGGACTCCTCCCAGCATGGTGGCCAGGTTCTGGGGAGCGTCCTGCAATACAGCAAGTATCCCAAGAAGGCATACAGACTTTTCTGACTCAGTCTTGGGAGCCACACAGCATCACTCCCACCACATTCTGTTGGTGAAAGCTGTCATAAACCATCCCAGATTCAGAGGGACAGGGCACAGAGTCTACCTCTCAATGTGAGGTTTGTCAGAAAGCTTATGGCCATTTTTATTTATTTTCTTTTTATTGTTTTAAATGTTTTATTTATTTTTAAGAGAGCACAAGCAGGGGAGGGGCAGAGAGAGAGGGGGCAGAGGAACTGAAGGAGGCTCCTTGCTGACACCAGTGAGCCCAATATGGGGCTTTGAACTCACAAACCATGAGATCATGACCTGAGGTGAAGTTGGACATTCAAACAACTGAGCCACCCAGGCGCCCCTGGGGCCATTTTTAAAAACCACCACAGTTTGCTCTTTGACCAAAAAGTATTTACATTCATTCTTCCCACATGCAAAATACACTCACCCCTTGCAAGCTCTGCCCCCAAGTCTTATCCTACTATGGCACTGGGCTCAGGTTCAAGGTCCAGAATCTAAATCCAGTATCTAAATCAGGTACAAGTGCAGGTAAGGCTCCTTGGATGTAGTTCTTCATTTGACTTTGGGTGTGACTTCTCTTGATCTGAAGATGTGTAAATGAAAGAGATGTGTTAGCTGTACCCCCCCCCCCCCAGCTTTTGATGGAGGGACAGGCATGGGATAAATGCAGTCAACACTACCATTCTGATAAAGTAAAGGGTGGGTCACGACACTCACCATAGCAACCACACAATAGTGACTCTAACATCCAGCTGAACACATGTTGTCATTTCTTTTTTTTAACATTTATTTTTATTTAGAGAGAGGGAGAGTGCATGCATGTGTGAGCAGGGGAGGGACAGAGAGAGAGGGAGAGAGAATCCCAAACAGGCTCTGCACTGTCAGCGAAGAGTTCAACTTGGGGCTCCATCCCACAAGCCACAAGAGCATGACCTGAGCCGAAATCAAGAGTCTGCTGCTTAACAGACTGAGCCACTCAGGTGCCCCTGTTGTTTCTTGATCGAGGTCCAATCCTCCTTCCTGGTGCTGATTCCCTATAGCCCTCATTCTGCCCAAAGAATGAGCATTCTAAGAAACTCATCTGAAAGTCCTCTCATGAACTAATAATCTCTGAAGTCCAAAAGCATCACTTCCACTGCGTTCTATTGGTCAAGTGAGTGAAAAGACAGCAAGAAAAGCAGTGATAGCAGGAGGAGTGAAAATAACACCTTTAGACATCTTTAATCTATCACACAAAGAAATAGAAATCTTAACAAAAACATGAATGAGACCTATAGGAAGAAAACAACACAAACTTAAAAGAGGACCTAAATAAATAGTAGTAGATGAGAAGAATTATGTAGAAAAGGCCATCACTCTTCCTAATTTAATACATAAATATAAAGCAATTCCAATAAAATTCATAGGGATGTTTTTGTCATGATGGGTAATTTGTTTTTTTTTTTTAATTAAAAAAAATTTTTTTTAATGTTTATTTATTTTTGAGACAGAGAGAGACAGAGCATGAACAGGGGAGGGTCAGAGAGAGGGAGACACAGAATCTGAAACAGGCTCCAGGCTCTGAGCCATCAGCACAGAGCCCGACGCGGGGCTCAAACACACGGACTGCGAGATCATGACCTGAGCCGAAGTCGGCCGCTCAACCGACTGAGCCACCCAGGCGCCCCATGATGGGTAATTTGACTCTAAAGTTTTTCAGAAAACCAAATGAAGAGTATGATATTTTAATTCATAAAATATAGTGGTAATAAGGCATACATTGGATGGGTGGATGGATGGATGAATAAACAGGAAGAATTTCTCCACAGAGCATAAATGAAAATTGTTAAATTTGCGGGGGAAGACTCATTATCTGACATCATAAGCCCATATGGATTAAAAAGTTAAATGGACAAATGGAAACAATAAAAATATAAGCAAATATTTATATTATCTTTAGATTAAAGAGGAATTTATTGAATAAAAGACTCTCTTGAACTTAAAATGTATACTGATCTAAAATAACCATACAGAAAGTTGAAAGTCAAATGATAAACTTGGGGATATTGCAGCATAGGAGAAAAGATTCTGAACCTATGAAGAACACATAACTCAGCAAGAAAAGGGCAAAGAACAAATACCCACTAAACTCCTGTGATATGCATGGCAGACGCTAGTTTGTCAAGTGTTCATCTTCACGTACTTACCTTCTTGTCTGCGAGACAGACAACAAATAAACAAAAACAAATATTACGATGTAATGTCTGATAATAAAGGAAAGTAAAGCAAGGTCAGGGGCACTTAAGAGAGGAACTAGATAAATAGTTGATGGATGGAGGAGAGTTTAGTCAGGGTAGGCAGAGCAGAGGTAGCATTTGAGCAGAGCCCTGAATAAAATGAAGGACTGTGATGCAGCTACTCAGAGGCTGAGGGTGGTATGTTCCAGGAGAAGAAACAAGGCCAGTCTGGCTAAACTAGAGCTAGCAAGGCAGACACAAGACCTAAGAGATAGGCAGAGTTTAATATATAATCTTTTAATTTGTCCTATAAGCCATTTCTGCCATTTCCTACTCTTCATCAATGTAATTTCTAATGGCAGCCTTGGGACATTCTAGTAAGTGGATGTCCTAAGGTTGTTTTTTAAGTATCTATCTATCTATCTATCTATCTATCTATCTATCTATTTATTGAGAGAGCATGAGAGGTGGAGGGGCAGAGACAGAGGGAGAGAGAGAATCCCAAGCAGGCTTCACACTGCCAGCACACAGCCCAACATGAGACTCAAACTCATGAAACTGTGAGATTGTGACCTGAGCCAAAACCAAAAGCCAGACGCTTAACTAACTGAGCCACCCAGGTGTCCCAGATATCCTAAGGTTTAATAACTACATGAACCACTCTCTTATAGTTAGATGTGACATTAGATCCAATTCGAAACTACCATAAATAATGTACTGATGAATAGCTTTGTGCATAAATCATTTTTGCATTTAAGAGAAATACTTTTTGGATAGGGAATATAGGTTTATTTGACCCTTTTACAACACCCTCACTAAGGCCTCATAATCATGTTATCAAACATGATCCACTCAAGTTTTCTGTTTTGTGAGTTCTGTTCACCTTGTGGTTTTCCCATTTATCTACTCGTGATTTTTCTTATCATATTTTATTTTATTTGTTTTAACTTTTATTTTAATTCCAATAAGTTAACATGCAGTGTTATGTTAGTTTCAGGTGTACGATATAGTGATTCAACACTTCCATACATCCTCTGCTGCTCATTATTGACTGCACTGCTTAATCCCCATCACCTGTTTAACCCATCCCTCCACCCCCCACCTCCCCTCAGATAACCATCAGTTTGGTTCTCTATAATTAAGAGTCTGTTTCTTGGTTTGTCTCTCTTTTTTCCCTTTGCTCATTTGTTTTGTTTCTTAAATTCCGCATACAAGTGAAATCATATGGTATTTGTTTTCTTTTGACTGAATTCTTTCATTGAGCATTATACTCTCCAACTTCATCCATGTCATTGCAAATGGCAAGGTTTTATTCTTTTTATGGATGAATAATATTTCATTATATATACACCATATCTTCTTTATCCATTCATCAATCAGTGGACACTTAGGCTGTAACTGTATCTTGGCTATTGTAAATAATGCTGCTATAAACATAGGGGTGCATGTATTCCTTCGAATTATTGTTTTTGTATTCTTGGGGTAAATACCCAGTAGCATGATGGCTGGATTGGAGGGTAGTTCTTTTTTTTAACTTTTTGCGGAAACTCCATACTATTTTCCACAGCGACTGCACCAGTTTGCATTCCCCCAACAGTGCTAGAGGGTGACTTTTTTCTCCACATCCTTGCCAACACCTCTCACTTCTTGAGTTTTTTATTTTAGCCATTCCATCAGGTGTGAGGTGATATCTCATTGTAGTTTTGATTTGAATCTCCCTGATAATTAGTGATAATGAGCACCTTTTCATGGATCTATGGGCCATCTGTGTATCTTTTGAGAAATGTCTGTTCATGTCTTCTCCCCATTTTGAAATTGGATTATTTGTTTTTTGGGTGTTGGGAGTTTTATAAGTTGTTTTTTAAATAAGTTCTTTATATATTCTGGATACTAACCTTTTATCAGACATGTCATATGTCTCCCATTTCATAGGGTGCCTTTTAGTTTTGTTTCTTGTTTCCTTTGCTGTGCAGAAGCCTTTTATTTTGATGTAGTCCCAATAGTTTATTTTTGCTTTTGTTTCCCTTGCCTCAGGGGACCTATCTGGAAAAAGTTGCTATGACTGATGTCAGAGAGGTTACTGCCTATGCTCTCTTCTAGGGTTTTTATGTTTTCAGGTCTCACATTTAGGTCTTCAATCCATTTTGAATTTATGGCGTAAGAAAGTATGGTGTAAGAAAGTGGTCCAGTTTCATTTTTTTTCCATGTTGCTGTCCAATTTTCCTAGGACAATTTGTTGAAGAGACTGTTTTTTTTCCACTGGATATACTTTCCTGCTTTGTTGAAAATTGACCATATAATTGTGAGTTCATTTCTGGGTTTTCTATTCTGTTCCATTGACCTATGTGTCTATTTTGGTGCCAGTACCATACTGTTTTGATTACTACAGCTTTGTAGTGTATCTTGAAGTCCAGAATTGTGATGCCTCAAGCTTTGCTTTTTCAGGATTGCTTTGGCTATTTGGTGTCATTTGTAGTTCCACATAAATTTTAGGTATGTTTGTTCTAGTTCTGTGAAAAATGCTGTTGGTCTTTTGATAGGGATTGCATTAAATCTGTAGATTGTTTTGGGTAGTGTGTGTGTGTGTGTGTGTGTGTGTGTGTGTGTGTGTTTGTTCTTCCAATCAATGAGCATGGAATGTCTTTCCATTTCTTTGTGTCATCTTCAATTTCATTCATCAGTGTTTATAGTTTTCAGAGTACTGGTATTTCACCTCTTTGGTTAGGTTTATTCCTAGGTGTTCTATTATTTTTGGTGCAATTATAAATGGAATTGTTTTTTTAATTTCTCTTTCTGCTGCTTCACTATGGGTGTATAGATATACAACAGATTTCTGGGGTGCCTGGGTGGCTCAGTCAGTTAAGCATCTGACTCTTGATATTGGCTCAGGTCGTAATCTTGAAGTTGTGAGATTGGGCCCTCTGCACTGACAGTGTGGAGCTTGCTTGGGATTCTTTCTCTCCCTCTCTGTCTGTCTCTCCCTCACTTACACACACACTCTCTCTCTCAAAATAAATAAATAAACAAACATTAAAAAAATAATGAAATACAGGGGTGCCTGGGTGGCTCAGCCAGTTAAGCCTCTGACTCTTGATTTCAGCTCAGGTCATGATGTCACAGCTTGTGGGATTGAGCCCCACATGGGACTCTGTGCTGACATAGCACAGAGCTTGCTTGGGATTCTCTATCTTCCTCTCTCTCTGCCCCTTTCTGCACACTCTCTCTCTCAAAATAAATGAATAAACATTAAAAAATATATAACAGATTTCTGTGTCTTGATTTTGTATCCTGCAACTTTACTGTATTTGTGCATCAGTTCTAGCAGTGTTTTGGTGGAGTCTTTCGGGTTTTCAATATAGAGTATCATGTCATCTGCAAATAGTGAAAGTTTTACCTCTTCCTTACTGATTTGGATTCCTTTTATTTCTTTTTGTTTTCTGATTGCTGTGGCTAGGACTTCCAGTACTATGTTGAATAAAAGTGGTGAGGGGCATCTGGGTGTCTCAGTCGGTTAAGTGTCTGACTTCGGTTCAGGTCATGATCTCGTGGTTTGTGGGTTTGAGCCCCACGTCAGGCTCTGTGCTGACAGCTCAGAGCCTGGAGTCTGCTTCAGATTCTGTGTCTCCCTCTCTCTCTGCCCCTACCCCACTCTCTCTGTCTCAAAAATGAATAAATATTTAAAAAAAATTTTTAAAAAGAATAAAAGTTGTGAGAATGGACATCCTTGTCTTGTTCCTGGTGTTAGCTGTGGGTTTTTCATATATGGCCTTTCTTATGTTGAGGTATCTTTCCTCTAAACCTACTTTATTGAGGGTTTTTTTTTTTTTTTATCTTGAATGGATGTTGTACTTTGCCAAATGCTTTTTCTGCATCTATTGAAATGATCATATGGTTCTTATCCTTTCTCTTATTGAGGTGATGTATCACATTGATTGATTTGCAAATATCAAACTACCCTTGCAACCCAGGAATATATCCCACTTGATCACGGTGAATGATTAAAAAAATTTTTTTTAATGTTTACTTATTTTTGAGAGAGACAGAGTGCGAGTAGGTTAGGGGTAGAGAGAGAGGGAGACACAGAATCCAAAGCAGGCTCCAGGCTCTGAGCTGTCAGCACAGAGCCCAACTTGGGGCTCGAACTCATGAACTGTGAGATCATGACCCGAGCCAAAGTCAGACGCTTAACTGACTGAGCTACTCAGGCTCCCCAAGTTTAAAATGTATTGTTAGGTTTGGTTTACTAGTATTTGTTGAGGATTTTTTCATCTAAATTCATCAGAGATATTGGCCTTAGTTCTCTCTCTCTCTCTCTCTCTCTCTCTCTCTCTCTCTCTCTCTCTTTTTGGTGGTGTCTTTATCTGGTTTTGGTATCAGGGTAATGCTGGCCTCATGGAATGAATTTGGAAGTTTTCCTTCCTTTTCTATTTTTTGGAATAGTTTGAGAAGAATAGATATTAACTCTTCTTTAAATGTTCGGTAGAATTTCTCTGTGTAGCCAGATTTTTGTTTGTGGAAAGTTTTTTTTTTAATTTTTTTAATTTTTTATTTTTTGTGTGGAAAGTTTTTTGATTACTGATTCAATTCTTTGCTGGTAATCAGGCTGTTAAAAGTTTTCTATTTTTTCCTGTTTCAGTTTTGGTAGGTTGTATGTCTCTAGGGATTTCTTCTAGCATTTCTAATTTGTTGGTATATAGTTTTTCATAATATTCTCATGTTTGTATTTCTATGGTGTTGGTTGTTATTTCTCATCTCTCATTCGTGATTTTATTTATTTGAGTCCTTTCTCTTTTTTTCTTCATAAATCTGGCTAGAGGTTTATCAATTTTCATTGATTTTTTTTCTTTTTTTAAATAAATGTTTATTCATTTTTGAGAGAGCATGAGTGGGGTGGGGGCGGGGCAGAGGATCCGAAGTGGGCTCTGCACTAACAGCAGTGAGCTCAACGTGGGGCTGGAGCTCATGAATCATGAGATTATGACCTGAGCTGAAGCTGGATGCTCAACTGACTTAGCCATCCCGGCGCCCCTTCATTGTTTGTTTTCAAAGAATGAGCTCCTGTTTTCATCTGTTCTATTGTTGTTTTTTTCAGTTTCTACATCATTTATTTCTGCTCTGATCTTTATTGTTTCCTTCCTTTTCCAGGTTTTAGGTTTTGTTTGTTCTTTTTTTTTTTTTTTTTTTTTTTTTTTTTTTTTTTTTTGAGAGAGAGAGAGAGAGAGCAAGCAGGAGTTGGGTAGAGGGGGAGAAAGAGAGAATCTTAAGCAGGCTCTACACCCAGTGCTGAGCCTGACGCAGGGCTTGATTTCATGACTGACTGTGAGAGAGCCACCCAGGCGCCCCTGTTGTTCTTTTTCTAGCTCTTTTAAGTGTAAGATTAGGTTGTTTATTTACAATTTTTCTTGCATTTTGATGCAGGCTGGTATTGCTATATACTTCCCTCTTAGAACCACTTTTGCTGCTTCCCAAAGGTTTCATTTTAATTTGTTTCCTTTTTAATTTCTTCTTGTATTTCCTACTTGACCCATGCATTCTTTAGTAGCATGTCATTTAACCTCCATGTATTCGTGGCCTTTCCAGATTTTTTCTTGTGTTTGAATTCTAGTTTCATAGCATTGTGGTTAGAGAAAAGATGCATGGTATGACTTCAATATTTTAAAATTTTTTGAAGTTTGTTTTGTGGCCTACTATGCAATCTATTTCATTCTATGTGCACTTGAAAAGTATGTGTATTCTGCTAAGATGGAATGTTCTGATTATATCTGTTTAGTCTATCTGGTCCAGTGTGTCATTCAAAGCCATTGTTTCCTTGTTGATTTTCTGTTTAGATGATCTGTCTATTGATGTAAGTGGGGTATGGAAGTCCCCTTCTATTATTGCATTATTATCAATTAGTTCCTTTTTGTTTGTTATTATTTGTGTCATGTATTTGGGTGCATAGATATTTACATTTTGATGCAGGCTGGTATTGCTATGAACTTCCCTCTTAGAACCACTTTTGCTGCATCTCAAACCAGCAAACCACTTTTGCTGTTATATCTTCTTGGATTATCTCGCTTATTTATTTATTTTTTCAAAAGGAAGTTTTTTTTTTTTATTAATTAACTATCTCACACACCTCTCTAACACTTTTCCCCAACATTTAAACAATTATTTGTCTCTGCATAAAAAATGATTTTGTAATATTTGCTATGTGAGAAATAGAAAGATAATTCACATTTTCTTCCATCATGGCTCAATAAAATTTATTTACTAATGATAGTTGAGAAGAATTTTCCTCAGCTTCTCAATTCATTTGTAATGTCATGTATATATTGAGGTTTATGGTCAAATCTGGGGAAGTCTATCATTCATATATCAGCTATATGATTTCGGGAAATTTTCTAGCTTTCTTGTACAGTGTCTAATCTAAAATTTGTGTGTGTGTTTTATTTTTTTTAATTTTACTTTTTTATTTTTTAAAATTTACATCCAAATTAGTTAGCATATAGTGCAACAATGATTTCAGGAGTAGATTCCTTAGTGCTCCTTACCCATTTAGCCCAACCCCCCTCCCGCAACCCTTCCAGTAACCCTCAGTTTGTTCTCCATATTTATGAGTCTCTTCTGTTTTGTCCCCCTCCCTGTTTTTATATTATTTTTGTTTCCCTTCCCTTATGTTCCTCTGTTCTCTCTCTTAAAGTCCTCATATGAGTGAAGTCATATGATTTTTGTCTTTCTCTAATTTCACTTAGCATACTATCCTCCAGTTCCATCCACGTAGTTGCAAATGGCAAGATTTCATTCTTTTTGATTGCCAAGTAATACTCCATTGTATATATATACCACATCTTCTTTATCCTTCATTCATTGATGGACATTTGGGCTCTTTCCATACTTTGGCTATTGTTAATAGTGCTGCTATAAACATGGGGATGCATGTGTCCCTTCAAAACAGCACAACTGTATCCCATGGATAAATGCCTAGTAGTACAATTGCTGTGTCGTAGGGTAGTTCTATTTTTAGTTTTTTGAGGAACCTCCATACTGTTTTCCAGAGTGGCTGCACCAGCTTGCATTCCCATCTCTTTTATCATTATATAATGCCCTTCTTTGTCTTTTGTTAGTCTTTGTTTTAAAGTCTATTTTGTCTGATATAAGTATTGCCACTCTGACTTTCTTTTGATATACATTTGCATGATAAATGTTTCTCCAGCCCCCTCACTTTCAATCTGCAGGTGTTTTTAGGTCTAAAATGAGTTCTCCTGTAAGAAGCATATGGATAGGTCTTGGTTTTTTATCCATTCTGTCATCCTATATCTTTTGATTGGAGTGTTTAGTCCATTTGCATTCAAAGTAGTTATTGATAGATACGTATTTATTGCCATTGTATTACCTGTTTTGTGGTTGTTTCTGAAGATTTTCTCTGATCCTTTCTTGTCTTTCTCTCTTTCATGGTTTGCTGGTTTTCTTTAGTGGTATATTTGGATTTCTTTCTCTTTATTCTTTGCATATTTATTAGTGGTTTTTGATTTGTGGTTACCATTTGTATATAACCTTTTCTGCATATAGAAGTCTATATTAAATTTATGGTAATTTAAGTTTGAACCCATTCTCTACTCCAGCTCTCCCCATGTTTTAGGTATATGGTGTCTTATTTTATATACCTTTATTTTGTGAGTTCCTTGATAGGTTTCTGCTGAAAAATTCCCTGATAGCCTTATAGGGTGTCCCTTGTGTGTAACTGTCTTCTTTTGTCTTGCTGCTTTTAACTTCTTTATCCGTATATTTTGCCATTTTAATTATAATATGTCTTGGTGTGGATCTGATTTTGTTGATTTTGTTGGGGGTCCTCTGTGCACCCTGGATCTGATATCTGTTTCCTTCCTCAGATTAGAGAAGTTTTCAGCTATTATCTCTTCAAATACATTTTCTACCCCCTTTCTCTCTCTTCTTCAGGAACTCCCATAATGCAAATGTTATTACATTTGATGGAGTCACTGAGTTCCTTAAGTCTATTATTGTTTTTGCATAATTCTTTTTTCTCTTTTGTTCAGCTTGATTACTTTCCATTACTCTGTTTTCTAGGTCATTAATTTGTTCCTCTGCTTCTCCCAGACTGTAATTAATTCCATCAAGCATCTTTCTCATTTCGTTTATTGAGCCCTTTCTCTGCTATGTTATTCTTATCTCTGTGTTAAGGGTCTCACTGATGTCTTCTACTCTTTTCTCAAGTCCAGTGAGTACCTTTATGATCATTACTTTAAATTCTTTATCAAGAATGTTATTTATATGTTTCACTTAGATTTCTGGCCCTGTCCTTGTCCTGGTCTTTCATTTGTGACAAATTCTTCTGTCTAATCTCTGTGCCTGTTTCTTTGTGTTAAGAAAGTCAGCTATATCTCCTGTTCTTGAGGGTAATGACCTTATGAGGAAAGGTCCTGTAGTACCCTACTGTGTAATGTCTCCTGTTCCCCAGGGCCTGGCACTTCAGCGAGTGTCCCCAACATGTGCTGTGTGTGCTCTGCTGTTTTATCCTGGCCACTTTATCCTTCAGGCCCGTCGTCTGCAGAAGCTCTTTGCTTGTTGTGGGCAGTGTTTGGTACCTGGCCTGAATGTGGTGCATTTTAATGATGTGTGCTCTGGTCTGCTTGTGTGGGTCTATTTCCACCACTGCCCAGACCGAGGCCCCACAAAATTCCCTGGTTGGAGATGTGGTATAGGCAGGGGTTTGGGCCAGTCTTCTGGGGGAGGGAGCCCACTACACTGGGACTGAGGCAAGTGTGGGAAAGGCGATTCCACTGGAGTGTGGAGGGCAGGGCTTGGTGTAAGCAAGATAGGTAGCAAGTGTCAGTGGTAGCTAGCTCTTGCAAGTGGCCCTGTGTTTATGCTGAGACATGGAGAGAAATGGCACTGGCTATTTCCTTTGTTCCTGGAGGAGTCTCTCCATGAACACTGCCTCTCTGGGACACACTCTGAGATGAGCAACTGACCTTTCCACTGTGTGTCCAAGGCATTCTTCAGATTGCTGTTTCTGCCCTGTATATCTCTGGGTTGTCTGCCTGCCTTCTCCCCAAGAGCAGCTCCAATGCCCTCAAGGCTCTATCCCAGCCAACTCTGCTGACCTTTAAAACTCCAGGCTTTAAGCTCCACTGGTTTCCAGAATCACAAAATTCAGCCCCTCTCATTTTCCAAGCCAATTGCTGTGGGGATTTGCTTTCTTCCTGTGTTCCCCTGTGTGCTAGTCTGTCTCTCATCCTACTCCATGACCTCACTTCCTTCCCTTGTGGGGCCACGATCTGTTTCTCAAACTTTGTCTCTGTATTTCCTACTTTCTTTGATGTGGCCTCTTCTTTACCTTTTGTTGTGGAGTTTACTCTGCTTGTCTTCTGGCTGATTTCTAGGGCATTTAGAATGATTTCATAGTTGTCTAGTTGTATTCATGGAAGGAAGTAAGCCTAGGGTCCTCCTACTCCACCACCGTCTTCCCCTCACTACTTTCTTATCAAATTTTAGAAGCATTTTCATAATAAAATGATAAACCCTATGTCGTAATGTCTGGAAGGACTATTTGCCCTTTAATTTATGGCCAAAAAGAAGTGACAATGTGCAGCCAAGTGCCTGGAAGACATGGGCTTTGTGAAATCTTGTCCATTAATTGTTCATTTTTTCGGGGCACACAACAATCTGACTTATGGTGATGCACACCCTCAGGGCTCCACATGCTGTGTCTATGGTGTCGACAAGTCACTAACAATCTATGTGCCTGGGCTAGTCAGCTCTAACATGGACACAGTGAAGCACTCCTGCTATGGATTGAATGCTTGTGTTCCCTCCAAAAGTCGTATGTTGAAAGCCTAGCCCCCAGTGAAATGGTATTTGGCAGTGGGAGGTAATTCAGTTTAGGTGAGGTCATGGGGTGGGGTCTATGATGGGATTAGTGCCCTTATAAGAAGAGGAAGGAACACCAGACATGTGAGGACATGGCAAATAGGGAGCTGTCTGCAAGCCAGGAAGAGTTCTCTCACCAGAGTCCGACTGCGCTGGCACCCTGCTCCTGGACTTCCAGCCCCCAGATCTGTGAGAAAAAGCAAGTTCTGTTGTTTAAGCAACACAATCTGTGGTATTTTGTTATGGTAGCTCTAGCTGACTGATACAACTCCAGTTAACTCTGGGAGAATTCATTTGTTATTCACACCAACAAAATTAAACTATTCAATTGTCCTCAGCTGAGTAGCTAAAGGGTCAAGAGACTCAGGAAGAGAAAATCTGGAAAGCACCATTGGAAAGCATCCATGGCATGAAATGAAATTAGCTGGTTTTTTGGCCTGAAAAGTACTCCAGGGCAATTTAAAAACAAAGAGAATTTTAGGCATTTTGAGCAATGGATATAACCCAGGATTTGATACAGACCCTTTTATCTCGGCCATTTGGAAGGATATAGTCCATTTGGATGCATAAAATGCAGCGTATGAGTTAAGAAAATTGTTTTAATTACCTTATAATGTAACTCATAGACATTAATTTTTAAAAGCTTGTAAAGGAGGGGCGCCTGGGTGGCTCAGTCAGTTAAGCATCCGACTTCAGCTTCAGGTCATGATCTCACAGTCCGTGAGTTTGAGCCCCACGTCAGGCTCTGTGCTGACAGCTCAGAGCCTGGAGACTGCTTCAGATTCTGTGTCTCCTTCTCTCTCTGCCCTTCCCCTGCTCGTGCTCTGTCTCTCTGTCTCAAAAATAAAACATTAAAAATTTTTTTAACATAAAAAATATAAAAAATAAAAGCTTATAAAGGAAAAACAACCATGTTCTACAAATAGTTGAAATGTTATTTTTAAGGAAAAAGTCCTGGGGTGAGAAAGAGAATTGTTTTTGCTGAATGTAGGAGTTGTAAGAGTTTTGAATTTGTTAAGTAATAAGCAAAAAAGAAATAAGGGCAGTAAAGGAATCTTAGCTATTAAGTCTCATTAAATTTGCATACAGATCTCTTTGAGCTACACCTGTTAATGCTAATCTGATTAGCTAAAAAGGACAAAAACTTACCCCCTCCAATCAGCTGGAAAAAAGGAAGTTTGATTTTTTTATTCTTGTGTTTGTTAAACATAATAGCAAACATAGAAAACCAGAAAAGGCAATTCCAGATGGTATCAAAGGGTCACTTATAATTTTCAAAGAAAAACATCTGAATTAAATTGTCTTTAAAAAAATCCCTTCTCTAATTTTTGCAGCATAGTTTGGGAATTGCCAAATAGGAAAGAACTCTATGTAGTACACTGTAATATTAAGGTAAATCCAAGATAATAGGGTTGATCACTGTAGTGTCTAGAGTAATTAATTTTAGATTAATGTTGGAGATGGGCACTGTATAGGCTTTTGACATGCCAGTTTTAATATTTGCCAAATTCAAAGTTACTTCTCTTAAAAACTGGGCATCATATCTGTAACACTAAACTCCCTCCTCATTTATAACATTGTTTCTAGATGTTATAAAAATATAAATACATTATTTTTACATTTTTCTAGAAAGTTAATCAAAAGTACTGGGAGAAAGGACTCACTTTATTGATTAATTTTGTGGTGAAAATATGTTATTTGTAGTTTCTCCCAGTGTTTATTACCTAATATTTAGTAAGAGATAAAAATTCATTACAATATTTTACAAATTTGACATATTCATAGGAATCCTTCATTAGAAACAGATAATGTTGTATAAATGACATACTATGAAGTACTTCTCACAATCATTATTCATAGAATATCTCTCTTGGATTTATCTTTCACTGATGTTGAGAAGTTTGCATTGTAGCTGAAATATTTCTCACATTAAATATATTTGTTGAGGGGCGCCTGGGTGGCGCAGTCGGTTGAGCGTCCGACTTCAGCCAGGTCACGATCTGCGGTCCGTGAGTTCGAGCCCCGCGTCAGGCTCTGGGCTGGTGGCTCAGAGCCTGGAGCCTGTTTCCGATTCTGTGTCTCCCTCTCTCTCTGCCCCTCCCCCGTTCATGCTCTGTCTCTCTCTGTCCGAAAAATAAATAAATGTTGAAAAAAAAATTAAAAAAAAATATATTTGTTGAATTTCTCTTGTCTGAATTCGTGTTGGTACATTCTTAAGACTTCTTCCTCTTATGAATCCTTGATGTTGAATAAGGTGGCACTTATTTTTGTAAAATTTTTAATGTTTATTTTATTTTGGAGAGACAGAGCACGAGTGGGGGAGGGGCAGAGAGAGAGGGAGACACAGAATCTGAAGCAGTCTCCAGGCTCAGTCTGAGCTGTCAGCACAGAGCCCAGTGCAGGGCTCAAACTCATGAACTGTGAGATCATGACCTGAGCCAAAGTCAGACGCTCAACTGACTGAGCCACCCAGGTGCCCCAAGGTGGCACTTATGATGAAGTCTTTCCCACATTTCATACATTCATAGGGTTTTCCCCTGGTATGCATCCTCTGGCATTGAGTCAGATACACACTCTGACCAAAAGATTTACAACAGTTACTACACTTGTAGGGGTTCTCTTCAGTATGAGTTCTCTCATGTTGATTAAGGTATGTACTTCTGAAAGATTTACCACATTTTGCAATTATAAGGATTTTCTTGGTGTGAATTCTTGGTGTTGAGTAAAATGTGTATTCCATCAGAAAACTTTCCCATATTCATTACATTCAAAAGGTTTTTCTCCAGTATGGATCCTCTTAAGTTGAGGATCCTATGACCTATGACCTATGATTTATGACTATAGGCTTGGCTGCATAGTTCAGTCATAGGACTTCTCTCAGATATAAAGTAAGTTGAATGCTCTGAGTAAAGGCTTTCCCACATTTTTTATATTCAAATAGTTTTTCTCCAGTACGAATCTTCTTGTGTTGAATAAGGGATAACCTATGATTATAGATTTTGCCACATTCATGACATTGATCGAGCTTTACCCCGGTATGAGCTCTGTGATTCACAGTAATACAGGTACTTTAGTTAAGAGCCTTCCCACATTGATTATATTAATAGGCGTTCACTTTGTGAACCTTCTGATGTTGCATGATGTGTTTTGATTATAAGCTTTGCCACACTCATTACATTCATAGGGTTTCTCCCTACTATGACTCTGAAGTTGGATGAAGGATAAGTCCCAGCCAGCTGAATGATTTTCATTTACATTATACTCATATGGTGTCTCTTTGCATGTGTGCTGTATAATGTGTGAAATCTATGAAAGATTTCCCACCATTTCAGCATTTGTAGAACATTTTTCCAGTACAAATTCTCTGATGTTAATTAGGAGAAGTTATTACTGAAGGCTCTCTCACATTTATTACATTAATAAGATTTCATTCCTACACCTGAAACTAATGTAACATTATGTGTTGACTAGACTCAAATAAAAAAGTAAAATAAAAAAGAAAACAAAAACCGTAATTCAAAAAGATGTATGCACGCTTGTGTTTATTGCAGTGTTATTTACAGTAGCCAAGATATGGAAACAACCTAATTGTCCATTAATAAGTGAATAGATAAAGGAAATATTATACAGTAAAACCTTGGATTGTGAGTAGCTTGTTCTGTGAGTGTTCTGCAAGATGAGAAAGCATTTCTAATAATTTTTAACTTGACAAATGAGTGATGTCTTGCAATACAAGTAGTATATTATACCGAAAGTTACACGATCACAACTAAAGCCAATGGTTCTCACTCTCTCTTGCTGTAGGATAGTGGGTGATCATCTCTGATGCTTGGTCTCAGGCCATAGTGTTTGGAGAACACTGTGGCCTGATTGTGTTCTTGGACATGACTTAGAAGGGCTTGCTTATAAACAGGAGCCGCCAGTTGTCAATGAAATTGTGACCTTGGGGAAGACCTTGGGACTGGAGGTGAACGAGGACGACATTCAAAAGCTGGTGAAGGAACATGGCCAAGAGCTGACCACCAATGAACTGATGGATCTGCATCATGGGCAACAAAAAGAGGTTATGGAGGAGATCTCATCTGCAGAGGAGGAGGAGAACAAGGCAGAGGACTCCCTCACTTCAAATGAGATTAGGGAGATGTGTAAAATGTGGGAAACAGTGCAAAATTTTGTAGAAAAGCACCACCCGAATAAGGCTGTAGCAGTGTGAGCCATAAACCTGTTTAATGACAATGCAATGTCACATTTCTGTGAAATCCTCAAAAGGAGGCAAAAGCAAGTGTCATTGGATGGGTTCCTTGTTAAAGTTTCATGAAAAGAAAAACATTCCATTGAGCCAACAGACAGCAGTGATTCCATTAGTGTTAGTGAAAGTTGTCCTACACAATAACCCTCCTCTCTCTTGTCTCCCTCACACCAGCCATGAAGGTTTTCAAAGGTAAGTGCAGGTTAATTTGTTCATTTTTCTTTGTATTTTGTATATTCTTTATTATTTTGCATTATATTGCAGTATTGCTATCATTTTCATATGAATATTTTTGGGTTGTGGAACAAATCATCTGAGTTTCCATTGTTTCTTATGGGGAAATTCGCTTTGATATACAAGTACTTTGGATTACCAGCATATTTCTGGAATGAATTATGTTTGCAAACCAAGGTTTTACTGTATATACAATGTACTATTACTCAACCATCAAAAAAGAATGAGATCTTGCCATTTGAGATGAGGTGGATGGACCTAGAGAGTATTATCCTAAGCAAAATAAGTAAGACAGGGAAAGATAAATACCATATGATTTCACCTATGTAGAATCATATAGCATCTAAAAATAGCATCTAAAAATAGCATAAAAAATCATATAGCATCTAAAAAATAGCATATAAAAATCATATAGCATCTAAAAAACAAAACAGATGAAGAAACCAAAAAATAGAAACACACTCAAAAATATAGAGAATAAACTGATGGCTGCTGGAGAGAAGGGAGCTGGGGGGATAGGCAAAATAGGTGAAGGGGATTAAGAGGTTTAAACTTCTGGGTATAAAATAAATAAGTCATAGAGATGAAAAGCACAGCATAGAGAATATAGTCAATAATATCATAATAACATATGGTTAGGACAGATGGTGACTACATTTATTGTGGTGAGCACTGAGTAATATATAGAATTGTGGAATCGATATATTATACATCTGAAACGAATATAACATTGTATGTTAATTATAATTCAATAATAAGATATACATATATATCCTAGTATATATATAGAGAGAGTCTTTGATGTTCAATAAGATAAGATATGCACTATCATTGAATGTGTACCTATACCATTGCAATTGCAGGTTTTGTCTCCAGTGTGAGGCGGTATATCTCTGCAAGTCCAGTATGTTTCTGAATTTGAGGAAGATATGTAATGCAGCTGAGGTGTTTCCCATGTTCACTATATTTGTTTTTCACTTGTATAGCTTCTCTGTTGATTGATTAGGTTCTGGGTTGTGTGAAGTTATTGCTATCATTGTTACAGTTGTGCACTATGTAACCTTCAGGTGTACACTTCCATTAAATAAGGTTTGAATTCAGACTAAAGTCTTCCCCAAATTCATTAAATTTAAGTACATTCTGAATCAGGCTTTTTCTTATGAATAAAAATTGCTTACCAGGTGGATTCTCCAGTGATACCCTAAGTAATCTCCAAAATCTGAGACTTCACTTAGGGAGTACAAAATGCCATCTGACTTGAATTTTTCTGCTATTCTATGGGGAAAAGTCTTCAGAAATAATGTAGTTCAGACTTGAATCTTTGGTTCAAGTTCTTATTTCTTGGCCTGAAAGAAATTACACATGCAAAATCTCTGTAATGGAAGAAACTTCTATGGAGAAACTGAAGCATAAACTAATTGTAACATGTGTAAGTTTAGTGGGACTTGTCAGCTTTCAAATAATAACCTATATGAGTTACATCTGGAATTTTGAGCACTGAGAATGAGAGCCATTGTGATACATGAGCAAGGGATAAAAAGTGGTTACAGAGGGTCCAATAAGTATATTAGATGGGGGCAGAAAATAAAAATAGTACTTCGTGGAGGACTGAAGGGCAACAATTGGGGCCATGGAAACAGACATTTGTGACAGGGGAAGGGGGAACTGCAGAAAGAACTAAGTACAGAGAAGGCAGAGAAGGGCACAGCCCAACCAACACAAAGAGAGATGACAGCACAGTTAAGCAAGTCTGCTGGGGGGAATAAGTTTAAGAATTCCCTGAACTTGCACCAATGGGTTAACAAGGCTTAGAGCAGAAAGCCACTTAGGACAAAAGTGTACGAGAACAGGTAGAGGTGAAAAACCGCTACAGCAGGGCGAAAATGCCCAGAGCTAATTAGCAAGAAAAATGCCTTGTTAACCCTGAGGTAGCATGCTCTATCTGACTTAGCTCCTAGAAAAGTTAAGATGAATAGACATAGTGCCTGGTGCCTGCAGTAAATGGCCATCTGCTTGGCGCTGGGACCTTGACTTGTATTCACCCTAACCCCTGACACTGCATACCTTTGAAAGCCCTTTTCTCTCACACGTTAGCCCTTTTCTCTAACATGAGTTAATGATCACTGTTTTACTGTCTCTGCACGTTCATCAGGTTTGTTAGCCTTCTGATCCTAATAAATACAGAACAAGGACCCTTACTTTGGACAAGGACATTAGCCTCTCTCATATTCAATTCTGCATCCACTCTCTTGCTGGACAGGAGAGAACTCCAGACTCAAAGTCTGCGACAGTCTGCAAAGGTATGACAGTAGGACCTGAGAGAAATGCAAGAGGAAGAAAAGCGCAGTCTGGAAGAGACACCATTTATAGAGCACAGATGGAAGGATGTGCATTGTAGAACAGAGCAAATAGGACCATGAGAAACCTCATGCTCAAAAAGTGGCACCCAGAGGCAAGGCTGAGGCAACTTGGTGTTCCTGAAGCAGCCCCAAATTTCCCTGGAAGAACGCTCTGTGGCCACATGTCTAGAAACCACTGGCTTGCTGGACGGCCTTGTGTGTAAGTCTTCAGAACTTCTTCTCACCTGTTCACCTGGAGAAGGCCCCCTAGAGATGTCCTTCATAGCATCCATGGGAATTTGCCTTGGTCCAACCAGGAGATCACATCAGGCCTGGAATCCTGATATCTTGCTAGGGAAAGACAAGAGTCTTAGGTGTTGGGGCTGGTGGCATGTGTCAGCCCAGGGCCCTGCCTCCATTCTTGTGCCTTTAGGTCCTTTACAACATGAATGAATGGTGACATGTCCCAGGGAGCAGAAGACTCTGATCTCTGAACATCAAAATATGGTACCATGAGTCAGAGGCCTCAAGGCTTCAGTATTCAAATTTTGGATAGAGAACAGAAAGTTGATTCCTCATTTGTTTAGCCCTATTGTCAAAGAAAGCTGCACACAGGCCTCTAAGGATCCATAGGCAATGTGTGTCTGCAAGTTGAAAACCTCTTTCCAGTGTTTGTTGTCTCTTTTATTTTTTTTATTTTTATTTTTTTTAATTTTTTAACATTTATTTATTTTTGAGACAGGGAGAGACAGCATGAACGGGGGAGTGTCAGAGAGAGAGGGAGACACAGAATCTGAAACAGGCTCCAGGCTCTGAGCTGTCAGCAGAGCCTGACGCGGGACTCGAACTCACGGACCGCAAGATCATGACCTGAGCCGAAGTCGGACGCCTAACCGACTGAGCCACCCAGGCGCCCCTGTTGTCTCTTTTAAAATCACACACATTTCCTTGTAATCTATAACACATCCATACTTATAATCACTTGCCAGTTAAACTAACATTTCTTTCTCCCCCTATCAGCTAAGAGACATTCTGGAAAGATAGTACCCTCTTCCCCCTGCCCCTTGTCATACTCATAAGAGATATTGGTCTATAGTTTTCTTTTCTTGTGATGACTTTGGTATCAGGATGATATTGGTCTCATACAATGAGTTGATAAGTGTTTCCCTCCCCTGTATTCCTTGGAAGAGTTTGTGAAGGATTGGAAGTAATTCTATAAACAGGTGGTAGAATTCACCAGTGAAGCCATCTCATCCTGAGCTTGTGTTTGCAGGAAGTGTTTTTTCCCCCTCCAGTTTCCTTCCTACCTTCCTTCCACCCTCCCTTCTTTCTCTTTTTCTTTCTTTCTTTCTTTCTTCTTTCTTTCTTTCTCTTTTTCCCTCCCTCCCTCCTTCCTTCCCTCCACCCTTTTCTTTTTCTTTCTTTCTAAGTTAAAATTAACATACAGTGTGATATTAGCTTCAGGTGTACAATATAGTGATTCAAGATTTCTTTTTTTTTTTTTCAACGTTTATTTTTGGGACAGAGAGAGACAGAGCATGAACGGGGGAGGGGCAGAGAGAGAGGGAGACACAGAATCGGAAACAGGCTCCAGGCTCTGAGCCATCAGCCCAGAGCCTGACGTGGGGCTCGAACTCCCGGACCGCGAGATCGTGACCTGGCTGAAGTCGGACGCTCAACCAACTGCGCCACCCAGGCGCCCCATGATTCAAGATTTCTATACATTACTCAGTGCTCATTACAATAAGCATAGACTTTGTAAAAAGTTTTTTGATCATTAACTCAATCCCTTATTTTAGGTCCATTCAGGTGATCTATTTCTTGAGTCAGTTTTGGTAGTTTGTGTCTTTCTAGGAATTAGTCTGTTTCATTTATTTGGTCAGTATTAATGTACCCTCTTTCATTTTGGATTTTAGCAGTTTGAGTCTTCTTTTTTCCTTAACCAGTCTAGCTAGAGATTTGTCAGTTCTGTTGATCTTTCCAAAGAACCAATTTTTGTGTTCATTGTTTTCTCTATTGTTTTTCTATTTTCCATTTCACTTATTTTCACCCTAATATGTATTATTTTCTTGTTTTTGCTTGTTTTGGATTTAGTTGGAATTTAATTTCTCTAGTTTAATAAGGTATAAATTTGTGTTGCTGATTTAAAAGTCTTCTGCTGGCGGGGGGAGTGCCTGACTGGCTCAGCCAGTGGGCGTGTGACTCTTGATCTCAGGGTTGTAAGTTCAAGTCCCACATTAGGTGTAGAGATTACTTAAAAATTAAATCTTTTTTTTCTTTTTTCAACGTTGTTTATTTATTTATTTATTTATTTATTTATGGGACAGAGACAGAGCATGAACGGGGGAGGGGCAGAGAGAGAGGGAGACACAGAATCGGAAACAGGCTCCAGGCTCCGAGCCATCAGCCCAAGAGCCTGACGCGGGGCTCGAACTCACGGACCGTGGGATCGTGACCTGGCTGAAGTCGGACGCTTAACCGACTGCGCCACCCAGGCGCCCCTTAAAAATTAAATCTTAAAAAAAAAAAGAGCTTTCTTCTATTTTAATGTAGGTGCTTATAGCTATATATTTCTATCTAGACAGTGCTTTTGCTGCATCGATTAAGTCTTGGTATCTGGAACTTTCATTTTAATTAACCTCAAAATGTTTTCTAATTTCCCTTGTGATTTCTTCTCTGACCAACTGGGTATGTAGGAATTTGTTACTTAGTTTCCACATATTTGTGAATTTTCCAAATTTCTGGGTTTTATTTCTAAATCCATCCCTTTGTGTTCTGAGAACATATTTTGTATTACTTCATTTTTTTTTTTATTTGAGAGAGAGAGAGAATGAGTGGGGGAGGGAGGGAGAGAGAGAGAGAGAGAGAGACAGGGAGGGAGAGAGAGAGAATCCTAATCAGGCTCCACACTCATCCCAGAACCCAACATGGGACTCAATTCCATGATCTTGGAATTATGACCTGAGCCAAAATCAAGAGCCAGACACTCAACCAACTGAGCCACCCAGGCGCCCCTACTTAATTTCTTCTAAATGTATGGAACCTTGTTTTATGGTTTATCCTGGAGACTGTTCTATGTCTACATGAGAAGATATGCATTTGCTGTTGCTGAGTGGAACACTGTATAGTTTTCTGTGAGGTTTAGTTGCTTTCTATTCTCCTTCAAGTCTTTCGTTGCTGATCTTCTGTCCAGTTATTTTGTCCATTATTGAAAGTGGGGTGTCAAATCTCTAAGTCTTATTGTTGAATTGTCTATTTCTCCCTTCAACTGTGTCAGGTTTTGCTTCACGTATTTGGGGGGGTGCCTATTGTTAGGTGTATTTATTGTGTGTCTATATGTTTGAAATGGTTACATCTTGTTGATGGATTGACTCTTTTATCATTCTATAATGTCCTGTCTCTAGTAACAACTTTTATCTTCAGGTCTATTTTACCTGATATTAGTATAGCCACTCAGTTCTCTTTTGGTTATATGTTTGCAGGGAATATCTTTTCCTCCTACTTTTCCTTGCAACCTATTTGTGTCTTTGAATCTAAATTGAGTCTCTCTTTCCTTTTTTTTTTTTTTTTTTGGATTATTTGAGAGAGAGAGAGAGAGAGAGAGAGAGAATCTTAAGCAGGTTCCCCACTCAGCATGGACCCCAACGTGGGCTTGATCCCACAACCCTGGGATCATGACCTGAGATGAAATTAAGAGTCAGATGCTCAACTGACTGGGCCACTCTGGTGCCCCTAAATTGAGTCTCTTAGAGACAACACATGGTTGGATCATGTTTTTAAATCCATTCTATCAATATTTGCCTTCTAATGGAAGTGTTTGATCCATTTACAGTTAATGAGATTACAGATAAGGAAGAACTTACTTTTGCCATCTTGCCATTTGTTTTCTATATCCTGTATGTTTTTATTTGTTACTCAGTTCTATTATTGCCTTCTTTAATGTTAAACAGATATTTTCTAATGTCTTGTTTCTTTTACCACAAATATTTTAGTTGTTTTCTTAGTGATTGCCTTGGGGATTATAATTCACATCTTAATTTATAGCAATCATACAGCACCAATTTAATTTCAGTAGTATACAAAAACTTTCATACAGCTCTATTTTCTCTCCTTTATACTGTTATTACAAAGCCTAAAATAATTTACATATTACCAGAACTAACAGGAGAGTTTAATAATGCAGCTGGCTATAATATTATGATATAAAAATAAGCTAAGTTTTTATATACTAATTATACAGCAGGTAGAAAATACTATTTTAAAATATGCTATTTACAATAACAACAGAAACTAAAGATAAGTAAAACACTGAAAAAATTATGCAAAACTATATGGAAAAATTATAAAATTTAGTTTAAAGATATTTAAAAGACCTAAATGAAAGAGATAATATAACATGTTTGTGGATTGGGGAATTCAGTACTATAAAGCTGTCCCAAATTGGTCTGCAGATTTAATATGATTCCAATAAAAAATTCCAATAAAAGTTTCAAGTGTGGGTGTGTACATGTGTGTAATTTGATCAGCTGACTCAAAATGTATATGGAAAAGCAAGACATCCATGAAGAAAAATAGGATAGGAAGATTTGTTTTACCAGATAACAAAACATTTTATAGAACTATAATAATTAAGACACGCTGATAGTGATGCAGGGATAGACAAAATGACCAATAGAACAAACCAGAGAGCCTGAAAATAGACACAAGTACATATAACAGAAGTAGTACATCAAATAAACACTGCTGAGATAATCCACTATCTAAATGGAAAAAAAGCAGGATTGAATCCCAACCTCACACTGAACACAAAAATCAATTTTATACAGATATGAGACTACATGTTAAAAGCAACACTTTCTTTTCTTTTTTTTTTTCAACGTTTATTTATTTTGGGGACAGAGAGAGACAGAACATGAACGGGGGAGGGGCAGAGAGAGAGGGAGACACAGAATCGGAAGCAGGCTCCAGGCTCTGAGCCATCAGCCCAGAGCCCGACGCGGGGCTCGAACTCCCGGACCGCGAGATCGTGACCTGGCTGAAGTCGGACGCTCAACCAACTGCGCCACCCAGGCGCCCCTAAAAGCAACACTTTCAATTTTTAAATGAAAATATAGAATGCTATCTTATTGCTGTTGGGTAAGAAAAATTTTATTAAACAAGACACAAAATCACTAGCAATAAAAGAAACGGTTGATAATTACATTAAAGCTTAAAATTTCTGTTCATCAAACACCACCACAAAGAAAGTTCCAAAATCATTTGCTATAGAAAAGAGAGTTGCACATATACACATAGTAGACAAAAGAGCATTCCAAATACTTAAAGTTTATTGACTTAAAAGCAGTTGCTTTTTGGGGGTACTGACTGAGAGGGAGACTTATGGGTGCTATAAATGTTGTACATCTTGATCTGGGTGTTAGTTACATGGATGCTATGGTCTAAATATTTGTGTGCCCTGCCCCCAAATTCATATGTTGAAATCTTAATCCCCAGTGTGATGGCATTACGGGGGTGAAGTCTGTGGGAGGTGCTTAAGTCATGAAGGGGGAGCCCTCATGAATAGGATTAGTGCCTTACAAAAGAAGCTCCAGAGACATCTCTAGCCTCTTCCACCAAGTGAGAACAAGGCAGAAAGCATGAGCTATGAACCAAGAAGGGGGCCCTTGTCCGAAGGCAACCATGCTGGCACCCTGATCTTAAATTTTCCAGTCTCAGAACTGTGAGAGATAAATTTCTGTTGTTTATAAGCCACCTGCTGTATGGTATTTTGTTATAGCTGCCTGAACAAAGACAATGAGAGAACATGAATACAAAAACACACCTGTACATCTAAGATATGCGCACTATACTATTTGCAAATCGTATTTTGACAAAAATAAATGAATTAAGGGGCACCTGGGTGGCTTAGTCAGTTCAGTGTCTGACTTCAGCTCAGGTCATGATCTTGCAGTTTGTGCATATTAGCCCCATATCAGGTTTGCTGCTGTCAGCCTGTCAGCACAGAACCCGCTTCAGATCCTCTGTGCCTCTTTGCCCTTCCCCCGCTTTCACTCTTTCAAAAATAAACAAATATTTTTTTTTAAAAAGTGAATTAAATAAGACACCTATAATTCAATAAGAAAAAAGAAACCCAAAACAACTCAATAGGAAAACTGGTAAAAGCCATGAACAAGCATTTCACAGAATCGGGACCATAAATGGCAAATAAGCATATGAAAAGTTGCACAACTTCACCAGTAATGAAGGAAGCACAAAGTGAAATATCAATTAACACCCACTTGATTGGCAAAATACAAGAATCCTGTCCGGGCCAAGTGTTAGATACTTGTGAACCAACAGAGATCCTCCCATGTGGCTGGTGAGGGTGGGTATTCATGAACAATTTGGCATTTTCTCAAATATTTGCATGGTACTACACCAGGTCCATTCTCCAATACATTCCTTTGAGAAATTCTTGTCTATGGGTCCCAGGGGACAGGTACAAAAATGTCCACAGAGGCACAGTTACTAATAGCAAAAAACACAAATGATTCAAATATCCATTGACAGGAGAATGGATAAATCAATTGAAATATTATACAGCACTGAAAAAGAATGAATGACTGCCACACCACACAACCTAATGAATCTCAGAAGTAATGTTAGTAATGAATACCAGAAGAGCACACCCAGTGTAATGTCATTTTTATGACATTTAAAGACAAGCAAAACCAAATGGCACAAAGTTTATACGTATATACATGAAATGATATACATGAAAATGTACATACATGAAAAAAAATATATATATATATAATCCAGGGAAACACACAATTCAGGACAGAAGGTGCCTTTGGAGACAAGGAGATGAGTCACTTGTACTGAAGCAATTCCTGGATTGGGTAGTTGATTCACAGGTAGTTGTTCTGTTATGATGCTTCTAGTGTATATACGTTACATGGTATTTTGTGTTATTATACAGTACATTAAACACATAATAAAGAGAAAATTTATTTCCTTCAAACTTAATTTTGAGACAGGAAGGTGTAGGGGGGAAGATCTTGATGTGGGTGTTACTTACAAGGATACACATAAATGTCAGACACGACCCGGTTCAAATCTTGGAAAGTAGTCTATACCTACAGTCCCATTTCTCCCTCCCTCAGCTAGACTTGTGAAAGGATTCAGAGGGGGTTCAGTGGGGTAGGTGGGGAGCCAGGGCTCCCCTCCTGTGACATACACCCTCCCATACTGCCCTCAGTTCATCCCTCCAGCTCATGTTTCCCCTAACTCTTCCTTGCCCTGACACTCTCTCCCTGCTTGAATAGCACCCTGAATTGCTTCCCCCTATGTGTCCCAGGCCTGCTCCCCAACAGCAAACCCCCCACTTATGTGCTCCCTATCCCCTCCCCTGCCATCCCACCATGCCACAGAACAGAAGTGGGACACAGCCTCTATATGTGGAAGGTGAGGGCAGAGAGCCTGGCCAGGGCCAACTCCAGGCCCTAGGATTGAGCTGAGCAAGGACCCTGTCCTGGACAGGGAACACTAGAGACACAGCCAGCCCTGACAGCTGGCACTGCCATGAGCACCCCTAGCCCTGCAGGCCTGGAAATAATAAAGCCAACACTGAGTGCTTACTCAAAGCCAATCCCAGTACAGACACCTTTACTCACTGGTAGTGGATTTATGCTGTGCCCGCTGTGCCAGGCAATTTTCTGGACCTTGAGGATGCAAGGGTGTCCCCTGCCCTCTTGGAAGTCAAACCCAAAGAAAGATAGAGACCAGAGACCCAACATTCCAGGTGGAACTGCAAAGCTTGGTGAGTGCCAGCTAGACAGATGCAAGGGTAGCATGGAGAAGGGCCCCCGGGTCAGGGAAGGCCTTTCTAGGAGGCTGTGTAAATTGGGACCTGAGGCTGAGGGAGCAGGACGTGCATGGCCTGGAGGTGGGATGCTGGCTGGGTGGACAAGAGGAAGCAGATCACTGAGGGGCCGGTCCAAACCCTGGGGGCACACAGGACCCCAGGCTCTGCAGGAGTGACGTGGGAGCTCATGTTGGGCAGAGGAGCGTCTTAACCAGAAGGCTAAGGGCTCCCACTGAGAAGGCAAGGGCGAAACCTGAGGCTTGGAGAAGTGAGGCAGGTGGGGGTATGGGAGTCCAGGGGGATGGCATGGGAGTGAGAGGTGTCTGCCGGGGTCTGGGGTCACCAGGAGGGCATGAGAAGGGCATAGCCAGTTGTGTCAGTGCTGCTAAAAGATCAAAGATGAGGACAGAAAAGTGACCTTTGGCCACAGGGGGTGGAGGGGACCCTGATGGAGCAGGCTGACCCACCCCTCATACCCCCCTCATAGTCTCCTATACCAGGAATGGCAAGACGAGGGGCCATCCCAGGGGCCAGTTGTTGTGAGGATGGCCCTGACTGGAGCCCCCAGCCAGCTGGCAGAAGGGGAGCCCCTGAGGAGCCCTGTGTGAGCAGAGCGTGTCCCTTAGAGGCAGCCCGCCTCACTGCCCCAGGAGGACCCTCTTGCCCCACCTGTGGGTGAGTGAGGCACAGAGGTTAAAGGGCTCACCTGCCCAGGTTGTGCAGCTGAGGTGGGGGTAGGGTCAGGAACCCAGAATTTTCCCACTGGAAGCCAAGCCTGGGCCTGCAGGGCACACAGATGCTGGCAGGCCTGATGCCTCATCTGGGGCAAGTTGGGAGGTTGAAGGCCACGGTCTTGACTTGTCAGAGCCAACCCAGGCCAGACATTCTAGGGCTGCTGACGCCAGGATGAGGCAAACAAGGTCATTACCAGGTAATGAGCCATTACTGAGGTCAGACAAGGTCATTACTGGGTAATGAGTTGTCCCCTGCAGAGCCACTTGCCCCAGGACAGTTCCTAGGGAATGTCTAGGTAGCCAGAGCCACCAGCAGGCCAAGGCACAGTTCCAGGGCCTGGTAGCCAGGGGGTGTTCAGGGGCAAAGTGTGCCCAAGTCCAGTCCCCACAGGAAGCCCCGGACCCTCTGGCCCCTTCTTTAAATGAGGAGACAGCTGCAGCTCAGGGGTCTGGGCAGCAGGGCCCCAGAGTAGACGGATCTGCCCTTTAGGCTACAGGCCTCCCATGGTGCCTGCACACCTCCCAACATCTGTCACTTCTGACACCCTCACCATCTCCTGGCCAGGAAAGACTCTACCTGGGCTCTGATAAGGGGAACACTGAGGCGAGGCAATAGGGCCACCAGAAGCCCATAAGGCAGAACAAACCAGCCCAGAATGGTGTCTTGAACAATGGCCCAAGCCAGACCTGCTGGCTTAGTCCACCGAACCTCTACTACATGGCCTGCACTTTGGGGGCCAAAAAGGCACCACGGCCTTCCCTTCCTAAGCGCCCTGGGCCCAAGGTCCAGGTCCCAGCCAAGCTGGCCTTGCTTGCTCACAGCCAAAGGCCTAGTCAGTCTGGCTCCTAGAGCAAGCGCCATAGCTGGAGTAGAGAATGGGTGGGCACCTATGTTCTGGAGTCTATGTTGAGGCCCAGGGTCTGTGACCAGAAAGGAAAGTAGCAGCCCACACCCTGGACCCTATGCCTGCACTGCCCCTTCCAGGACCAGCTCCAAAGCTAACCCCTTTTCTTCCCAGGATGGCTGGTGGCTCAGGGGTCTCCCTCCCCACACAGACCCTCAGAGCCAGCTTCACGGACCCCCACCTGCATTTCCGTGTGCCCCCTTCACTGAGACCCAAGATGGGCCAGAACTTGGTGTGAAGACAGTGGTGGAAAAAGACAAATACCACCCTGCCTTGAAGCAGTTCTACCTAACAGGGTCAGGGGAGCGGGCGACCTGGGCATCTGCATTTCTAGACACTCCCGTGATGACTGTGAGGCTCCCCTGCCCCCTCTGAGGCCATCAGGTCCCCTCCCACATACAAAGCCACCTGGTCCTCGGGCTTTGGAAAATAAAACGTCTTCTCTGGATGGCTGCCAGGGTTTAATGGTAACAGAGTGTAAAGGTGACGGCAGTTAAGTCCCATGGAGGCCGCCCCCTTTCTCCAGGCAGAGGCAGAGCCTCAGGGTTTTCCCTCCTCCCCAGGCTCTGCAGGGGCCCCGAACCATTAATGAGTTAATAAGTGGCAAAGCCCACGAATCACCCAACTCTGCCTGTGCAGAAGGGCCCACTTGAATGCACAGAACCTAGATGGGGACAGTGTCTGGAGCTGGTGTTCCCACGGTCACAGCCAGCCTCCTCACCCCCAGCAGACCTGGCCCCTGGCCCAGGCACACAGACAGGGCCAGAGTGGGGAAGAAGCTGGGCCCTGCACAGTGCAGGGAGCTGGGCAGGCTGGGCTATTAGGATATTCCAGAAAGCAGAAGCAGAAAGCAGGCCTGTGTGCTGGTCCCCTTGGCTCAGTAGCTTTGTCCCTTCTTGGCCGATTCCTTCTGAAGCTACCTCTGTTCTGACCAACCAGCCTGGGGCAAGGGCTCTCCAACCTATTCCCCCACCTCTAATCTTCAGCTTCTGCTGGCCCCTCCACCCATGAAGCTCGGGCTGGGGTCTCCACAACCTATTTCTTTTCTTTTTTTTTTTTTTTTTTTTTAACGTTTATTTATTTTTGAATTTTTTTTTCAACGTTTTATTTATTTTTGGGACAGAGAGAGACAGAGCATGAACGGGGGAGGGGCAGAGAGAGAGGGAGACACAGAATCGGAAACAGGCTCCAGGCTCTGAGCCACCAGCCCAGAGCCCGACGCGGGGCTCGAACTCACGGACCGCGAGATCATGACCTGGTTGAAGTCGGACGCTTAACCGACTGCGCCACCCAGGCGCCCCTAACGTTTATTTATTTTTGAACAGAGACAGACAGAGCATGAGTGGGGGAGGGTCAGAGAGATGGAGACACAGAATCTGAAACAGGCTCCAGGCTCTGAGCTGTCAGCACAGAGCCCGACGTGGGGCTCGAACTCATGGACCGCGAGATCATGACCTGAGCCGAAGTCGGCCGCTTAACCGACTGAGCCCCCCAGGCGCCCACCACAACCTATTTCTTGACCATTGCTGGATTTGACCTCAGGGGCTTCAGGGTCATGTTGACCACAGCTGCCTGTTCACTCCTCACCAATACCTCTGCAGCCCTCCTCAGGGCTCGTCGGGGTCCCTGGGGCCTCCCTTCCCACTCTACACTTGCTCCTGTGCAATCTGTCATGCTTCACAACCTGACTCTGGGACTCTACCACCAGCCATGACCTCATCCTGCAGCACCTGTAGGATCGTGAACTCCTCGCCGCAGCAAAGGCTTTGTTCATATCACATCTCTCCATCAGCCTCAACAGTCAGGGAAAACCTCATAGCCCCTGTCTCCCCAGGCAGCCCAGCCCTGCCCGCCCAGGCAGCCCAGCTCTGCCCTTCCTGGCTCTCATACCACATCACCAATCTGAAGTCTGTCTACCTCTGCTCTCCCCAGCCTTTTCCAGCCCTCCTGCTGTCCCCTCCCAGGGACCTTAGGGGTCTCCTTCATTTCATAGGTGAGGCTCAGAGAAGGCAGAGCCCCTGGGTCACACAGCTTGACTCTAGCAGGCCTGGGGAAGGAATCCAGGGTATTTTGGCCTGCAGTATTTTAATTACTAAGGGGAGGAGGGCAAGAGTACCGTTAACGAGGCTCTAGGGACCAGAAACAGATGCTAGAGGTCCCAGGGGGCCCGGTGACTCAGCAGGAATGGGGGGGTGGTTGTCTGGGGTTGACAGAGTGCCAAATTCTCACCTCTCCTTGTACCTTCCAGAGAGACAGGCTGCAATCAACAAACGAATGAATGAATGAATTAATGAATAGAGGGGATCTAGGAGCATTCATGGTGGCCAGGGCCAGGACTGCCAAAGAACAGGGTTGGCAGCATCCTCAATCACACACACACACACACACACACAGGCACAGAGCTGCATAGAGGCTAGGCCCCTGTGGGATCTAGGGACACAGGTCCCAGTGGCTGCCTTGCCATCTCCCTCCCAGCCCAGCCAGGACCCACGCCAGACCCTCCCTCCCCACAATTCACTGGGGAGGCTCCCAGGGCACCCGGAGTCCTAACTAGCCCCTAGGGTTCAGTGAGAACAACATGCAGGGTAGAGGGATACTGCCCTCCAGAGGGGCCCACAGTGCACTGCCCATGACCCTGAGATGGACACAGGCAGCATGTGTGAAGGCACCAGGGTGAGAAAGACTGGAGTGCAGTAGTGAGGAGCTCCCACACAATGGAAAAGGTGGCAGGGACAGAAAAGCCAGCACAGGTGACCATGAGGGTCTTGAATGCCAGGCCTGAGGAGGTGCGTTGGCTGACTAGGGTGGGTGGTAACGGCCCTGCCCCACCCAGGATGCTCAGCCCCAGACTCATTCACTCATTTACTCCTGCATCCAACATCTGGCATGTTTAGTATCTCTGGGAACTAAGTGACCTAGTCATCCTGTGCTCAGGGCCCCTACTGTGAATCCAGGTGGACAGAGAACAGAAAGCCATTTAAACAGGCTGTGGGTGTGGGGCCTGAGTCACCTGCTGGAAGCTGGGGTGGCCAAAGAAGGCTGCCCTGCAGAAGTGGGATGAGTGGAAGCTGCCAGGTATATGGTGTGTGTGTGTGTGTGTGTGTGTGTGTGTGTGTGTGTGTGGCGGGGGGCATTCCCAGCAGAGAAACGGCCTGAGCAAAGGCCCAGAGGGGTGGAGGTTGTTGGATTAGAGCAGGTAAAAGAAGACATGGCCAGAATAGTGTGGGGTGGGCCAGGTCATCCAGTGGCTTCCTGAGGACTGGGGCTCAGCAGGGAGATACCCAGACCAGGAAGGGCTTGAATGGAGGTACCTGTGAGGAGGATGGATTCCTGCAGCTGTGGGGGGTGGGGGTGGGGGGCCTGAACTATAGTATGGAGGTGGTGGCCCTAGCCAGAGAGGAGGACTGGGGACAGGTGGGTCCATAACCACACTTGCCTTCCCCTGACTGTGATCAGGACAGTAGTTTGGAGTATATGGTGTGAGCCTGTTTCCTGACTCTGGTCTGGGCGCCTAGGCTTCTGCAGCCTTCATTCCACGTCCTGTCACCTCCTGCTCAAAAGCCGGTCCAAGCTCCTCGACCCACGCTGGGACCCACCGACAGCACAGTCCCCCTGGGCAGGTCTAGCACACTCAAGGTTGCCTGCATTGCCCAAACCCCCGCGTTCCCTGGCGCTCCATCTACCACCCCCTCTCGCCCTGTCGGAGTTCCCCGAGCCCAGGCCAGATTGCTCGCCCCCCACCCCCACCCCCACGAGACTTCAGTCATTCCCACAGCCATCCCGGGGGCCCTCTCCACGGAGCGTCGCCGGGGCCCCAGCGGTCGCTAGGCTGCGGGCTGGAGCTCCCGGCCAGGCCCAGCGCCGGTGGCGGTGGCGGCTGCGGCACGGATGGCGGTGGAACCCGGGCGCCCGTGGGCCCAGGCGCGCAGTGTGTACGGCGCGAGCGAGGCGCTGCGACGGGCCGCTGGCCGCCGACGGGACAACGGGCCGCAGCCCAACGGGCCAGGCCCTGAAGAAGCCCGCGCCCCGGGCCGCCTGGCTCGCCTGCGGGGCCAGATCCGGGCCGAG
>NW_024412762.1:236740-311531 GCF_014898765.1 Herpailurus yagouaroundi
GAACGCCCTGGCCACGGTCGCGAGGCACGCCGACGACGCACCGGACGGCCCTGCCGACGGCAGCGCGAACCGGGCCCTGGCCTGGAAGAACTTCAAGAAGACGCCGCTGCCGCCAGGGGCCCCGCAGGGCGGCGGGGATTGAGGGCTGCCCTGCCGAGGGTAGCCGCGACCAGGTGCAGGAAGTGCCCTCCTCCTATCTATTTATATGGACAGATACACCACCCTTGTAGATGGAGAAGGGTCCTCAGAAGCCGCCTGCTAGCGCTCCAGCATTAGGGTGTGGGTGGCGGGACGCGCCAAAGCTGAGGACTGTCGGGGGTCACGTCTGGGGAGTGCGGAGAGCCGCCGCGCAGCCAGTGATCTTCGCTGGAGACTGAGTCGGGGGCTGGAAGAGGGGTGGATACCTTTCTGGCCTTAGAGCTGCAGAAGGGTCTGGGCCAGGGTTGTGGCAGCCTCCCAGAGAGCCTCCGGGAGAGCCCAAGGGTCTTTCTCAGGGGAGGGTGTTACAGGTTTTTGTTTGTATTTGTTTTGTATTAAGGGTCTTGGGCTGGAGGCTGGGCCTCCAGACACTGATATAGTGTGTGACCCACACACTACTCAATAGATGTTAGGGACATGTGGGCTGCTGGAACATTGTTACCTGGACACAGACTCACCCAGGGCAATGCCGCCTGGATATACAACCGCAGTCTGCAGGGCATCAATTGGACCACAGCTAGTCCCTGGCCAGCTTCACTCTGCTGACAGACCCAAACTCTTACTGGACAACATTGCCTGGGCACAGTGGCATCTAGTCAATGTTCTTGGGACTCTTAGCTTCGTTATGGACAGTGACACCAAGGACACTTAACCTTTCACTTAGCCTCACCACAGGCAGACACCTGGACACCACTGTCTCTCCAGAAAGTGTCACCCTACACTCAGGTTCCATAGCCTAACTTCCCAGTGTCACCGGGGAGTGGTTTCACCTTGCACAGAGAGCCCTTCACTAGCTGTCCTTGTCACCAGGACCTACCCCACCTAGCACAGCCTGCAGCAGAGCCTGGAACCGGTAGCTTCTCACCTCCTGGCTTCGGAAACATCAGTTGAAGTCATCATTTAATAGCGCACAGTGTCCTGGGGTCAGCCAGCTTGTTTTTTTTTTGTTTTTGTTTTTGTTTTTGTTTTTTAAATAAAGTGTAGTATTAGACTTTAACAGGTGGCGTTTCCAAGACCTGCTAGTTTTTCTCCTTGGAAATGGGGGATCAGAGGGATCTGGGGAGGTGTGTGTGTTCTGGATACAGGTATGGGACCGGCTGTGATGGGCTGGGGGAGGGTCGCTCAGGGGTCCCCTGTTGTATGGCAGGCACACTGAGGTCTCAGTGGAATTCGGGCAGGAATCTCGCCTCCGTGGGAGAGGTAGTATATTCCCACCCCACCCCCGCAAAATATGTGAGGCCAAGGTCACTCTGTGTATCGTTTATTGCGGGAAGGGGTCGAATCTGGTTCCTAGGGGCTCTGCCAGAGCCACAGGCCCAGCAGAGCCGCGTGCACACGGGCTAGGGTTGGGGCGGGCACCGAGGCTGCTGCGCGGATGGAGGCACCTGGAGAGGCCGAGACCCTGCGACCCCCGAGAGGCTGCTGCGGGCGGAAGTTCTCGGTGAGCGGTGCAGGGTGAGAGCCGGGGAGCCCAGCCTGGAGCATGGTCTGGAACTGGGCCACCTGAGGGCTCGGAGCAGAGACAGGTTAAGACGTGGGCAGGGGCTGCGGGAGGGAGGGAAGAGGGCAGAGCTGCCCAGTGGAAAGGGTGGGGGCCCCACCTGTGAGCGCCCGATGGGTACCGCGTCCTCGAAGACAGTCCAGACAACCGCAGGCTGGCAGCCAGGCGTGGTCAGCGACCCCGAGTAGCGGTAGTAGCGCGAGAGGCCTGAGGCGCCCGGCAGCAGCGAGGCCAGCGGGAAGGTGGAGGCCAGATTCACAGAGACTCCTGGGCCGGGGAGGGGAGGTGGGATTGCAATCGGCCTCCTTGTGCCCAGCCGCCCCCCCCCCCCCCCGCCCCCCCCCCCCCCCCCGGCCCCCAGCTAACCCCGCGCCCCGGGTGCGATCCCGTGGCTCCTCACCGCGCTCAGACACGTTCTTCAGGCTGGATACCAGGACGGAGAAGTTGGCGTTGTCAGTGTCCTGCTCCTGGGGAGGGGGCTCCAAGTGAGAAGGGCTCTGAGTGGGTGGGTCTCCAAAGGGGAAATCTGAGGTGGGGAGAGGTCTAGAGGAGACTGTAAGTGGGATGGGGGTAGGCTCCCAGTGGGGGCAGCTTGGAGATCTGCTGGGGGAAGGGTCACCCTCCCTCCGCACTGACCCTGCAGACCCGGTACCTCTCCTTGGCCCCATCCTCCCACAGAACTCTTTAAATCCTATAAACCGTACAGACTCCCCCAACAGCCCCACCAAAACTCTACAGGCCCACTCTGCTCCCTTTGCAGACCCCCTTTCTGGGAAGCACAAGGAGTCACAGAACTCCTCTGTCCCTCCCTCACTGCCAGGAGTTGCACAACCTCTCCCTCACCACCAACAGCACCGCCAGCACAGCCAGCCCATCGGGGTGACCTCGAGCTTCCCCCATGCTCTGGTACCTCGTGTTCATGTGGACCACGTGCATCTGGAGAGGCACAGACCGTGAGAGGTACCAGCTGCTCCTTCCACAGGGCACACCTACCACCCTACCCCCTACCCAAGCCCACCTCCATGGGGCGGCGCTGCCCATCCAGGCTGTGCTCTGAACCTGCTTGACCAGGGCCCCCCCAGTGGAAGTGCAGCTGCAGTGCGCGGTAGGCAGGCAGTGGCAGCCCGGCGCCCCGAATCTCCAGGTGGCTCTGTGGGCCAGCGTCTATGTGGAGCAGCACTGGGGGTAAAGGAACACATGACACTCTTTCCCTCCACCCGCTTGCCCTTGTGCCCTTGTGCTGTTAGGGCACAGAGTGCCAGCACAGGGCCCCTTTGGGCTAGTCTGCTCCCTGGCCGGGCTTCCATGGAATAGATCCTCTGGTGGTCAGCAGATGGCAGTGGAAAAAACCTACCCTGCAATGAGGGGGAGAAGAGGGTGGCCCTCCTGTGGTGGGAGTTTTGACCCACCACAGCTGTGTGTGAGACTGGGGGGCTGTGATGACTTCCGAGGTGCTGTGAGGGGCTCTGACTTCTGGGAATGTCCCGACTTCTGGTCCTCAGGGGCAATGGCTGATTGCTATTGTTAGGGGGATCCTGACACCTGTATGTGGGGGTTCATGACCCCTGTTGGGGGTGTCTACCAGCGAGTATGGATGTTCCTGTGCTCTTTGTGGAGATTTTGATCCTTATGGGTGTGTTGGGGGGTAGTTCTCACTCCAAGGTGGGTTTCAGCTTGTGTCTGTGGGGATCCTGGCCGTAGGGTACTGACCTGTATGGCCATCATTCTCCAGGGTCCACGGGCCTGGAGGTGCTGTGTTGTAGCCCTGTAAGATGAAGGGTCCCAGGGTGGGGTCCCGCTGAACCAAGTGAAGGTCGATGTTGATGGGGGACTGGGCTGGGCCCCCACAGGCAGGGGCCATCTCCTTCCAGTGGGTGGGGCCTGAGGGAACAAGGTCAGGGATATGTGGGGGGGGGGGGGGCGGGGGGGACAACTTGGGGATACACAGAGGAAGGCAGTGCCTCTCTCCCTCCCTCCTGCACATACCTAGAGAATCGCCCAGCCTCAGGAAGCTCCTTCCTGCTCACCCACACACCTGGACAGGTCACAACTGCCACACGTACCCCGACCTAGCCTGGCCATAATGTTTGTAACACTCTCACGTAGGTAGGCACCACCTGGTCTGGGCCATACTCTGACACACAGTCACCTGCAGCTAGAGTGCCCCACAGGGAATGGGGATGGAAGGGTCTCCTGGCACGACAGTCACACACCCACACTGGGGACATGTATCACTTGCTCACACATGGGCTGACCATGCTGACAGCCTTACAGTCCCCACTTATATGAACAGCTTGGCACACATGCCAGGACTGGAGATCACACCAGCAACAAACACAGACACACAGGCATGGGTGGGGGGGGGGGGCGTCACACGCATGCTGCCTGGTACCCAGACAGCCACTGTGGCCCAGGACTCCAGACACAAACCTGCAGAAACCAGAGAAGCTTGGCATGCACACTGCTTTTGGTTCATGCTAGCATCAGACTGTCTAGTGGCCACAGGACAAAGACTGAAACCATATAGCCTCACATGACACTCTGTCCTCACCACACTTTGGGTCCTGGGAGTCGTAGCACCAGGTGCCTGCGGACAGTGGACAGGGAACTGAGATGAGGGACAGCAATCTGGGCTCTCTCTGAGCTCCATGCAAGAATGGGGCTCCTCCTCTCCTAAGACCCCAACATCTCCTCCCCCAAAGAAACCCCCCAGTGGCAGAGCTTTACAGGGAGAAGGGGGAGCTGCAAGGGAGGGTAGATTCGAGAAGGGTAGAATTCGAGACGGGCAGGGTCCAGGTGCTCACCCTCTGAGTCCCCGCGCACCACCAGTGGCACAGTGAGGAAGGCGAGTGCAAAGCCTGGAGACCGCATGGTGCAGCAGCCACTGTGACTCCAGAGGACTGGAAAGTGCCAGAGAACTGTGGGGCAGGCTAGGCAGCTGTTTATTAGTGGGGTGGGCTTAGGGGCGTGGCTAAGTCTTGTGGGCTCTCTGGCAGGCCACTGCAGAGAGGGTCAGAGGGGGCGGTGTCCAGGCAGGGCCACCAGCAGAGAAGACAGAGGTCTGAGATCACCAGGCACATGCTCTGATCCCAGGGCCGCGGCTGTGTTCCAGCAACAATCGCTGGCATTTACCGGAGCAAAACACTTTAAATAGACTCCCCCAATTGGGGGGAGGCGCTATTATGCCCACTTAAAGAGGAGGAAACAGAGGCTGGGGGCCAGGAGTGACATGCCAAGGTCACCAAGTAAGGATGGAAATGAAAGGGGAGGGCACTTTGAATCCCAGTGCCCTTGACTTTTGAGGCTGGGGTGAGGAGGGTGTATTTCCCTTCTGTTGTGGGCCTGGGACCTCCCAAAGACCATAGGCTCTCTTGTATAGGTGTCTCCCCCCCCCCCCCCCACGCCGCCCCGCACACCTGGGAAAAGGCCCTCCTTTGGGGGATTACTCCACCAACAGGTCTTTGGGAAGCCACAGCTCTCCCACTCTGCCCCGCACCAGCCTGGTGGGGACACTTCAGGCTTCCCCAGCAGCTCCTGAGGCTCTGACTCCAGGCTGTGGCCTGAGCCTCAGCCCCTCAATTCATTCTCCTGGCAAGTGGAGCTGATTTTGCTGCCTCTTGGTGTAGCTGGGAGAGAAAGCAACACTGGAAAGCTCTTTACCCAGCATGTGTGTGCCTGTGGATGTGAGCACAATTGGGCCAGTGATGTGAAGGGAGATGGGGTGGGCTGGGGGTGGGGGTGGGGTATCTTTCTCCAATCCCCAGAGGGTCAGGCTCTCCCCACTTTGGGGAAGGGGCGCTGTCAGCAGTGCTGACGGCACCCAGGACCCCCCCCCCCCACCACCACCCTAGCAGGTATGTTCAGAAATGAGGGATGCTGTCCTCGAAGCTCCTATCCACACCAAGGGACTCCCTGTTCCTTTTTTAACCCTGGCCCCTCGCCTGTCAGGCCCCCAGGATCCCCCTGCCCAGGATGGAGCTGACTGCCAGGACGCTGGGTTAGGAAGGTAAGCACAAGGACCCACCTGAGGTTGAGTCCCCTGGACACCCTTTTGTTCCTCCATCACAGACTGGGAAATTATTGAAAGGACCATGGTCAGTGGGGCATCTTGGAGCCCTGCACCCCAGCCTGGCTCACCTAGATGCCCCAACTCCTCCATCCACCCATCTCAGCCACCCTGGCTGGAGTCTCCCATCGCAACTTAGGTCACACCAAAGACTGACCACGCCTCTTCCAGAACACAAATTTATTTGGCATTTGGATGAAATGGTTCTCACAGCATCTTAAGAAAAGGATTAGTGCCAACCCAACCAAAAATAAACCCAAACTAAAACCCTTAGTGAAAGGAGAACATAAAAAACAGGCATCGAGACAATGTACAATATCGACTCCTTCCTCCACCAGGTAAGTCGGGTCCTGGGGGAAGAGGCCCCTCCCAAGAGCCTGGCCTGTACCTCTGGGAGCCCAGTCAATCACAGGAGCACAAGAGTCTCAGCTCGGGTTGGCTTTGGGATTCTTCATCAGACCCTGGAGCAGTTAGAACTTAACAAAGGGCGGCAATTGGACAGGAGGCCAAGGGCAGCCAGGCAGACCCTGGCTTCCCCACCTCGTTCCCCTCACAACCGCCCTCCAGCAGAGCTCACTCCTAGGCACCAGCTCCTGCACACACGGCATGCAGGCCTCTGTGCAGCCCAAGGACCCCAGCGGGCTGAGCACCCTGGTGCTGGGACAGAACCCTGGCCAGTCCAGAAGCGGGCTCACCATACTTCAGGCCACCTCCTCAATGCCTCCTGCATGCCTGATTGGCCCCAGCAGTCCTTCGGTCCCCAAAGGGAGCTCCCCAGTCCCAGACATCTTGTGCCAACTGCCCTGTCCTCAACACATGGTTCTGAGGTCTGGGCCAGAGACAGGGGAGCTGTGCAGGACTCTCGGCTGTTGAAGTCAGGCCGCTATGTGCTCCGCTGGGATAGTCACTCCAAAGCAGACACGCCCAGGACACTCACCTGGCACCAGTAAGACCTGTGGCTGCTGCTCTAGACCTCGGCTCCCCTGAGCCCAGCACGCTGGAGGCACAACACACTTCCTGCTTTGTCTTCAGCAGCCAACGTGGGGCACACGTGCCCAGGGTGTATTCTTGAAGGATCAGCCCTATGGCAAGGGGAGCTCAGGCCTGTCTGGCATGCAGCCCGAGTCCTGCCTCCAGCACGCTGGATCCTGCGAGCCCAGACAGGCAGTACAAAATTCACACCTCTGGCCGGCTCAAGGGATGACAGTTCTGTGGGGAAACTCAAAAATCTCATTCCATACTGGAAGAACACAATGGGTTTCCAATGGGAGAGTGTGAGAACATGCCTAGGACTGGACTGTGCCACCGAGGTCTGTCACCACAAAGCACCACAGAAACACCCACTTCTAGTCAACCCTCCTGTCACTGCATGCTGGTCTGGAAGAGCTACAAGGGGGACCAGGAGCAGGGCTCCATGCTGTCAGCCAAGGGGCAGAGGTGCAGACCTGGCCACACCTCAGTGCCGCCGAAGATGCCATGGCTGGCCTGGGAAACTGGGGCCCCAAGGCCGAATTCTGGCATACCGCCACCACCTGCAAAACTTGGACACAGATGTACACACACACACAGACACACGCGTACACACAGAAAGAAAAGATCCAGACATTCAACGTAGAAAAGATATGGATGTGCTAAAAATCGCACAGAACCCGCTTAATCTCCAAACCTCAGAAATGCTAAAAGCCCCGTGTCAGGAGACAAGACCACTGCCCAGGAGCAGGCAACAGGGTCCCTTGGTCAAAAGGCCCCTGGGCAGGGAACCCAGCACCCCGAGCTGCTGAGGATGGGAAGGTGGCATGCGGCCACTGGGCACTCGGCTCAGTGGTGGTGGTGTGCAAGTGGACTTTCAGGAGATGGACACAGCCCAGGGCATTAGTTTCAGCCACCCCTCCCCCCAAAGAAACAACCCTTTATGGCACAAACAAGATAGGGTGGGGGGGCAGACCAGACCCACGAGCAAATTCAATAGGAGTGGGGGGCTCCAGAGGGTAGCGGACTGGCTGGCTTAGCCCCCAACCCCCAAAGGAGGATCCAGGGCCAGGACACTCATGCGTGGCTAGGGGCCTTGGCCCAGCTCCAGGGTTGCCTCTTGAGGGAGCCATGCACAGCAATGCTGGGGAGAAAAATGACAGGGTCATTTTCAGGGCCCCCTGGCACAGAACTGGGCTTCACAGAGACCCAGCTTGAAAGACAGAGTGGAGAGTTCAACTTCCTTCCAAGACCCCCTCTGAGGGTCTTGGGCACCAGAGGCCCAGGCCAGCCCCCAACCCAGGGTAGGGTCACCCTTGATGTTCATGGCTGGGCTGGGGGGTATCCTCAGAGCGGCCACTATAGTAACCTCCAAGAGCATCTACCCTGAGGCAGACCAACCACCCAGACTATACTGACAGTCCACACACACAGTGGTGCCTGGAAGTGCTCCTCCTGAACAGTGGCTAGCGAGGTACACATGGCAGCCCCAGGGCTCAGTGGCTGGCTGGCAGGCTCCTCTGGACGGCATACTGCAGCGAGCAGGCCCACCAAAGCCAGGTGTGGTCTGACTCCCACCCGTGCCCACAGTGTCTTCTTTGTTCCCTACTTCTGAAACGTGTGGTCTGAACAAACTTCGTCATTCTTCTGCCATTTGGAAAGAAAAAGACAGGGACCCAAAGCTAAGCATGTTTTTGGAGCCCTCAAGGAGACTCGGTGCAGGTGTTTGCTCCCTCGGGAGGTCGGTGTGGTCTCTACTCGTACATGCACGCCGTCAGCGGGTGTGCGGCAGTGCAGCTGGGTCCAGACTCACTTGGGGGCCCCTCAAATCTCCCACAGGGATCAGTGTTTTCTTGTCAGCAAAAAGGTGCTCTCTGCCCATTGGGGCCGTGGGCTGGGCCATCCTCTACACCACGGTATTGAGGGAACTGCGGCTGTGGCGGCCGCCCCCTGGCAGCGCCTCTGTCGCTGGGGTGCTCCCACTCTGGGTAGGGTCAGGGGGCACAAGCAGGGCACTGCTGCTGTCGGCTGAGTCTTCCAGGTCTGCCAGAGAGGCCCCTGTGGCAGGCACAGGGTGCTCCAGGCCCCGGGGTGATGCACCTTCACCGCCACCATCTCCTGGGGTTGGTGGCCTGGCCTCTGCTGGCTCAAAGGCATCGTCGTCTGCAGGGAGACAAAAGGGAGTCAGCAGGATGGCAGGCCTGGCATGGGGGAAGATGGTGGGCTGCACAGAACCAGGGGCTACTTCTCCTGCCTGAATGCTCCCGTGGTGGCGGGAGGAGGGGGAAGCTGTGCTCACCCCCCACTTTTGCCACGTGGCCCGGTGCAAGGCGCAGGGGTAGTCGTGAGCAAGCCATGGCAATGTGATACAGAGGGACAGGCTTTGACAGAGTCCGCAGAACAAAGTTGGGGGAGAGGGAAAGTCCTCTCAGACTTGTTGGAGGTTGAAGCAGGGCTCACGTGACACAAGGGAGTTACTGGGCCGGATGTGAGCAGGCGGAACAGGGGACACAGCCCCCAGAAAAGGTGCTGTGGCTGGAATATGGGGATGAGAATGTAGAAGACAGGACCAGAGCAGACAGCTCCACAAACCTTACCGGGGTCTGTAGAAATCTCTGGTTTGAGGGAGGCTCTGTGGCAGCCCATTCCTTTCAGCGTGCCTGCTCCTTATTCCGGCTTTCTCCAAAACCTCAAGGCATGGGGGCCCCTGTTTCCTGGCTGGCTGGGGGGGGGCCCCCCCCCCCCGCCCGCCCGGGGGGGGGGGCCCGGGGGCGGGGGGGGGGCCCCCCCCCCCCCCCCCCCGCCTCAGCAGTCCTGTTACCTGCCCCAGAGAGCAATGGCTCCCTCACAGCCTGCTCCATGCAGCCATCTGGGACCCGCTGCCCTCCAGCAGCATCCCTGGCAGGAGCCTGTTCTACCCCGACCCCCTGGACGGCAGACTGAGACAAACTGTGTGTGCAGGGGTCAAATCCAGGTCTTGCCTGCACATCACAGAGAAGCAGTACTAGCAAACAGGCCCAAAAACACAGCGGCGCTGGCCCCATGACACACATTCTGCTGTGCTGTGTGGGTGTGCAAGGAGCCAGGCAAGGAGTGCAAGGAGTGGGGCACTGCCTGCTGTCATACTGCAGGGGGTTGTGTGCATGTTAGAGGGTATTAACATGTAGGCAAACGGGATGGGACACCTGAGCTGCACATCAGGGACAGGAATAAGCTGGGCAATGGTGAGGAAACTGGCATTCCCTCTGTGCTACACAGACCTATGAGGAATGATCTTCCACAGGAGCAGATGGACAAACGACTTAAGCAGTAAGGCCAACATCACAGAACCAGTGGCTTTCTTCCCATTTCACAGACAGGAAGGAATGTCACAAAGGCATCTCTAACAATTACCACATATGCACATGTGTCTTTGTGACCCAGCAGTTGGCTCTGGGCTGGCACCTGGAAGACCTGGGCCAGTCCTATCCCCACAACCGCCAACACCCGGCTCCCCATCTCTCCATACTGCCCAGCTGAGTGTGCCCCAAGGGCTGCTTGCTAACAGGTGTTCATGGGAGGAAGGCAAGGGGCAGCATGGCCACTGCCCACGGTCATCTGCATGTACAACCCTGGGAAGAGCCTGCCCACCAACAGGTGGTTCCACCTTAAATGGAAAGTCAAAAAGAAGCAGAAGGCCAAGGAAGAAGTGGAGGTTCAGGGTCCTGTGTACTGGGGAGGAGGACCAGTGAGCCTCTGGCTGCAAACAGAGGATGGCCAGTGATGTGCTGCTCCCTGCCCCTGGGAGGGAAGCACCTGCAGGGTCGTAGAACACGCTGTCGGGGTTAATGGAGGCCTCATAGGGCGGCGGTGGATCATCAGGCTGGTCGATGTCTGGGTACTTGTATGCGGTGTAGGGAGGAGGAGGGTCGTGGAAGTGGAACGTGCCGCCTTCTCCATCGTCAGAAAGGTGTAGGGGCGTGAGGCCAGTGCCGAACCCATCTGGGCCATAATCAAAGCCGGGGATCCTCCGGCCGAGGTTGAAGTGGTGCACTGAGCAACAGCAGGGAGAGACGAGCAACAGCTGAGTCACCCCAGAGGCCCACAGCATCTGACATCCCGACCGTCACACTTGTGTGCCCAGCTGCCCACATGAGAGCCCTGAAGCTCTGATGCGAACCCCCCCTCCTTCAGAAAGTCCCTGCCCCTTACCCATGTGCAACCCATCATGACATCCTGCCACTTGCACCGCCCAGTCCTCACCACATCTCTCCAGCTTGAGTGTCTTTGTAGATGACTAGGTGAAAACTGAGGGTCTGTGGAAGGGCTGTGCTGTGAGGCCCCCAACTGCAGCTGGCACAGTCCCTTTGTATTCCTACCACCTTGATTCGGGGCCCTCCCCGGAGGGTCTGTACCCATCCCACTGCTCCCCACACAGACTGGGGACTGGGCGCTAGGGAGCACAGCTTGCTCACTGACACAAGGTGATTCCAGCAGCCCTATGGAGGGCACAGGCCACAGCAGAGAACTCTCTTGCTGCAGTGAACTTGGGCTGAGGAGGGCCAAGTCACACTCTAAGTTGCCTGACATTCACGGGCGTCTGCTGCTCTGCCCTCTCTGCCCACGGCAGGTGGCCCCCCGCTCATGGTCCAGGCCGTCAGAAAAGGTAACATCAACTATCTAAACATACAGCAGCAGCTGCCTGTCCTGTTTCAAGGTCTGGAGGGCCGGGGAGCCTGGGGGCAGCTGGCACTGAGGGCACACCCCTCCCTCCACACATCCACGGCCTGATTTTGGGTCCCAAGGACAGCTCCTCTAGTTTCCCAGGTGTGCACTCAGCCCAGGAGCAGGTGAGTGGGTGGGACAGGGACACCCCACCAGGGCACCCCTATCATCTACACCCTCTTGCCTGTTCCCTTGCCCCCCCTTGCTACTTCCAGTACCCTCTCACCCTAAAGAGGACACAGCCCAGAGCAGGGCCCCCGCTGTGGCTATTATAGGTAGGGCCAAGCACACTCACAGTTTGCTCCAATCAGGGACTCAATGCGCTCCCGGCGCCTCTGGCGAAGCCGGTGGACCATGAAAAGCAGAAGCGACAGGATGAGGAAGGAGGAGATGCAGCTAACGATCAGACGCATCCCACTGGCCATGGAGTCAAACAGGCTGTTGCCATCTGTTACAAGGAGAGGAAAGAAATCGGCTGTTCTCAGAAAAGGAGAGCCTGATCCCCAGGGCTTAGTGCTACGGGAAGGCCACAGCCCTCCACCACCAGGCATCTATGTGGAAAAGGCAACTTGCTTCCTGATTCCCTGCACTTGACGTCTTAGGAGAGATGGGAAAAATGAAAACAGCTGAAAGTCAAGAATACTGTGGTTACATCAAAGGAGAGAAGCAAATCATGGGCCAGGAAAGATGTTTTACCTTCCAGTCTAGCACTCCTAAGTGCCAGGCAATGCGCCCCTTCTGCCTAAAAGCTGGCGGGTGCTGTGTTATGGGCCCCTGTGTCCCCAACCATATAGTACAAAATCAGGCAGATATGACCGAGCCACTGGACTCTAGACCAGGGATGCTCACCTGGGCGACACTGCAACTTCCAGGGAACATTTGGCAATGCCTGGAGACTCTTTTGGTCATCATCAACCACTTGAGGGGTGGAGGCACTACTGGCATCTAGTGGGTAGAGGCCAGGGATGCTGCTCAACATCCTGCTATGCACAAGAAAGCCCCACATCACAGCACTCGGCCCCAAATGTTGACAATTCCACCCTGCCTTACCCTGGCGCACACCGGTGCTGGTTAGGTGCTTGCTATGGAGCTGCTGTGGGTAGGGCACAGATGGTGATCATGGGATGAGGGGTGAGGGAAGAGAACTTGCACTGGCTGAGTGCCTACAGTGTGACGGACATCTCCAGGGGCTCCTACCTAGATGAGATGAGCCACTCACACCAAGTCACAGAAGAGCAGAACCAGGAAGTGGTCCCAGGAACACCTGCCTCCACAAACCCAGAGGGAAGGCCAGGGAGGCTTCAGTGCAGGGAGGGGGGCAGGCACAGCGAGGAAGCGACCTATAGCCACTGGAAGCAGGACTCTGTGTGGGTGTAAGGGCCAAGGACTATCGTATCAATCCATACCAATGCAGATGGTCAGAGCTCACACTTGCCCTCCTCCCACGGGAGCCAGAAAGCTTCCCTCAAAGCTGCATTTATTGCTGACAACACTTGGAAAGTAAATATGTGGAAATGATACATTCTCTCACCAATTAGCTGCTTTTTTTGGTGCCTCTGATCCTCTTCCAGACTCAAGGGAACATTTTGTCTCTGTCTGTGGGAGGAAGTCTGTCAGCCCAGGGGGCTACTGACATGTCTATTAATTGGTGGTCAGCTCAGAGATCCCAAGGGAGCACCTAAAGGAGCAGCCCCTTTGCAATGACTCTTAATCACTTCTAAAATAAACCCAAGGACACAGTCAAGGTCCCTGACCATTCCTCCATGATGATTACCAGGAAGGAGGAAGCATCTCCTAGAAGAAAGTCACCTGCAGTCAGACACAAAGAAGACAGCACTGTTCTAGGGTCAGAAGTCAGAGATCCCTGGGGACTCGCCACAACTGGTCCCTCCATGGGGCTCTGGACAGTACCAGACGGGGCTGTGTTCTGTCTTCCAGGCTACTGGTCCTTAGTTAACCCTTGGGCCCCAGAGGACATGTCTTGCTGGGGAAGATGCTGTTGCAACTGAAGGTGCCCTGAAGTTCACCTGGCCTGGCCCTTGGTCTGATGCTTGAGCCATCCCAGGTCCTTTTCACGCAGCTGCCCAGTCTGTGCATGAAGAACTTCAGTGATCAGGAACTTAACCATTTCACTGAGCTTGGTTACATGGTTAATGGTTTCAAATCTCCGTCAGAGATGGCAGGTGAAACAGAAGCTCAGCAGGAATCAGAGGCCAATGCCCTGGATTCTAACGTGGGCTCTGCTCCTGGCAGCTGCTCTGCTGGGCACCTCCTCTCACCTCTTGGGAGCCTTGTGACCCCAGGCTTCCCCAGGGCACCAGTGCAGGACGGGAATGGAGAGCACCAGTTGCTCTGTGCCTCAGCCACCCTCAGAGCTGGCAATTCTGTCATTTTCATCTTCCATTAGGTGTGGTGGCCCAAGTGCATTCAATTTGTTTCCCTAGTGACCAGTTGAACATCTTTTCAGCTGTCTGGCTGCCATCATGTGTCTTCTTTGGTGAAGTGTCGTATTAAATCTTCTCCCCACTTTTTAAAAAAAAAGTTTATTTATTTTGAGAAAGAGAGAGAGCATGTCTAGGTGCAAGAGGGGGTGGGACAGAAAGAAAGGCAGAGACAGAATCCCAAGCAGGCTCTGCACTGTCAGTGCAGAGCCCAATGTGGGGCTTGAACCCACAAACTGTGAGAGAGACCATGACCTGAGCTGAAATCAAGAGTTGGATGCTCAACTGAGCCACCCAGGCACCCCTCCCCACTTTTTAACAGGGTGGTTTCTTATTACTGGGGTTTGTAGAGTCTTTATATACTCTGAATACAAGACTCTGACTTGTGTTTTGCAAATATTTTTTCTCTGCTGGTGGCTCATCTTTTCATTTCCTTAAGCAACTTTCAAAAGCAGAAGTTTTCAATTTTGATGAAGTCCAATTTATCAATTTTTCTTTTTTTGGATCAAGCTTTTGATGTCAGCTATAAATGTTGCCTATCCCAAGGTCACAAAGATTTTTGTTTTCTTTTAACAGACTTTATTTTTTTTAGAGCCTATATTTTCTTCTAGAAGTTTCTGAATTTTGAGTCAATTAAAAAAATTTTTTTTAATTTAAGTTTATTTATTTATTTATTTAGAAAGAGAGAGACAGAGACAGAGAGAGAGAGAATGGGAGAGCAGGGGAGGGGCAGAGAGAGAAGGAGAGACAGAATCCCAAGCAGGCTCTGTACTGTCAGCACAGAGCCCAATGTGGGGCTTGATCCCATGAACCACGATCATGACCTGAGCTGAAATTAAGAGTCAGATGCTTAACTGACTGAGCCACCCAGGTGCCCCTTAAGTTAATTTTTATACATAGTAGAATGTGTAGTTAAAGGTATGTATGTGTATATATGTGTGTGTATATTTGCATATGGATGTAAAATTTTCCAGCACCATTTGTTGAAAGATTATCCTTTCTCTATTTAATTGTTTTTGTACCATTGTCAAGTATCAGTTGACCATATAAGTGTGGGACTATTTCTAGACTCTATTCTAGAGTCCACTGATCTATATATCTCTTGATAATACTGCAATGTTTTGTTTACCAGGACTGTACACTAAGTTTTACATCAGGTACCATGAATCCTCCAACTTATTAAAAACTGTTTTGGCTATTCTAATTCCTCTGCCATTCTACATAAATTTTAGAATCAGTCTGTCAATGTCTGCCAAAAGTCTGCTGGAATTTTGGTTGGGACTGCACTGTATCCATAGATAATTTGGGGGAATTAACTGTATAATGATATTGAGTCTTATGATCCATGAACATGGTACACCTCTCCTTTTATTTACACCTTTGCTTTCTTTCATCAGTATTTTATGATTTGTAGCATACAGACTGCACATATTAGTAGGATTTATACCAAGGATTTCATGGTTTTGGTACTACTGTAAATGGCATTTTTCTTAGAAATTTCAATTTCCAACTGTTCATAGGCAGTATATATAAAAACAATGTAGTTTTATATATTGACCTTGTATCTGGAGACCCTGCTAAAGACACTTATTAGTTTTGGTATCTTTCCTGTAGATCCTCTGGGATTTCCTATGCAGACAATCATGTCATCTACTAAAAAAGATTATTTCACTTTTCTCTTCTGGTCTGGATACCATTTCATTTTCGGCATTGCCCTTGACCTCTTGAACAACCCTAAACAGAATAAGAGCAGATATCCTTACCTTATTGAAGGGGATACTTTCCCAAAGTCCCCAGTTTGGGTGGCAGTGTCTCTGTCCTTTTTGGAATACAGGCATTTCCCAGGAGAAAATGCTCCAACCTGGGAAGCAGTCAGGAGCCTGCAAAAGTAAGGCTGAAGCAAGAGGCAAGGAGAGGCCCTGGATAAGCTGCTCTGGCAGCACAGGAGAATGGCCTACAGCAGCTATGGTCTCATCCAGAGGCCCTGAAAGCCCTGCTCTGCTGAGAAGTCCTCAGGGTTGGTTAGGCTCTACAGGCCTTATATATATCTAATCATTCTTATAAAGCTTGGATGGAGAGGTAAGGCAACACTGGTAGACTCCTAAGAAATGGAATGAGAAGTCCAGGTGATGTGACTTGTGAAAGCCAGAGGTTTGACTCATGTGGAAAATAAGTGAGTTGGAGGCTCAGAGTGATGTGGCCAGGACACAGACCTGGTAAACAATGAATAGGTGCTTGTCAGAATCCCATAGGAATTCATCCTACACAAGAGGTAGCATCTACCATGTGGGATAGGGAGGCCCAAGTATACTTTCACTGAACTCCATGTTCCCCGATGGCTCCATATCTGACTGCACGTTTGGGATGTGTGCCAGAGTGCCCCATTTGGCTAAATCTCAGATACCGCTGACGTTACTTTGCCCTCTCCCCAGAAGCCTTCCTGGCATGCAGGACATTGACAGCTCTCTACTCAAGGAGAGCTCTTGTTGTTGTGGCCCTCACGGGCTAACTCTAGCTGTTGCACCAGCACTAGGCAAACAGTATCTCCTTCACAGGGGCCCTGGAGGTTGGAGATGGCCTCCCTGCCCTGCCCAAGCTGTTCATCTACAGGGTCCACAAGCTCAGGAACGGCCACAAGTCCCTGCTCTCTCATATTGCAGCAGCCAAGATAAAAAACAAATTCATGCTTTTGATTTACATTTCTCTTAAGATCATGAATTTATAGAGATGCCAACTGCACTGGTGTGGAGAACAATCCAGCATGCTGTATGGAGTGTGATGCCCACTCATGGTCCTACAGATTACGTTGCTATCTGTTGCTCTTTAGTGTGTGTGTACGTGGAAAAGGAAGGAAGAGGGTTATCCAGAGACCACATGCGTACATAGTGTCTAACCACAAAGCACCACCTGGTAGAAAGGAGTTTTCTCTTGAAATTGAGGATAATATTTAATCTTTTTCTTGAAGATTTTAACAGTAAAAATTGAGGACTATAAGCAGTAAAAAGTGTCATTATTCTCCAGATCACCATAGCCAAGAAAGAGCTCAAGTAGGGACATAAGTCTTGAGAAAGACAGGCCAGGTCTGAAGCTATCATTTACAACTGATTCATGAACAGACACTCACACTCAAGTTAAAGTTCACTGGTGCACAATACCTATTACCTGAGAGCTGACATGAGCCAACTTGAGAGGTGGCAGTTAGAGGAAGCTGGGTCATATGACACATACATGCCCACAAGAGTAATTGGCCAGCTCTGTGAACAAATGCTGCCACTGCTGCTATGCCATGTGCCATGAGCTCTCATAAGTCCCCACCACTGAGAAAGCAAAAATACATGTAGGCTCCAGCTTGGAACAGGGAGGCTGACTCGTGACCCACCATCAGTCTCACCTGGGTCCAGGCACATGAACTTGCAGCACTCCTTGGGGTCCTTGCGGTACTGCTGGCAGCCCTGGGGCCTCTCACAGAGGGCAGCCACACACATCTCAGGCTCCCCACCGTGGCAGGTGCAACTCAGGCATGGGTCGTCTCCTTTGGGGGTGAAATAGAACCCTTCATCCACCACATTGTCCTTGATGTCAACACATGTTTGACCTGCAACAAACCAAACACACACATGCCTATTACATATGCATTATCAGCAGGAGCCCTGACTCTCTCCACCTGGAGGCAGATGAGAACAGAGGAGTTGGCAAGATCAACCTGGGAGCCCTCCCAGTGCTGGAGTGTGTGAGTCTGGCCCATGGCCGCAGGGAGTGGCTATCTGAGAAAGGTCACTACAGCTCACTATTAGGACAAAGCACGCCTGGCCATGAGCCCAGACAGCTACGAGAGAGAAGAGTGCTAGATTCCGGGGAAAAGCCCATGGAGAAGGGTTTGCTTTGAAGTGTTTGCCTAAGCAGTTTACTTAGAGGTTTCCTCAACTTTAAGATGCAGCTGCCATGTCTATTAACCATTTTGTGACACATTTGAGAATGTGTCTCAAATGAGTCTCCCGAGAAGCTGCTAGTTCTGCTTGTGAAGACAGTTCACCAGTCCTAAGACAGACACATTGAACTGTATGCAGAGCTGACCTGGGGCTAGAGAAAGAGAAATAGCCATGGCCAGAGACAAGAGGGAGTTGAGAAGTCAGACTTTTTCTGCCAAAGTCAGCAAGCAGACACAACAGATGCATGGGGGAAGGGATGAGTGATGAGGCAGGGGCAGTTCTCCAAAGATACATGCTCGGTGAAAAGCAAAGGGACATAAGAAGTCTGTTTCAGTGTCTAAATGGAATAGAGATGTCTAGAAAAACTCATCAGAAATCCCACAACCAGGGGTCTGTGCCTCACTTTAAGACTGGCTACATAACTCATGTGGTCAGAAATCTACATAACTCATGTGGTCAGAAATTTTCAGGGCAAGAAACTCATGTAGAATTGTTCTCTGCTAGAAGAGAAAAAGAATGAAGAAAAATGAGCAGCCTTCAGAGAAATGCAGGATACCATCGAGTGCACCATCACAGACAAAACTCAAGTACCAGAAAGAGAAGAGAGTGGAAAAAGAAGAAATATCTGAAGAAATAAGGGCTGAAAACCTGACGAATTCATTGAAAACCAAAACCTATATATGTAGGAAGCATAACAAGCTCCAAGTTGGATAAATGCACAAAACCTAAACACATCCAACACATCACAGTAAAAGTGCTAAAGCTGGAGAAAAGGTGAAAACCTTAAAAACAGCAAACCAGAAATGACTTGTTACTGATACGGGGACCCTCAGAAGACTAACAGCTGACTTCTCAGTAGAAAGAACAGAGGCAAGAAGGCAGTGGGTAACATAACAATGGTGCTCAAAGAAAAAACCATCAACTAAGAATCCCATATCCAGCAAACCCAGCTTTCCAAACTTGACAGCAAAATAAAGACTTTCCCCAGAGAGACAAGACCCGAGAGAATTTGTTGCTTTCACACTCACCTTACAAGAAATACCAAAGGAAGCCATTTTTTTAACCCCCCCTAAGGGAAGTTCTTCAGGCTAAAAGCAAGTGACCCTCAGAGAAGAATTTGAGTCCATACAAAAAAAAAAAAAAAAAAAAAAAAGCACCAGAAAAGATAATTATGTAATTATGAAAGACCATATAAATGAGTATTTTTTTCCTCTTAACTGACTGAAAAGGCAATTCTATAAAATACTGTCTTTATATAATGTTGTATTGGGCTTCTAACATATAGAAATGTAATGTATGTGTTTGCCAATAAAGCCCAAAGGAGGTGTGTGGAAGCAAAGCTGCTGTGGGCTAATACAATGACTGGAGGTGATAATTAATAACCACGTATTGTTGGTTTGTAACACTAACAGACCTAATGTATGTAATAGTATTACTATAGAAAAAGGGAAAGGAAATGGAGTTATACAGAGGTAACATTTCACATATCACTGAAATGAACCTTGCATCGATCTGAATAAAATATATATGGCAAAATGCATATGTACACGTACATGGAATTAGTGGTTATAGTTGCACTTACCTGTGAATAAACTAAAGTGCTGAATGGTATACTTTAAATGGGGGAATTGTAAGGTATAGAATCTTGGATTGAGAGTAACTTGTTTTGTGAGTGTTCCACAAGACTAGCAAACATTTCTAATAAATTTTAACTTGATAAACAAATGATAACTTGCAATACGATACTGAATGTCACATGATCACAGAAAAAGTCAATGGTTCTTCTATCTCTTTCTCTCCCTGCAGGATTGTGGGTGATCATATCCTATGCTCAGACGCTCGGTCTCAGGCTATCGTGTTTGCAGTAATTGGTGATTTTTCAGAACGTTGGAAGGTGCCCACACTGGCACTACTGTATTTTTTGTCACTTCAAAGCACCTATGGACAGTCCTTTGCTTTTCCATACAAGAATACGCTTAGGAATGCCTTGCTTCATTCTAGGTCAGGCTGCCTGCAGATACAGACCCTTTCTTCTCCTGCCTTATTGCCAGTTACATTAAATACAGTATATGACAAGGGTTTATTAATACTGTACTGTAGTCAACATCTGTGCGAGCATATGCAATGGCCCCCATGCAGAAAAAGATTCCATTGAGGCAACAGATAACAGTGATTCCGTTAGTGATAATGAAAGTTATCTTACATGATAACCCTCCTCTCTCCTGTCTCCCTCACACCAGCCATGAAAGTTTTCAAAGGTAAGTGTAGGTTAATTTATTTTTCTTTATATTCTGTGTTTTATTATTCTGTACTATATTATAGTATTGTAATAATTTTTATATGAATATTTTTGGGTTGCAGAACAAATCACCTGAGTTTCCATGATTTCTTATGGGGAAATTTGATATACGGTGCTTTGGATTACGAGCATGTTTCTGGAACAAATTATGCTTGCAAACCAAGGTTTCACTGTGTGTGAATTTTATCTCGATAAAGATGTTAAAAAAATGATGGCTGAGATCTTTCCATAATTAATCAAACACATAAATCCCCAGGGGTCCTAAAAGGACAAATAAAAATAAATCAATAACAGTGTGATGAAATCTCAGTGTATCAACAAAGAGAAACTCTCAAAAGCAACAAGAGAGATGAAGATTACCTACTGTTCTGTGTTCCTTTAGGTAGGCCAGTCAGGTGTGGCCACAAGAGAAGCGACAAGGGAGGCACAGGAAAACAAAGAGTATTATACTCATAGGTCCTGAACCGACAGAGTCCTTGCATGCCAAGAGGGATCACACAGGAAGAGCACCAACAGTGCTGCTCAACCAAGTGGGTGGGGAGCAGAGAAGGAGCGAGGACCCACAGCAAGAGCTTTACTGGGGGTCAGGGCAGAGAACACAAGTAAAAGCAGGAGGGGATTTCACTGGGGCATTTGAAACGTCACTAGGTCACAGACAGGGAAGGAACAAGAATGGGAACTTATGGCAGAGGCCAACCTTATTACACTGGGGCCCCTGGCCACCTGGATGGGGTGCTCATAGCAAGTAATAAGTTTTAAAATTTATAATGCACCTACAAGGAAAACCAAGGAAAGGTATACAACAGTTCAGAACAAGGACAGGCAGAAACAATAAAATAACATCTTCAAAGTTTTGAGAAAAAGTAACTGTTAACCTACAAATCTATACCCAGATAAACTAACATTCAGGATTGGAGGCAAAAATTACAGACTTTTCACACAGAGAGTAACAGAGTGTAACACTAACAACACAACCTCTTCTCCAAGAGCTGCTGAAGAATACATTTGAGAGATAAAAAGCCAAATGCAGAAAGAAGTGGGGTGCAAGAGGAAATAATAAATAAGAAAGTGATAAACATATGAGCAAATATATATATAAATGCTAACTTCATAAAACAAGTGATTCATTTAAGAAGTGTTGAAACAGGGGTGCCTGGGTGGCTCAGTTGGTTAAGCGTCCAACTCTTTTCTCTTTTTTTTTTTTATGTTTGTTTATTTCTGAGAGAGAGAAAAAGAGAGCAAGCAGGGGAGGGGCAGAGAGAATCAGAAGAAGAATCAGAAGCAGGCTCCGGGCTCTGAGTTGTAAGCCCAGAGCCCAATGCAGGGCTCAAACCTACAGACTGCGAGACCATGACCTGAGCTGAAGTCAGACGCTTAACTGACTGAGCCACCCAAGCGCCCCTCTTTTTTTAAAGTTTATTTATTTTGAGAGAGGAAGAGGGAGAGCTTACACATGTAAGCAGGGGAAGGGCAGAGAGAGAGGAGGAGAGAGAATCCCAAGCAGGCTCCATGCTGTTGGCGCAGAGCCCAGTGGGGGGGCTCCACCTCATGAACCATGAGATCATGGTTCTGAGGCGAGATCAAGAGTCAGACACTAAACAGACTGAGCCACCCAGGTGCCTCAAGCATCTGACTCTTGACTTCAGATCAGGTCATGATCTCACGGTTCATGGGATCAAGCCCCATTTCTGGCTCTTTGCTGACAGTGCCAAGCCTGCTTGGGATTCTCTCTCTCTCTCTCTCTCTCAAAAATAAGCATAAAAAAAAAAAAGAAATGTAAAACAAAGTAAAATGAAAGTAACAGACAACATGTATACCCATACTTGAAGCTGGGGAACAACTAGAGCTAAAGCAATATAAGGTCTTTGTATTAATCAGGTGGAAGTTAGAGGCACTGTCTTTAGATTTAAAAAACAAATCAATTATGCCCTTTAAAAATGTAAGGATAACCACTAACAGGAAAGGCAGATATAATTTCTGAACCAGTATAACAAAAAAAGAGACTAGAGAAAAGTTGATTAATCTCATATGAGTCAGTAAAAGATTTAAAAAAACAAGCAAAATTCTGGGTAAAGAGCACAGAACAAGGTGCTAAAATCAACTTGAAGACTTAATTAAAAGAGTACAAAAAGACATATTAAAAGGAAGCTAGCACAAAAATATTATGTAATAATAAAAATAGTTCATATATATTGAGAGCTTTCTCTATGCCAAGGACTATTCTTTGCACTGAGCATATGCTAACTATCTCTCCCAACAACACAGTGAGGTGGGTGCTCTACTACCCCCTGGTTCCTAATGTGGAACCCAAGGACAGAGCTCAAGAAATTGCCCAAAGCCAAACCTGGATTTAGTCTGGCTATCTATTAAGCCTCTTAACACCATTTTGTAGCTACCACTAGAAAAGAAGTAAGACTTTAAGCAAAGCTAACAAAAACTACTATGGATAAAAAGGGATTGTTAACATCATGATAAAAAGGTTCAATTCATCAAAAAGATATAATAATTATGAATACTTATGCCCCCAGTAACATGATCTCAAGACAAATAAAGCTAAAATTAGAGAATCATCAGGGAAGAATGGATAAATCCACATCCACAGTGAGAGATTCAAAATAGATCTCTTTTTGGGGCGCCTGGGTGGCGCAGTCGGTTAAGCATCTGACTTCAGCCAGGTCACGATCTTGCGGTCCGTGAGTTCGAGCCCCGCGTCAGGCTCTGGGCTGATGGCTCAGAGCCTGGAGCCTGTTTCCGATTCTGTGTCTCCCTCTCTCTCTGCCCCTCCCCCGTTCATGCTCTGTCTCTCTCTGTCCCAAAAATAAATAAAAAACGTTGAAAAAAAAAAATCAACACCTCTTCTGAGTATGGGTTACCTTTAAAAAAAAAAAAAATATATATATATATGTATATATCTATCTCTTTTTAACAATTGGTGTATCATGCAACCAAAACAGACCTGAACAATCCAAGAGTTTAAGCACATATGGAACAGTAACAAAAATTCTAACAAAAGAACATGGGAATGACTTCCTGGAAAGGAGAAATATACTGACTAGTTAGGGATAGGAAGCATCTTCTGGAGGTTGGGAATATTCCACATCTTGATTTGGGAAGTGGTTATACATGTGTACAAATTAACGAAACTTGCATTTAAGGGAAAACTTTGCATACAGGGAAACTAAACTTTAAATGCCTTATGTTGGAAAAAACTAAAAATTAAGGAGATAAGGATCTAACTCTAGAAGATGGAAAAAGAAAAGGGTAAACTTAACAAAAGTAAAAGGATAGAAATTGACAGCAGAAAACAATAGCACAGAAAACACATACACAACAATGACAATCAGTTACTATCCAAAGCTGGTTATTTACAAAGATGAATCAAAGAGTCAAATCTTCCATAAGACTAATCAACGAAAAAGGAGGAAAGCATAAATATTAGGAACCAGGGGAGCCTGGTGGCTCAGTCAGTTAAGCATCTGATTCAGGCTCAGGTCATGATCTCGCGGTGAGTTTGAGCCCCACGTTGGTCTCTGTGCTGACAGCTCAGAGCGTGGAGCCTGCTTCAGATTCTGTGTCTCCCTCTCTCTCTGCCCCTCCCCTACTCATACTCTGTCTTTTTCTGTCTCAAAAATAAACATTAAAAAAACAAAAGGAATAAAAAGAAGGTCATAATAATAAACATGAATGTTTCAAAAATCTTAAGAGAATGCAGAGAGAATTATATGCACAAAAATGAATTAGAAAATGTAGACATATAGGCAATGCCATAGATAAATAGGACTTACCAAATTGACTCAAAAAGGGCCAGAAAACTTGAGTATGTCCATAATCATTAAAACAACTAAATTAGTATCAAAGATCTACATCCAAAACACACACACACACACACACACACACACACACACACACACACACACCCCTTAGCTCTGTTCACTGAAAGGGCATGAAAGTCATGAGCATAACTAGTGCCTAGGTCCTTTAAGGCTCTTTGGAAAAAGTTTGAGTCCAGAGAGTACAAGATGAACTAGAAAAAGAAAGCAAACAGAAGGAAATAATAAAGAGCAGTAATCAAGTGAAATTGAAAAAAGAGAAAAATCAATGAATCAAAAAGCTGCTTCTTTAAGAAAATCAACCAAATCGATAAACCTCTCAAGACTGACAAAATCAAAATGGGAGAAACACAGATTACCAAGAGCAAGAATGAAACAGGGATTATTACTATAAATCCTGCAACCATAAGAAGGTTAATAAGAGAATACTATGTATAACTTTATGCTCATAAATTTGAATACTTACAAGAAATGAATCAATTCTTTGAAAACCACAAACTATCAAAAATTCACTCAACATGAAACAGACAATCCAAACTGTCTTATAACCATCAAATAAGTTGAATCCATAATTTAAAAACGCCCCGCAAAAGAAATCTCAGGCCCAATGGTTTCACTGGAAAATTCTACCACAAGTGGGTACGGTTATAAAGGAATAATAGGGAAGATCTTTATGGTGTTAGAACTACTCATATCTTGACTATGTTACAGGAACCTACACAAGTAATAAAATTCTATAGCTCTCTCTTTCTCTCTCTCTCTCTCTCTCATACACACACACACACACACACACACACACACACACACACACACACACAAATGAGTACAAGTAAAACTAGAGATGTCTGAGTAAGTCAGTGGATTGTGTCCAAGTCAATATCCTGGCTGTGATATTATACTATAGTTTTGCAAAATGTTCCCATTTGGGGAAATCGGGCAAAATGCATAAGGGATCTCTCTGTCTTATTTCCTTTAAATGCATCTGAACCTATAGTATCTCAATAAATAACGTCAAAAAAAGGGGGGGGGCGCCTGGGCGGCTCAGTCAGTTAAGCATCCGACTTTGGCTCAGGTCATGATCTCACTGCTTTTGTGTTTGAACCCTGCATCGGGTTCTGTGCTGATGGTTTAGAGCCTGGAGCCTGCTTCAGATTCGTGTCTCCATCTCCCTCTGCCCCTTCCCCACTCACACTATATCTCTCTCAAAATTAAATAAATATTTTTTTAAAAAGCCAGCATAAATGGATCAAATTAAGCATAAAAATAATGGTACTGATGAATTATAACCCAGCTAATGTAATAAAAATCCAAGAGTGCATTCTAATACAAAGAAATTAATCAATGGGGGAAAGGGGAACGCTTTTCCTTACAAAAGAATGCCAACTAGTAAATATGGAAGAAATGAAAGAGTTAGAAAATTGCCAATACATGCTTAACATCAGTGGGTACAAGTTTGATGAGGAACAGGAATTTTACATAGTTTCAAAGTATCTCTCCACATATTATTTATTAATTTAAAAAAGGGAAAAACCGGAACTTCACAGTGGAAAAATCTGGCAGGCATAACTTTAATCCAGGGATCAAAGTTAATGTCACCAACATCAGGGCAAAGTGATACCATATGCCTCATGATTTGATATATCTAAGAAGCTAAATACACAGACAATGGCCAGGCCATACATGACAACAGAGCTCTGACCCACCACTTCTGCAGCAATCAGCCCAGAACATTCAGGATTTGGTCAATGACAGCCAGCTTCCCTGCTTTTCCTTCCACACTTCCAGGGCAGGAACCAGCAGAGAAAGCCAAATATGCTCCTCAAACCAATCACCTCAACTGGTTGGCTTTTTTTTTTTTCAATTTTTTAAATGTTTTTTATTTTTGGGGGTGCCTGGGTGGCTCAGTCGGTTAAGCATCCAACTTCAGCTCAGGTCATGATCTCACAGTCCATGAGTTCGAGTGCCACATCGGGCTCCGTGCGACAGCTCAGAGTCTGGAGACTGCTTTGGATTCTGTGTCTCCCTCTCTCTCTGTCCCCCACTCCTTGTGCTCTGTCTCTCTCTCTCTCTATCAAAAATAAAAATAAAAAAAAATGTTTTTTATTTTTGAGAGAGACAGAGCACGAGTGGGGGACAGGAAGAGAGAGAGGGAGACACAGAAACAGTAGCAGGCTCCAGGCTCTGAGCTGTCAGCACAGAGTCTGACGCGGGGCTCAAACCCATAAACTATGAGATCATGACCTGAGCTGAAGTCGGACGCTTAACCACCTGAGCCACCCAGGTGCCCCTCAACTGGCTGGCTTCTAGTCAGCTTGCTCCCAGTTTCCCATGCCAACCGCCTCCAAGGAGGCACACACCAGGAGCCTTTAGGGCACTGGTGAAAAGCCCCGGGTGTTGGATCCACAACTCCAGCTGGAGGCGGGACAGATGCACTTGTGAAGCCCATACACTCTAGGACATCTGCAAGAGACAGATTCTCTAAAGAATGGCCCAAAGGGAAGATCTAAAGCAGAAGGGAGAGCAGACATTAAGAGCCCTCTGGAAAACCAATCCACCCAGACACAAGGAATCTACTGAATATGAAGGCTGGGGAGTATGGAGGGTATCCACAGTACAGCCCAAATCCTGCCCAGACTGATCCCCGCCACCATTACTGTAAAGACTCTTCTACACAAAAGTCCTATCAGAAGGAAAGAAAGGCAAGGAGCGCCTGGGTGGCTCAGTTGGTTAAGTAACTGACTTCGGGTCAGGTCATGATCTCACAGTTTGTGAGTTCGAGCCCCGCATAGGGCTCTATGCTGACAGCTCAGAGCCTGGAGCCTACTTCAGATTCTATGTCTCCCCCTCTCTCTACCCCTCCCCTGCTCACACTCTGTGTCTCTCTGTCTGTCAATAACAAATAAACGTTAAACAAAAAGAAAAGGCAGATAACATACATGATGGAAAATTCAGCAGAGAGATGAAAACTCAAGAATCAAATAGAAACACTAGAAATGAAAAACAGACAAAATGTAAAAAACAAACAGGTGAGGAGCGCCTGGGTGGCTCAGTCGGTTAAGCATCCGACTTCGGCTCAGGTCATGATCTCATTGGGAGTTTGAGCCCCGTGCTGGGCTCTGTGCTGACAGCTCAGAGCCTGGAGCCTCCTTCAGAGTCTGTGTCTCCTTCTCTCTCTGCCCCTCCCCACTTGTGCTCTGTCTCTCAAAAATAAATAAATGTAAAAAAAAAAAAAAAATTTATTAAAAAAAAACAAAAACAAAAAAACCCCCAAAGAGGCGAAAAATGTCATTAGTGGGCTTATCAGCAGACTCGACACAGTAGAACATGGAAAGAAACAGTAAAACATATTAATAGAATTACTCAAACAGAGGCACGCCTGGGTGGCTCAGTCAGTTAAGCATCTGATTCTTGATTTAGGCTCAGGTCATGATCTCATGGTCGTGAGATCAAGCCCCACACTGACTCCTTGCTGAGCATGGAGCCTGCTTAAGATTCTCTCTCCCCTTCCCTCTGCCCCTCTTTTTTACCACTGGTGCATGCACGCTCTCTCCCTCTCTCTCAAAACAACAACAACAACAACAACAACAAAAAAAAAAAGAAAAAGAAAAAGAAAAACCCAAAACAGAAAAGAAAACAAGACAAATTACTCAAACTGAAAGACAAAAAGGAAATTAAAGAAACACTATAACTAAATGCAGTGCATGATTCTGGACTGGATCCTGGACCAGGAAAAAAAAAGCTCTAAAGTATATTCTTGAAACAATTGACAAAACGGTCATAACAAATTATAGATGACTGTAGGGCACCATACCCATGTTAAATGTCCTATTTTGATAATTGTGCTGCAGTTATAGAAGAGTGTGTCCTGGTTCTTAGGAACACGATAATTATTTAGGCCTCGAGGGCATAATATCTTCAATTTACTCTTAAATGGTTCAGAAGAAATACTCTGAGAAAAAATGACGAGCAAACATGGCAAAATACAAGTAATTAGTGAATCTATGCAGGGGGCATAGGAGAGGAAGTTCTTTATACCATTCTCACAACTTTTCCCTAAGTTTGAAATTACAGTGGACCCTTGAACAACGCAGGGTTTAGGGGCGCTGACCTCTGCATAGTTGAAAACCCATGTATAACTGCTGTCTCCCCAAAAATGTATGTACTAATAGTCTACTGTTGACCCAAAGTCCTACTGATAACATGATCATTAATACATATTTTGTATATATATTAAATACTGTATTCTTACAATAATCTGGACAAAAGAAAATGTTATTAAGAAAATCATAAAGAAAAGAAACTATGTTTACAATAGTGTTACTGTATTTACTGAAAAAAATCCATGTATAAGCGGATTTAAACCAGTGTTGTTCAAGGATCATCAACTGTGTATCAAGAATTTTTTTTGATTATTTATTTTTGAGACAATGCGAGAGACAGAGTGCAAGCAGCGGAGGCACAGACAGAGGGAGACACAGAATCTGAAGCGGGCTCCAGGCTCTGAGCTGTCAGCCCAGAGCCCGACGCAGGGCTCGAACTCACAAACCATGAGATCATGACCTGAACCGAAGTTGGAAGCTTAACCGACTGAGCCACTCAGGCGCCCCTCAACTGTGTATCTAAATACAAAATTAGAAAATCACCCTCCTCCCAGGCCCAGATGGTCTTAAAAAGTATGGTCTAGGGGCGCCTGGGTGGCGCAGTCGGTTAAGCATCCGACTTCAGCCAGGTCACGATCTCGCGGTCCGTGAGTTCGAGCCCCGCATCGGGCTCTGGGCTGATGGCTCAGAGCCTGGAGCCTGTTTCCGATTCTGTGTCTCCCTCTCTCTCTGCCCCTCCCCCGTTCATGCTCTGTCTCTCTCTGTCCCAAAAATAAATAAACGTTGAAAAAAAAAATTAAAAAAAAAAAGTATGGTCTAGCAAATACTGAAGGACAAGATCATCCCCAACTTGTGCAAACGGACTTAGAGACTGGTAAAAAAGAATGCTTCCCAACTCATTTCATAAACTGAATACAAATATATTATAAAAACTAGTCAAGGAAAGCACAGAAAAGGACCATAACAGGCCAAGCTCACTTCTTAAAGGAGTTCAGAAATCCTAAATAAAATTATCAGCCAAGCAAAACCAAAACAGATACACAAAAACCCTGAGATGGTTTAATATCAGAGAATCTACTAATGTAAAAAAGTAAATGACAAATTAAATCATGTAACATAAACAAAACCGCAATATAAATCAGCAAAGAAGAAAAACCACATAATCCCAATAAATGCAGAAAATGCATTTACATTTTTGTAATGTAGAAATTCTTGGCAAACTAGGAATACAAGGTACTTCCTTAACCTCAAATTTCCTCAGTCTTTTTAAAAAATTTTTTTTAACATTTATTTATTTTTGAGAGACAGAGAGAGACAGAGCGCAAGCAGGGGAGGGGCAGAGAGAGAGGGAGACCCAGGATCCGAAACAGGCTCCAGGCCCTGAGCTGTCAGCACAGAGCTGGACATGGGGCTCAAACTCAAGAATGCGAGATCATGACTTGAGCCAAAGTCCAACACTCAACCAACTGAGCCACCCAGGTGCCCTGGTATTTTCTCAACCTTAAGGAAAGTACCGCACCATATTTAACGCTGAAACATTAAAAGCTTTCCCTTATAGGTTGGGAGGATAAGAAAGCTCACTACCAGCACTTCTAATCAACACTACACTAAAAACCTTGGCAAGTAAAGGAACACGAGGGGAAAACAGATAAAAAAATAAGTCAAAGATTTGAAAAAGGACACAAAAATGTCTAAATAGAAAATCTAGGAGAATCCAACCAAATAAGAATTCTAATAACGGAGCTCAGAAAAATGGATTCATGCTGAAGAAAAAAAAGGTCAAGAACTGACAACATAAGGGGCAAAAGCAAGGTAGAGAAGCCCACCACTAGCTGGGAGGATGTATCCCAAAGCTCCCGTAAAGACAGCGTGGTATCAACACGGACTGACAAACAGCCAAGGGTCAGAATGGAGTCCAGAACCAGGTTCAGACATCTATGAACCCCATGACAAATCAGCAGGCAAGGGGATGATGGTCCAAATTAATGGTGCTGAGATCATCGGCTGCAACCCAGCCTGCCTCACATGCGCCTCTGGATTCAATTCAGCCCTCCGCCCACTGCAGAGGGGCCTGGACGAGGAGCCCTGCCCTCAGTATGCACAACACACTGCAAGTCCCTGAGGCTGGAGGAGACCTTCATGTGGAATGTGGGCAAGTGAGCGGGAAGAGCAACAGGGAAAGACCATGGGCTGAGGTGAGGACTGGCCCAGCTGTGAAGTAAGCAGTCTTGGAAAGACCTAAGGAGAGTACGGATAGGTGACCAAGGCAGTCAGAGGTTCCAAGACCCCACAAGATGTAGCATGCCCTGTCACCATTCTCATTTAATCTCCTAACAACAATGAGGTGTGGAGGGCAGGAATTGTCACCTCTATCCTGGGAAAGAGAAAGGAGGGCTCATGGATATCAACTGTTGCCCAGATTCCTGCCCTCCCCCCACGGCACCTGTGCCCCTTCAGAGTGGCGTGTGAGCCAGGCAAGGAGCTCCTGCCGCCCCACTGAGACATAGGGGTCTGGCTTGGTGCACTGTGATGTCAAAATCTACTCAAGGTCAACACCAAGGTCCAGAGATCAGACAGCCACAAACTCATGAGAAGCACTTCCTCACAGCTTACTAGGAGTACCGGAAGAGGTGGCTTACTTCTTTTACAGAGAAATGAAGATTTCTCATAGCAGTTCTCCGCATGCCAGCTGTGCAGGTCGTGGTGGCGGAGGGTGGGGAAGTGGAAGCACTGGAGCTGGGCGCAGAACACGTTGTCGCTTTCCGACATGGCCGAGGCAAAGATGGGGTCTGGGGGCAGGAACACCTCTGAGGAGCCTGTGGGAGAAATAACGTGATGTCAGCATACGTACCAATCACATGCAATACTTGTGGGGACTAATGCCCCCCAAACTGGATCATCAAAGGGCCTGTGGGCCACCAAGTGCTAGCTGCACTGTGGTCAGGGCATTCATTCACGACCTCTCCTAGTTTCTATGAGCACAGCTCTGGACAACGTGAAGAGTAGAGTAGTGGGCCAAGACACGGTGGATTAAAAAGTATGAGTTCAGACAGATAAACAGACAAATAAACAGAGAAGGGAAGGGAAAGTCCTCTCTTACAACAGGGTATCTACTAGTAAAAGGAGAAGGGCTTGAAAAGGCGCTCACCGCACACACCCGGAACACACAGTTCAGGCAGGATTATGACTCCAATGCCCACCAGGGGTAGCAGCTGGCCGGCTGAACTGGAAAGCACTGGCTCCCTGGGACCCCCTCCCAGCTCCAGGGAGACCTGTCGCTCACTGAACTCCTTCCTTCCGACCTGGGGATCAGGCAATCAGAAATCATGCTGCCCTGGCAGCCCAGGGTTGGGGTGCAGTGGTGTTGGGAGAGGGGGCCATGAACCCCTAAGCCTCTCTTCTGCAATGTTCCAGGAGATGTGGCTCTGGCCACACCTGGGGCACAGCACAGCCAGCCCCCAGAGTCCATTCTCTAGCTCAGAGAGCCCCCGGACACTGGACCACCAGAAGATTCCTTGAGGCTAACCCAGCCGTGGATCACTGGAGATACTCTCATTTTACTCAGATGGCAGTGCAGTTTACCCTTTAGCAGAAATGAGGCATTCCCATACATGCCTTTTGAACTCTATTTGCTCCCAACACGAAGCGTGCAGGTCAGTTTTGAAGATCCAGCCAGTTTGAAGGCAGGGCTTCATCCCACAGACACTGGGAACATGGCCTCCCAGCTCCCTGACAAGGGTGGGAAGATGGGCTTTCAGGAAGCATTGCGGGATAGAAGCCCAGTCCCCAGCTGACACCCTTGGCTAGGGGATTTTGAGGCCCCAGTGGCTGGACTCACAGGAAGGCCATGGACAGAGGGCAGGGGAGGCGGCTGGGCTCTTTGCGGTGTCTTCTCACAACATTTGGGGAGCCTGCCTCCATTGCTAAGAGTGGGTGCTGCCTTGAGCACTGTTGTCTTTCCTTTGGGCCCCCTACTCCCCAACAAGGCTTCCTGCATCCCTTGTGTATCTTCTTCTTCTCCTTCGGATGCCCCTTCACCTGGGGAGTTGCCTCCCTTCTTAAAAACTGTTTTCTTGGGGCGCCTGGGTGGCTCAGTTGATTAAGCGTCCAACTTCGCCTCAGGTCATGATCTCACAGTTTGTTTGAGTGCTGCATCGGGCTCTGTGCTGACAGCTCAGAGCCTGGAGCCTGTTTTGGATTCTGAGTCTCATTCTCTCTGCCTCTCCCCCATTTGTGTTCTGTCTCTCAAAAACAAATAAATGTAAAAACTAAACAAACAGTTTTCTTCATTATTTGGCTTCTTGTCTTATAGGCCAAAAAATGGAACAGATTCATCCCATCCTTTTTTTATTTTTTATTTTATTTTTTTAACGTTTATTTATTTTTGAGACAGAGAGAGACAGAGCATGAACGGGGGAGGGTCAGAGAGAGGGAGACACAGAATCTGAAAGAGGCTCCAGGCTCTGAGCTATCAGCACAGAGCCCAATGCGGGGCTCGAACTCACGGACCGCGAGATCATGACCTGAGCCGAAGTCGGCCGCTTAACCGACTGAGCCACCCAGGTGCCCCTCATCCCATCCTTTATAAAAGAAACAAGTCTTTAGCCATGAGTCTATCTGCCAGCCCAGAGCACAATTTCAGTGCATGACTGCAAAGCTCTGACCAAGGCCACAAATAAACTCTCAGGGTAGAGTCCTGGGACCTGGTCCTCACCTCCTGTACTTCCCCCAGCTGCCTGGAACCTGCCAGAGCCAAGTTGAGAGTGGAGGATGGGGTGGGGTGAGGGTGACTCAGGCTCCACCAAGCCACCAGATGAAGGGCATAGGGAGGGCTGAGGGGAGGGGGCTCCTCCCACCCGCTGGTGACCATGGGACCACCTGGGCCTCCTCACTCTGTGCTGGTCAGAAGCCCTATTTACCCTGAGATCATGGGGGGCTGCAGTTTCTTGGTGACTAAAAAGACCATTTCCTCTTTGCCAAACTTTAGTTCCTTTCAAGGCTTCATTTTATTTGCCCTCTCTGTGGCATCTCATACCCCATTTTATTTTTAATAGTTTTTTTTTTTTTAACGTTTATTTATTTTTGAGACAGAGAGAGAGCACGAATGGGGGAGGGTCAGAGAGAGGGAGACACAGAATCTGAAACAGGCTCTAGGCTCTGAGCTGTCAGCACAGAGCCCGACGCAGGGCTCGAACTCACGGACCGGGAGATCGTGACCTGAGCTGAAGTCGGCCGCTTAACCGACTGAGCCACCCAGGCGCCCCACATACCCCATTTTAAAAAAAATGTTCCATCCTTTCTCTGCCAGGAACTAAATGAGGCTGATCTCCAAAACATTCAGTGTGGTCTTCAATTAGCATCTGCAGTGGGTTGAGGAACATCTGCCCCAAATTCATGGCCACCTGGAACCTCAGAATGTGACCTTATTTGGCTCTTGAGATGAAATCATCAGGAATTTGGGGTGGGTCCTAAATCCAAGGACCAGTGTCCTTACAGTAAGGGAGAAGGGAATGGCTATGGCAGATGGAGCCACTACACACTGGTGAAGAAGCAAGGAGGGACTCTTCTGGAGCCTTTGGAGGGAGGGCAGCCCTGCTGACACCTTTATTTTGAACTTCCACCTCCAGAACTGTGACAAAGTAAACTTGTGTTAAGCCAGAAATTCAAACTCTCTTTGGGCAGCCCCAGGCATCTAACACAGCCTCCTAATCACATCCCCTACTGATTTAACAAATACCCGCAGGGCCCACCCCGTAAGCAGGGACTCGGGGTACAATGGGCAACAGCAGGAGGCAGAGATCCTTGCCTTGCAGAGCTCACACTGGAGTGGGGGTATAAAGGCCGGAAACAGATGACTAACAAACCTAATGAGTAAAGTATATGTGAAGTCAGAAGATCACAGCTGCTATAAGAAAAAAGAAAGCTGGAGCTTGGAGACGAAGGTAGACCTCAGAGCAGTAACATGGGAGCAGAGAATGGACGGGAGGAGTGACATAGCTTGCGCTGGGCATCGCACACCACTCACAAGATCACTGCTTTGCTAGAAGGACTCAGGGACCTGGCCTGTGACAGAAGTGAGCCCCTAGAGTTGGACATGCTGAGACAGGGGGATAATGAGGTCAAGGTACCAACGCTAAGCATGTCTTCAATAAGCAAGTCACACAACGTGGACACATCAAACCCACAGTATGCTTCCATTTTTATATTTTAAAATAAGTATCACATATAATAACCAGAAACTGAAATGACACTGGGCCCTGCGCAGTGGCTTATGGGAAAATGGGGATGATTCCCTTTAGACAACACAGATCTGTTTTCAAATTTTGGTCACCAATGTTATAAAAATGGTACCCCATGTTCTCTGGCAGGGGCCGCTCTCAGCCTCCATGGAAGGCATGCCAGGACTGGGTGCTGACTTAAGTGTCAGGGTCTCAGAACCCTGGCATGGGGCTATGCAGACAGAGCCAGAGCCAGAGCTTCCCTCCCTAGGGAGAGGCCGTGGGAGGAGGCCCCTCTCACAAGCAGAGATCCAAATTTAAAATGCGCTGGGGAGGAGCACCTGGGTGGCTCAGTCAGTTAAGGGTCCAACTTCGTCTCAGGTCATGATCTCACGGTTCGTGGGTTTGAGCCCTGTGTCAGAGCCTGCTTCAGATTCTGTGTCTCCCTCTCTCTCTGCCCCTCCCCTGTTTGTGCTCTCTCTCTCCCAAAAATAGACATTAAAAATTTTTTAAAAAATGCAACTGGAGAGTGGAGTACCTGCATACTTGGTGAAGAATTGCATATATATGGGTAACACTCTGTGAGCACCACTGTGCCAATACACAACGCATACTTACAAAACTCGGAAAAACGTTGGACAAGATGTAAATGAAGTAAGCACACACGTGAGCAGGGGAGGGGCAGAGAGAGAGGGAGAGAGAGAGAGAATCCCAAATAGGCTCTGAGCTGTCAGCATAGAGTCCAACACAAGGCTCAATTGTGAAATAATGACCTGAGCCGAAATCAAGAATCAGATGCTTGGGGTGCCCAGGTGGCTCAGTCAGTTAAGCATCAGACACTTGATTTCAGCTCAGGTCATGATCTCACAGTTCACGAGTTCAAGCCCTGAGATGGGCTCCATGTTGATGGTGCAGAACCTGCTTGGGATTCTGTCTCCCTTTCTCCCTGCCTGTCCCCTGCTTGCTGTCTCTCTCTCTCAAAATAAATAAATGAACATTAAAAAAAAAAAAAAGGGAATCAAATTTAAAAAAAAAAAAAGAACTGGATACTTAACCGACTGAGCCACCCAGGTGCCCTGAAATGAGTATTTTTAAACATCTTCCCGTGGTAGCTTCCTACCGCCATTCACTCATATTCTTAGGCATAGTCTTTTCTTTGGGGTAAGTTTGCCATTGATGACAAAGGACTTAAATCTACTTCCCACTGCTGTTGTGATGCATCATCCCTGGGCCAACTTCTCAGGCCCAGCTGCAGTAGGTGGCATCTGGCAAACAGCTCCTTTCACAAGCAGAAGTGGGGGTTCTGCCACTGTCGTGTTTGCTGGGGGTGTGTTTTCAGTGTTCTTTTCATGCTGCAGTTTCTTAGCAGAAACCTTTTAAGATGCTTTTAATATGGACACTTTCAAACAGACACAAAAGCAGAGGGAAGAACACAGTGAACCCCTATGAAGCTCTGAAGCTCTCTCCTGGATCACGGCAGCTCATCCTGCACATTCGTCCACAGCACAACGCTATGGTCACACCTCTGAAAATCCATGAGTCAATCTCCACTACAAATCCAGACTCAGCTTCCCTAACCGTTCACTGAAGTTTTTATAACTCCCTTCACAATCTGGGATGCATCAGAATCCACTGTGGTACATTTAACTGGCGCAGCCACTCTGGAAAACAGTATGGAGGTTCCTCAAAAAATTAACAATAGAACTATCCTACGACCCAGCAATTGCACTACTAGGTATTTATCCAAAGGATACAGGAGTGATGTTTCGATGGGACACATGCACCCCAATGTTTATAGCAGCACTACTGACAACAGCCAAAGTGTGGAAAGAGCCCAAATGTCCATCTACTGATGAATGGATAAAGGTGTGGTACATATATACAATGGAATATTACTCGGTGATCAAAAATAATTAAATCTTACCACGTGCAACACCATGGATGGAACTATTATGCTAAGCGAAATTAGTCAGAGAAAGACAAATATCATATGACTTCAATCATACATGGAATTTAAGATAGAAAACACATGAACATAAAGTAGGGGAAGCAAAAATAATATAAAAACACGGAGGGGGACAAACCATAAGACTTTTTTTTAATGTTTATTTATTTTTGAGAGAGACAGAGTGTGAGTGGGGATGATTCAGAGAGAGAGGGAGACACAGAATCTGAAGCAGGCTCGAGGCTCTGAGCTGTCAGCACAGAGCCCAATGTGGAGCTCAAACTCATGCGTGGTGATATCATGACCTGAGCCGAAGTTGGACATTAACCAAGTGAGCCACCCAGGCATCCCTCCCCCTCCGTAAGAGACTCTTAAATACAGAAAACAAACTGAGGGTTGCTGGCAGGGGGGAAGGGGTAAAGGGGTGAGAGGCATTAAGGAGGACACTTGTTTGGATGAACACTGGTTATTATATGTAAGTGATGAATCACCATTCCTGAAATCAGTATTACACTATATGTTAAGTAACTTAGATGTAAATTAAAAAAACAAGAATTCATGTGCTACATTTGGATTTATGTGTTTTTGTTTTGTTTTTTAATTTCTTTGAACCCAAAACAAATGATGTTGAGTGGTGTCAAGCATCTTAGGCCAGCTATCTTGTAGTAGAGGAAGCTTTTTTAGCCACATATTCATTTTGTGGCTACTACTTAAATCCAGAACAGATCTTCCAGGTCCACTTGCGGCAGGTACATGCAGCTAATACCATGCTGCACCCACGCAGAACTGCTGGACATCAGGGCCACAGCACCGTCCGTGTGGGCGCCTCACTCTTGCTTCGGGTCCCTCTCACGTTGAGCCGCTGCCACCAGCGTTGACACACATTTTTTCTAAATTTCAGGTTTGCTCTTCGAATGCCACAGTGGAGCCATCGAGACAAGCATAGCCATGAGAGCCTACCTGGGGCCTCTCATTCTCGTGCCAGGGATGAGATGAGGGTCCCATGGCTCCCAGTTCAGAGCATGCTGTCATGCTATGCAGACTCATATCTCCCACTTTTTAATCACTAGTGTCAAGAAGACAGTGGTGTCCAGGAGTGTCTATACTGTCCTGAAGGAAAGTGCCCTCTGCTGGGGCCAGGGCAATGGGCCTTCGCCTAGGATTCGCCTCCAATGGCTCTGATTAGGGCAATGAGGAGCTACTAGATTTATCCACTGCAAGGCACATGGAGACTCTTGGGCCTGGAAATCTAAGAGCTATTTACTTGTCTCCACTCTGGTGGGAGATCTAAACTCACAAACTCTGGGAATGCAAATGTGGGACATGCTTACAGTAGGCTATTTTGGAGGACACAAGAATGGGGTGACTTCCCTAGTAGGAGCAAAGGTTGGTAGGTGAGGCCCCTCTGCTGGGGTCTCTGCATTCACCATCTCTGCTCCTTGCCCCTTACCAGCTGCTAGCCTCAGCACCTCTGCCCCGTGGGACCCTGCCTCTCTCTGGGCAAGCCAGGTGCCTGGGGCTTTTGAACACCAATACTGTCTGTGCCTTCACCAATCATTCTATGTAGAGACACAGCCGGTCACCTGCCACACAGCCACTCAGGTTGGGAACCAGGTGGGCTCTGAGTTCAATGCCCCTTCAGACTCCATAGTGAGGCGGACAGAGTGAGATGTATGGGGTCCCTTGGGACCACCATTCCTCACTTGTTCTTCTCAGAGACACCGAAGACATCCATGGTGGGACTGGGATGTGTTTGGGGAAAAAGAACAAGACCCAAGTTCAAACCAGAGGCCCAAAGAACAGTCCAAAAACGAGGCCTGACAAGGGACAGGGTAGGGGAACATAGCTCAGGGAGCAAGTGAAGAGGCCACAGCCAGGGCCTGGGAGAAACTTGCCAGTGCCAGTGCAATGGGGCAGGAGAAGAAGGCACAGGCAGGGGGCAGGACTCAGCTGCCCATAGCAGATATGCTTTCCTTTATGTTACACTGGTGTTTTCAAGCAGCTCAGCATAAAATCCGTAAAGCAACACACACACACACACACACACACACACACACACACACACAATCTATTTTTAAAAAATTTTAATGTTTATTCAGTTTTGAGAGAGTGAGACAGGGTGTGAGCAGGGGAGGGGCAGAGAGAGAGGGAGGCACAGAATCCGAAGCAGGCTCCAGGCTCTGAGCTGTCAGCACAGAGCCCAACATGAGGCTCGAGCTCACAAACCAAGATCATGACCTGAGCTGAAGTCGGATGCTTAACCAACTGAGCCACCCAGGCACCCCTCACACACAATCTATTTTAATTCCATCTCCCTGATAGCTTTCCTTCCAGTTTGGATTCTACTTCTGGATGTCTCTATCCTAGAGGCTTATCCGTCCCTCTCTGGTCCACATCAGCTATACACTCTGTACGTTCATTTTTATATCCAAACTACAGTCCTTAACTTAAGAGAAAATGGAGAAAATGGAAAATCTGGAGAAGGTTCCAGCCCCCACACGGGGCCTGAAAGAAGGGCCTTGGGGTACCTGCCCAACATCACAATGCTCCCTGCAATCCAGGGCCCTCCCCTCTCCATGAGCCCTGCACCAGGCACTCATACAGGCCAGGCACTGCTGGGGAGAGGATGGGGAGCCCCCAGCGATACCCCCTAGTCGGGATGATGCCTCCACCCCAATTTCAAACCGAGCAACTCTTCTGAAAGACCAGGAAGACTTACCCTTGAACGCTACCTCCCAGCGGCCTTCTAAGGAGCGGTTCCGGCTGGTGATGACATACTGGTAGCCAACCCACAACCTGCAGGAGGGCAGAAAGGCAGGAGATCTCAGCACAGCAGGGAAACAGCCATGGATTGTGTGTGAGTGTGGGCATCTTACAGTTATACTGACCTTTAAAATACCAAGCTTCTGGGGTGTCCGGGTGGCTCAGTGGTTAAGCGTCGGACATTGGCTCAGGTCATGATCTCACGGTTTGTGAGTTCCAGCCCTGCATCAGGCTCTCTGCTGTCATTGCAGAGCCTGCTTCAGATCCTTTGTCCCCCTCTCTCTGCCCCTCCCCAACTCGTTTTCATTCTCTCTCTCTCTCTCAAAATAAGTAAACTTAAAAAAAACCTGAGCTTCTAAAGCATTAATGATTTTTTAAAATTTTGAAGCTTAATTTTAATAAAATGCATTAAAATTCTAAACAATAAATTCACAGGTCAGAAAAAGCTGTATCTTGGGTAACTCCTGCCAAGACTAATCTTATTGGCTGATCGAGTAAAGTTCTTACATTCTGAGCAAGACCAATCTTATTCTTGGTGTATATACAGCCTCATGAATACAACTCTGTGAATAACCTAAAACCACAGAACAGTACATTCTAAAGGGGTGAATTTTATAGTATGTGAATTACATCTCAATAAAACACAAGCCCACGTGAGTCTACACTGCAGTGTTGGGTAAAACCATGCTCGTGGTCTCCTGCTTGGTCTCTGCTCAGAGCCAGCTCCCCATAGACCTGCAGCCCGCTCCTGAGCATGCACATCACAGCACTGAGAAGGCCGTGCACATGGACCTGGATGACTGCCACAACCACCCACCGAGTGTGTGCCTCTCACCCCAGCCTTCCAGCCACAGTCCTGGGGATGCCTATCAGCAAGCCCAATGCCACCGTGGGAGCCCTGGCTTGATACCACTCTTGTCCCTTCAGCCTACTGCCATGCATACACCTGCCCTGGGGAGATGGGGAGTTCTCTACCCAGTGGGCTGAGCCTTCTCACTTCTCCATGGACTCACAATCATCCTGTGATCTAGAAGTTATTTTTTCTCACTGTGTAGTTGTAGAAGGAAAATGGCAAGGTCTCATGATTTGTCACGGTGTGTAATGGTGGGGGCCAAACCTAGGCAGGGTCTTGAAATGAAGGCTCACTCTCCACCTGCCATGGTCATCGTGCTCCTACGGCAGTGTGGCATCCCTGGGAGGGAGCACTGGCTGTCTGGTGACCCCTACAATCCATTCCCTGACCCCCAGCAGCACGGAAGGGGCAGTATGACACCAACTCCAGAGGAAGAACACCACAGTCCTTGGCACACACTTGCCCTCCAGCAAAACCCTTAAACTCTGGGCCTGGGAAATGCTGGCAGTTGGCTACAATTTCCACACTTTCTGCAGTGTCACAGAGCCTTGGGGACAAGAGCCAGGCTCTGGAGCTAGACGGCCTGGGCTGGAACCCGGGCACACCCCAGCTAATGGGTACCCGCAGTCAGGTGTGCACCCACCCTGGGCCTGTCTTCTCACCCACTGGCCTCCTATGGTTTCTGGGAAGACTGAACAAGTACACCCATGGAAGCACTGAGCATAGGGCCTGACAGAGCCCACTTTCTCGGATCCTTCCAAGATCCCTACCCACTTGCATGCCCCTCAGGCCAGGCCCATGAAGTCCATCAAACAGCTCCTCCTGACACCGCTGCAGCTGAACCCGTGGATAGGAGCCAACGAACGGGGCTGGCCCGAGGTGACATAATGTGGTAGCCCATCCCTGCACCTCTGACAGCTCCCAGCATCACCCTGATGCCTGCTCTAAACCCCGGATCTCTATGTGTTTCCAGTGGGTGGAAACTCTTCCCCAAAGTGCCGGCTGCCAGCAAAGCTGAGGAGTGGAATGGGCGGCCAGAAACCATGTCCTTGGTGGGTATCTGGCTTGCTGGGTGGAGGCTTGACCTCAGGCCCTGGGTCCCACCTCAGGACTCACTTGTGCTGGTCCTGCCAAGCGAAGCTCCGCTCTGGCTGGTCCCATTCCTGGGCCAGGACGAAGCGCAGCTCCTGGTCAGTGGAGAAGGTGGCGAGGGAGCCGTTCACGCGCTGGCAGGTCTGCGCGGCATCCCAGTAGTTCTCTCCACTCAGGTAGACCCGGTAGCAGCTGGCCGTGCCTTCATAGTGGTGCCATCCTGTCGGGCACTTCCCTAGGAAACATGAAGGGCGGGAGGGGAGTTGTCCCCTAAATTAGGATCCTCCTCTGAAATGCAAATAGACATGCTGCATCTGAGCAAAGGTCAGAAATCATCCCAGAAAAAAACACAGAGAAACTGAGGCTCAAGAGGTAACCTCTGCCTGTAAGACCACATATGCTGTGAAATGTAAGTTTCTCTAAGACCCAGATGCAGCCTGATGCACAAGTACATTCAGGGACTCATCTCATTTCTGTAAGGCCTTTGATTTACTTGGCAGTAAAGACTGGCTGCTGAATGCAGTTTGGTAAAGTGGATTTCATTCTCAGATGAAGTCTGGTTGACAAGACGGCAGATCTCTCCAGGCCAGCTCACTGCAAGGCCTGGCAGGAACCAGCAGAAAAGCTCCTGGCCCACACCACCCTCACTGACCCAACACACAGCTCTGGCCACTCCACCAGCAAGCACACTGCTTCCTGAGCCCACTCCTCAGCTCTCCTTTTCTCTTCACGTGGGTACCGGCCAGCACTCCCCTAAAACACAAGTTCACAGGGTCAGAGCTAGAAATGCCACTGAAATAATGGGACCTATATAGAACTTATAGAAGGCTCTATAACCTTCAAATGCTGGAGTACCCACCTCCTAAGTGCACACTGATGAAGAATAATACTTTTTAACAAAGCCAGTTGTTGGGGCACCTGGATGCCTCAGCTGGTTAAGCGTTCAACTCTTGATTTTGGCTCAGGTCATGGTCTGTGGGTCGTGAGTTCGAGCCCCATGTCAGGCTCTGTACTGATACTGCAGAGCCTGCTTGGGACTCTCTCTGCCCTTCCCTGTCTCTCTCTTTAAGTAAATAAACAAACAAACAAAAACAACAATGAAGCCAGTTGTTAACAAAATGCAACTTTTTGATGCATCTACATCCTGTGGAACTAGTAAAACTTGTGAAAGATAGATGTTCATGTTTTTATTACTTAAGAGCGTGTATGTGTGTGTAACTTATTAACAAAGGTACAGAGATTACAACAGAGGAAATGGCAGTGCTGGCCTGTAGCCAAGGAGGCATGCCACAGCATTGCTGCGATGCAGAGAGGGGGACAGCGCCACCTGCCCACTGGGGAGGGCCTGCTCACATACGGAGAAGCATGCAGGAGGACTCTTCACTGTAGACCAGGAGCCAACCCTGAGAGTTATCCCTGCTTGGAAGGTAAACAGTGTGCACAGCATATGTCTGCTGTGTGGCATGGGCTTGAGGGGCAGGAAGATCACCAGCAGTTCCTAAGCCCCAACATGTGATGTGTTCCACCTGTCACACTCCCTCCAAGTGGGCTAGAGGTGGAAACACTGAGGTGTGCACAGGTCAAGCACCTCGGCTGGTGAGCAGTAGGGCAGGCTTCCACTCTAGCTTCTCACCCACCGCCACCTTGGGATGGGTCCAGGAAAAAAACCCCTGGGGACAGAAGTCGGTGGCTGGGAGCAATGGATGGAGGGAACATTACTTTTTACTGGCTCATCTTTTTTTAATCATTTGAAATTTGTGGAATTATTATCTCGATAGAAGGAAGTATTCCTGTTCAAAAGAAAACAGGTAAGCAATGAAAAGGGCGAGCATGAGACAGAGTCAGGGTTCTACAGGGCTGAATCCTGGCACTGCTCCCGTTGGCTGTGTGATCTTGGATAGGCTGACCTCTCAGAGCCTCGGTTTCTTCACTTGCCAAGCTTTGCCCAACGTCCCTTCAACCACGAGAACCTTGCAGTTCACAGCTATTAAGGACCAACGCCGGGCACACTATCAGGGCTTATGGGATGGCTGGCCCCTGCCCCTAGCCCATTCAGTCTCTGTCAGACAGAACCAAGGCACCACACGGGGGCTGGGCTCTGAGATGCTCCCCAGCGCTGAGTGTCTGTGGGAAGGGTATTAACATGGCCAACTGCAGTGGACACATCACATGTCAGTTCCTCCTGTCCTGGCGTGTCGTACCTACACATATCATCATGCCTATTTAGAAGGGGGGTTTCGGTGTGGTTTTTCTTTCATCCTTCTTTAATCTTGTAATGCTCCTTTAAAATCTTAACGTTACAGGAAGTTCACTAAATAACTAGTCTCTTCCAAAATGGTTTAACAACAGAGGTAGGGTCTTCCCACCCCATCAGCTGGACTTCATCTCTCGGAGCCTGTTTCTCCATCTACCAAAGGGCAGGCGTAGTCCAACCCCAAAAAGCAGCTGGCTTGTGGAAACAAGCAGCCTGGTTCCAGAGCCTGGGTTTGCGTCATGGCCTCACCCCTCAGGGGCTGGGTCACCATATAGCCTCACTCATCAAAGGAGGTTGATGCCCGCTGATCGCCCTGAAGGGTCATTTTAGGAGGCACACCCCTCATCCAGGCAAGTGGCCCTAGGACAGCCAGGGGCTGCAAGGGGCCATGCTGGACAGTAAGGCTTAGGTCCCAGACAGGGCAGGTCTGCAACTTACTGCTGAAGCGCACGGGCTGCGCCACATTCACCGCATGGAAATGCTTGGGGTCGTTGCCTCGGGCCCGGCCTGGCCGCGGATCCACAGCCTCCTTCCCATGGTAAGGACGCGACTCTCCAGTCACTTCTGAAAGCAAGAAGAGAAATGGGCTGTACACACTGCTCATGCAGCAGCGGGGCACACAGTCTCAAGTGGCTCTCTGTGGCCAGTGCCAAGATAAAGCCCAGCGTAGCCCGCCTACTCAGGGCTGGGAAAACCAGGTTGGAGGTGGGAGGTAGCACGTATTCCAGTTATTCACTTGTTCTTTAAAAATCCGAAACCTTGTTGCTCAGGCCCAGTGGGTCACATGCACTTCTTACTGAAACTATTCTTTTTGTTATTACTAATATGAAATGAAATCTCTCCTTCATTGCATTTTCTAACAGGCAACTGTTAGCACAGCACAGGGTTAGTCAATCCTCCTGAAAATCCCTCAGCAGCTCCAGTTCATGGCAGGCAGGCGGGGAGGAGAGGTCTCTCCAGAGCCCAGGCTTCCCCTTCCACTCCAATGGCCTGGGAGCCTCTCCTTAGTATGAAGATGGAAACACTGTGTGATACCCTCCTTTGCATTATTTGCACTGGGCCTGAGCAGCAAGGTTTCATAGATTTTATAGGCGTCTGTGCACCTGCCTGCTGGTGCCTCTCACGGCCTCAAGGCCAGGGCCTTCTGATATTCCTGCCTGGCTCCTGGCCACCTGGCACAGGCCCTCATGTGCAGCTGGAAGTATGAACAGGAAGCTGAGGATGAGGAATAATTCTAGTTTTATGGACCACGGTCTACTAGCAATTCACATATCGGTGCTTCCACAGTCTCTCTGGGGAGGGTGGGGTCTCCCATCCAGAGAGTACCACTCTCCCCCCTCTTCAAGGTGAGGGGTGATGCAGAGACATGAAGCTATGTACCCGAGGCACAGAACGGGAAAGTCAGAGGCAACATCTCACCTGGGCCACATTCCTCTCCACTCTGCCCGCATGGGGGCATCTTGGTGCACAGTGAGGACACCTAGTGCAAGGTCAGGACAGATAGTGTCGAACTTGGGTCTGCATGGTTGCATGCAGAAGGAGGCCTGCTCTGCTTCCAGACAGCCTGAGGCAGAGGATGTGGGGGACCTGGGCATGGCGTGCAGGTGGCCTTCTGCAAACCCACCTTCCCTGACTCCATGGTGCCCCACTTGACTGAAGCTCCTCCAGCTATCTGATTTTGCTCATGTCACAGATCCTGATGTTATTTTCATAAATAAACTGTATTTTTTCTCATTATAAAATAACACGTGAAATACTTAAGAAATGCGAAGTTTGAAAAGCGAAAATATATAACCTGTTACTATGCTAAGGTCTGCTGCCCTTCCAGTCTTTTCTTTTTACATAAATCCCTAAAAATATTGGGATCACATCACTCCATCTTATGATTTGCCTTGTAAGCTTAAGACTATAAATAGATTTCCATATTCCTAAAAGTGCTTAAGAACATCACCTTTAATGGCTGCACAGTATTTTGTGAATGGATTTAATTATAATCCCCTAATGGTTCGAAGTTCAGGTTGTTTGCATTTTTTCATTACCCTACAAAAGGCTCCACAGAACAACCTGTTTACAAGTCTCTGTGTGTGTGCTCCTCCTTATTTCCTTCTGAGACCCTGGGTAAGTCACAAGCCCTAGCAGTTCTGGTTCCTTCCCCACTAAATATTCAATACAAGTATTTCCCTTCCCAGGCATGTGATGGGGATCAGGAGCCATCAGATTACAAATCTCTCTCAATAAATGTGCTACCAATGTCTGAGATAAGTTCAACGCAAGGCAAGGCCGTAAAGCAGAAACACAGTCAAGGCCCCTGGTGCAACCTCACTGCCAACACAATGACCTCATTGCTGCCATCCATGTGCTGCAGCTGCTCTCTTCAGGGCGACACTGGCTCTCCAGGACTGGAGTGGCCCATCCACATCCTGAGCACTATCACTCCCAGCAGGAGACTGGCAGCTCTGACAGAGGGCAGTGCTACAACAGGCATCCCCTGACTCCCTGGGAGGCAGGCACAAGAGTGGGGAGAACCACACTGGGCTTCTGGGGGATGGTGGACTGGAGATAAGGACAGAGGGAAACAGAAGGGCTTCCCAGCAGAGGGCACAGCCTGGGCAAAGGCCAAAGGCGGACACGTTTAGGACAAGCTTGAGGACAAGTGTGGGTGTGGTGAGTGCATGTTTCCCTACACCTGAAATGCACGTCTCCCTCTGTCTGCCCCGACAAGCAAGACCTGCGATTCCACTTTGTGTCTTGGCCTCTGCCCAAGACCAAGCACAGCAGCACCCAGTACAGGACAGACCAAAATGCTCACAGAAAGACACATGAATCTGGGGCACAGGGTGGGGAGAGAAAGAAAGGGTAAGAGTGCGCTGCTGGGGCCTGGATGCTGGCTGACAGCAGAGGGGGTATGGGGAAACAGGCAAAACACTTAGGGAAGTCCCCAGAAAGCCAAGTGGTGATGGGGGGAGCCACTTTGCACTGAACAGGCTTCTCCTGCTTGCTCAGGTGGCAATTCTGAGCCCTTCTCTTTTCTATTATTTCTCTTCACAGTCAATCACCCACAGCCATGCCCTCATCACTCAGTTGTTCAGTGCCACTAGGGGAACCCACCAGCGTGGACAAGGGACTTCCCAGTGTCCTGGGGGCCAAGAGAAGCAAGAAATGGGTGCAGCTGGGGAGGAGACAGCTCACTGGAGTCACATCCTCATAGACCCCTTAGGATGACCTCTAACAACACAGATTTCCTTCTGCAAACCACAGACAGCGTTTCTTCTTAGGACCAGTTGGCAGGTGTGAGCTGATGTATGTGCAGTCAGCCCCAAGAACTGCTTTCAGATGCAGACAACACAAAGCAACTTTCCCTCTCCCTTCCTCTCCTCTTCGATCTCCTAGGGCACTCTCCTAGGCATGGGGAATCCAGCAGTGAGCAAAACAGTGGATGATCCTGTCCCCATTTACAGAGAGGTCACACACTCTGCCCGCCTTCTCTTCCATCCAGCAATTGGCCGTGGGTATACTTACGTCCTGTGACTGGAAATGGAAGAGTCTGAGTGTGTACCCCAGCCTCCAGTCCCCAGCCCAGCCTGCGATCTTGAAAAGGGTACTCTCTGCACCACAAGCTGCCATCTGTGTTCTGCTCTCTTCAGGTGTCCTTGCTAAGACTTCAGAACAGCTCAGGCCACCAAAGACAGAATGGGAGTGCATGGAAGGAGACGTGAAGCAAGGAGAAGCCAACATGGTTGACCCGGTACTAAAAAAGCTGAGGGAAAGGGAAATGTCTTACAGATGGGAAAGTATACTCAGAAGTGTTATGAGACTTGCTTCACAGCAGAAGTAAAAAACAGAGGGGAAATGTGAGCCCTCTTCTTCCTCCATGTCCACAGGACCTGAGCTTCCTCCCACCTCACAACCCAGCCACCGGCCACTAGAGGCCTGTCTCTGCCCATCTTCCCAAGCAGCACAGTCCTATGTGCCCTGGGGGCTCAGGAAAGCCCCCTCTTGCTCCCCTGGGCATGCTAAGTTTCCTGCTTTCCCAGCAAAAGCCTCAAAGGGAGAGCTCAGGGGGCCACAGGAGAGCCGCGAGTCCAACAGGGAAACTGAGTCAGGGCAAACAGTGGCAATGCTTGCTTCCCAACGTTTGTTATTTGTAAATAGAGGACAAAATGTGAGTGATTCTGTGTTTCTAGGAACACATAACTTGTTCAAATGTGGCATTAGGGTCCAGACGAGCTTGTAACCTCTCCAAATAAAGGGTTAGACAGACCAGAGCTTCTTTAGTGTCCAGGTGGACATTCCAAGGCATGTCATTTTCCTTTATACCAAAACATGGTAAAAAAAAAAAAAAAATCAGATATAGGTAAGTCAAGTAACACTTGCTTACCAAAAGAGGATTTCTAACATCAGAGAGCCTGAAAATATAAAATTTTGAATGGTATTTCCATTATGTCATATACTCTTTATATTTCTTTTCCTTCCCAGCCAGGGTCACAGAGCTTATTAATAATCTTCCTGAGGTAAAGGTTTGCCAGTGGGCAAGCCCCAGGACCACCATCTTTGTCTCCATTCTATCAAGGTTTTGAGACCTATGCTTTTGAAATACCAAACAAGGGGCGCCTGGATGGCTCAGCTGGTTATGCCTCCAACATTGGCTCAGGAGATGATTTTGTGATTTGTGGGTTTGAGCCCCACATCGGGCTCTGTGCTGACAGCTCAGAGCCTGGAGCCTGCGATTCTGTGTCTCCCTCTTTCTCTGCCCCTCCCCCACTTGTACTCTGTCTCTCTCAAAAATAAACAAACATTAAAAAAATTTTTTTTAATTTTTGAATACCAAATGAGGACTTATGTTTTCTCATTTTATACCCATGTGGACAATATATAACTCAACACAGAGAATAACTGCAAAATACAGCCCTGTCAGTTCCAAGTTCAAAATCTCCCTCCCCCATTTTCAAGAGTCCACAAATGTCTCAGGCACAACTTCACAGAAAAATATGCCTTACCTTCCATTAAGGATGGTGACAGAAGCTGAAGCCATCAGACAGTCCTATGACACACTCAAGATGTGGCTGTGGGTCTCAACTGCCAGCACAGAGATGGCAGAAGCAGAATGACCTGGTAGGAATCCTCACCTCAGGTCTTAATTCTTATGTCTGTCTATCACAAGATATGCCTCCCCTCCTCCCAGTCCCCTGCTCCTAATCCCATTTCCTAAAGACATCTCCTTTACTTGTTTCTTCTGATATTTATGTCCATATTTTTTTTTAATATATATATTTTAACATTTATTTATTTTTGAGACAGAGAGAGACACAGCACGAACGGGGGAGGGGCAGAGAGAGAGGGAGACACAGAATCGGAAGCAGGCTCCAGGCTCTGAGCCATCAGCCCAGAGCCCGACGCGGGGCTCGAACTCGTGGACCGTGAGATCGTGACGTGAGCTGAAGTCAGACGCTTAACCGACTGAGCCACCCAGGTGCCCCAATGTGTCCATATTTTTAATAATAGGTATACCCAGCTATTTCCAGTTTTATCAATTTTGAATGTTGTCCATTGACTTAATATTAGGACAGGTACAGGTTTAGCTCATATACACTCTTACCCACCTCCCCAACAGAGTAAAATTTAATTCCATAATTAAAGTTAGTGGAATAATGGAAGTATTCTTCACCCGTGAGCCAAAAAGCATACAAGGTATTTCATTTCTCTATAACTTCCTTTTTGTCTTGGAGTTAATATTTGCATTTATTTTAGTTTAGTTTAGTTTGAGAGAGAGTGCGAGTGCATGCGCAAGCAGGGAGGGTCAGAAGGAGAGGAAGAGAGGAAATCTTAAGCAGGCTCCATGCCCAGTGCGGAGCCAGACTTGGGACTCAATCTCACAACTGTGAAATCATGACCTGCACCAAAGTCAAGAGTAGACATTTAACTTACTGAACCACCCAGGTGCCCTATCTGCATTAATTTTCAAATTTGCTTAGGTTTTGGCATATCTGTTGCTATTCTTTCCAGTTGCTATAGCAAATAACAAAGGCTAGCAGTAAAAAATTTAAACACTTAAAACATCACATCAGAATCTCCTGGTTCCACTGTTCCCTGGGAAGCCCCTCCTCTACTCCCTACTGTCTATCACTAGTCTGAATGGGCTGCTCTATGGGCTGGGGCATGGTTGTGATCCTAGGGGTCCATATGCTGTCCTCCTGTACTGGACCCTCTTTCCTGACCCCCTGGTCACCTTTTTTTCTACTTTACCCTCTCCTTTTACAAGACATATCTTCCTAAGAAAGGGCAGGGCAACTTTTCTGAATCTTTCCATATCTGAAAATGTCTTTATTCCATTCTCATGCATGATCGGTTCCTCTGGATGTAAAACTCCCAGGTTCATAACATTTTTGAAGCTTCTAGAGATATCCAACTACATGAACATATTCATTCACCTCTAGTCTACCCTGAAACTCATTAAAACAACAGTAATGGAATTTTTAAAAAGGCATAGTCACAAGGACAAACAGAAAAGAAGATGGTAAAGTTGTAAAAACTGGAAAAGAGAAGTAATAATTAGCTGAAGAAGGTGACCATACATTGTAATTTGCCTGGGGATGATCTCAATTTGTGCCTGTTGTCCAAGGATCCTATCCAGTTTATTAGCATTTGTCAGTCTCAAAACTTTTTGTTGTTGTTGTTGTTTTGGTTTTTTTAGAAGCAAATCACTCAACTTATTTGAGCCCAGAAAGCTAACTTCTAGGCCAATAGGTGGGCAAGTAGAAAAGTAAGGCATCTATAATATCATATGTCAACTATACTTCAATTAAAATTTTTTTTTAAAAAGAACAAAAAGTTAGGAATTTGGCAATACTTAGCAAAACTACATACACACTGACCCTCTGACCCAACAAGCCTATATTTAAGACTTAATGTGGGGGCGCCTGGGTGGCGCAGTCGGTTAAGCGTCCGACTTCAGCCAGGTCACGATCTCGCGGTCCATGAGTTCGAGCCCCGCATCAGGCTCTGGGCTGATGGCTCGGAGCCTGGAGCCTGTTTCCGATTCTGTGTCTCCCTCTCTCTCTGCCCCTCCCCCGTTCATGCTCTGTCTCTCTCTGTCCCAAAAAAATGAATAAACGTTGAAAAAAAAAAAAAAAAAAAAAAGACTTAATGTGAAGATATACTTTCAACAATTTGAAAGGGGGGGGGAGACATATGTACAAGGTTATTTATTGTGGCATCACATTTATTTAGTCATAGACTAACAAGAACAATCTGGTGACGACGATGTAGGAGGTTAAATAAAGTATGGTACGTCTCTAAGATGGAGTGCAGTACAACTATAAAGAAGAATGAAAAAGATCTTTATGAATTAATATAGTGACTTTATGGGTATTTTGTTAAATTAAAAAAGAGGGGTGCCTGGGTGGTTCAGTTGATTGTGTCCAACTTCAGTTCAGGTCTCAATCTCACAGTTTGTGAGCTCAAGCCCCCGCATCAAGCTGTCTCCTGTCAGCGAGGAGCCAGCTTTGGATCTTCTGTTGCCCACTCTCTCTGCCTCTGCCCCCCTCTAAAATAAATTAACATTAAAAAATATTTAATCAGCCAGAGAAAGACAAAAATCTTATGACTTCATTCATATGAGGAATTTAAGATACAAAACAGATGAATATAAGGGAAGGGAAGCAAAAATAATATAAAAACAGGGAGGGGGACAAAACATAAAAGACTCTTAAATATAGAGAACAAACACAGGGTTGCTGGAGGGGATATGGGAGGGGGAATGGTCTAAATGGGCAAGGGGCATTAAGGAATCTACTCCTGAAATCACTGTTGCACTAACTAACTTGGATGTAAATTAAACAATACATAAATATGAAGGACTGAAAAATAAAATTTAAAAAATAGAAAATATTATAAAACAAAAAAACACACCATTGAGAGTACACACAGTAAGATATTTTATGTAAGAAAGGCAAAGAAAAAGAAGAGGAAATAAAGTATACATATATTTGCTTATTTTTGTAAAACAAAACAAAAGCAAACTCAAGAAAGGTAAGCTAGAAACGAATGGAATTACTTACCTGTAGGATGTGAGTGGGAACAACAGGGCAAAGGGAAAAGGAAAGAGAATTTTTTTTAACGTATGTATGTATATATGTATGTATGTATTTTTATAGGCTTTATGCCGAACATGGAGCTTGAACTCATAACCCCAAGATCGAGAGTCACATGCTCTACCGACTGAGCCAGCCAGGTGCCCCTATTGAGAACTTACAAATATATGTTTATATATAGTTATGACTTCTGAATCTTGTTTATGTTTTACATATTCTAAAAATAAATCAGTTACACAACCTTGTGACTATACTAAAAAACATGAAATTGTATACTTTAAAGAGGTGAATTTTATGGGACATGAATTATATCTCAATACAAAAAAATAAAAAACAAATTAAATCAACAAGATGAGGAGGCAAAGTTCTACAACTGAATATAAACAGGATGAAATATTAACATCATCACCCAGAGGAAAAAAAAAGAATGAATACTAGTGACTTTGACTTGAGAACTGACTATACCCCATCAGTGGGAAACAAACTAATAACATAAAGAACTATAAAGAAATCCTGGAATTTACTTAGTAAATTAGTAGGTGTGTTCTTGGTAGTGGTATAGGAGTAGTAATTCCAAAACTACAAATATTTTAGGACTGGCCAAATGGATAGTGTTGGGAACCAAGGTTCTTACCATGGGAGAAAGGAAATAAAAAACATGAGATGGGAGGAGGAAAGGAAGAACTTTAGTATAGACTAGAATTGGAAGTGTCGGTAAATATGAGCTTATTGTTTAACAAAAGGTTCCCTAGCTTCATCCACTGAAAGAAGTGCCTAGAAGCTATAATGCCCAGATAACGATGAGCACAGCTAACACTCAGATCTTGGTTTCTAAACACCATTCCTCACTGAAAGGAACAGGGCTCTTTAGAGAAATGCTTGAGTCCAGGTCTGGGACAGGAAAGCTACAAGATGAACCTGGAACATTTTATAGTGCCAGGAAACAGGAAAGATCTTTATAAAATAATTTATTAAGTGGAGTACGTATAGAATTACAAAATCACCTGATTCAGGTAAGAACCATCGATATAAGCTAAAACAACTGAGTGTATGATGGTTGGACAACACTTAGAATACCACTCGGCAGATTACTCATTACTTATTCATAGATTACTTTTCATTACAAAAGGGGGGAAGAACATTTACTGTAGTGAAATTTGGCAAACATTAGCTTAATCAAGTGATCAAACTTAACATCACCAATAATAGGACAAACTGACCTCATGTGCCCTGATGGGTCACTTTACAACTTGCTTAAAAAAAAAAGTCTCACCTGAATCTAATAATGAGAAAACAGACAAGTCCATACTGATGGACATTCTATAAAACAACTGGTTTGGACTCTTCAAATAAGTCAATGCCATGTTGAGATCAATAATAATACTTTATTTATTTATTTATTTATTTTTTCAATATATGAAGTTTACTGTCAAATTGGTTTCCATACAACACCCAGTGCTCATCCCAAAAGGTGAATAATATTTTTTTTAAAGGCTAGGGACACTTCATGATTAACAGATAAAGATGGCAAGAAATAACGATATGTAACCTTTGAATAAATCCTGCATTTAAAAGAAAAAGAAACTGTAAAAGGTATTTTAGGGGACAACTGAAAAACTTCAATATTAACTGTATATAAGATAATAGTATTGTAAAGTTTCTTGCATGTGAAAAGTGTATTGTGTTATGGGATCGTTCTCATTCTCAGAAGACAGATACATTTTAGGGGTAAAATGTCATGATGTCACTAATACACTCTCAAAAGAGTTCAGAAAAAAACGTGTGGAGAAAACAACTGTAGCAAATGGCTATGGGTTGGTGAATGCAGGTAAAGGCAATATGAGCATTCACTGTATTACTCATGCACCTTTTCTATAGACCTGAAATTTCTCATATTAAAAGTCAGAGGAAGAAGGCAGCTGACACACCCAGATCTCATCACTGATACTTGGTGTGCTCAGGTAACCCTGTCCCTCCCTCACCCCAGCAGCAGATGGTTGATTTATGGATGAAAAAGTCAAACAGGTGGTCTCTTGGTAAAGTCAGGGTTCTGTACTTATAGATAGGGAGGACAGACTCCTAGCCCCTCTTCCTTCACTAAGCTCCCAGAACCCCAGCCTCCAGGCAGATTGGAACATTTCGCTATGGAAAAATCTAGCCAGCCCAAGATAGAGGTCCCAAAGGGGAGGAGACCCCCAATGAAACAGTCCAGCCAGTCCACTGTCCAGATGGGCCCAAGAACACAGAACTTTCAGTCTCTCTGCCACACACAGTAGACAGGCAAGGACCACCAACCCCTGAGGAGAGCCCTCAAATTAAAGTCAGACACCAAACTGTAGAGGAAACAACATAGAAGAAATTCATATGGAATGGTTAAACAAAAATATGCCATTAACGTACTCAAAATGAGAAAATATATTGTATCCATAAAACAAGAATGGGATGTATTAATTTTGTTTTTTGAAATGTTTATTTTTGAGAGAGTGAGCTAGCTAGTGGGACAGAGGATCTGAAGCAGCTCCATGCTGACAGGAGACAGCCTGATGCAGGTCTCGAACTCACGAACTATGAGATAATGACCTAAGCCAAAGTCAGACGCTTAATCGACTGAGCCACCCAAGGGCCCCTGGGATGCTATTAAAAAGGAACATATCTACAACATTAACCCCCCAACCAAAGAAAAAGCTCTTCTAGAAATGCAAACATGATGGCAAAAATGAAAACCTGTTAAAAGATGTGGTGCAAGTAGAAGCTTCCTAAGTAAAACAAAAAGACAAAGAGACAGAAAATTGGAGACTGAAAAAACTGAAGATAAGTCCGTGAGCTCCAATTTCCAAAAACAGTTCTAGAAAGAGTAGATAAATGGAAGAGAAAAAAAACTAGTGTTTTCTTTCCCTAAAGAGACAGGAGTTTCTAAAATGAAAACACCTCAGTGGCCAGCACAATGTACCAAAAGATACTCAAAATTTCCAAGAAAAAAAAAAAACAAAACAGGTTTGGTTCAAAGAACCAGAATTATGGCCATCAGCAACGTTGAAAGCTTGTAAAAATGGAAGATCTTCCAAATTGTAAGGGAAACTTACTTGTTTAAGTAGGCTCCACACCCAGTGTGGAGCCCAATGCGGTGCTTGAACTCACAACCCTGTCTGAGATCAATACCTAAGCTGAGATCAAGAGTCAGAGGCTTAACTGACTGAGTCACCCAGGGGCCCTGGGAAAGTTATTTTTAGCTAGTAATTCTAAATCCAGGGAAATCTACCATGTATGAGGGTAAAATAAAGGCATTTCCAGACAGGCAAGCAAGGAATCAAAACCTTTTTGTCCTCTGTGTTCCTTTTCTGTAGAAGTTTTTAAAGGCACTACATTACTTAAATGAGGGAATAAACCAAAACAGGAAACCAAAAAACAGGATCTAACATAAGAGACAGGCAGACAGACATGAGGGAGAAATCTACGGATTCTCCCATGCTGATGGTGAAGAGAAGACCCAAGAGAACAGCTGGGAAAGTGGGCAGCAGGCCCTGCCAGCACTAAGCCAGACAGGTGAAGACAGGGGGCTCCAGGAGAGAAGGTTCCAAAATCACTCCAGCAAAATGTGATAGAGCTACAACTCAGGGGAAATTAGGACAGAGATTTGTTCTGCTAAGGACTTTTTTTAATGTAAATGTATAGCTACTTTGGGAAACAATTTGGCCATTTCTTAAAAAGTTAAACATAAATTTAAAATATGACCCAGAAATCCCACCTCTATCTATGTATTTGTCCAAAGGAAATGAAAGCGTATGTCCCCTCAAAAACTTACACACTGATGTTCACAGCACCTTTATTCACAAAGTGATAACAACTCCAAAGCCCATCAAATCGTGAATGGATGAACAAAATGTAGCATTACCCACAGAATGGAAAATTTGGTAAGGAAAAGGAACTACTGACACAGGCTGCAAATGGATAAACCTCAAAAACATAATGCCAAGTGGAAGAAGCTAGAACACAAATGGTATGATTCACCTTATAGGACATGTCCAGAAAAGCAAGTCTATAAGACAGAAAATACATCATTGGTTGCCTGGGACTTGGGGAGGGAACAAAGAGTAACTATAGACGGACATGGAGATCTTTTGGGGGCGATGGAAATGTTCTAAAATTCACTGTGGTAATAGTTACAGAACTCTGTAAATTTTACAAAAAAAAATGGTTAACTTGTACGCTTTTATTTTTTATTATTTTGAGAGAGAGACAAAGAAAGAAAGAAAGAGCACGCGAGCGCACATGCATACATGCGCACAGCCAGGGGAGGGGCAGAAAGAAGGAGAGATAATCCCAAGCAGGCTCCACACCATCAGTGTGGAGGCAGACGCTGGGATCTAACTCATAAACTGTGAGATCATGACCTGAGCCGAGATCAAGAGTCAGACCCCTAATCGACTGAGACACCCAGGCGCCTTGACTTGAATGCTTTTAAAAGTGATGAATTTTGGGGTGTTTGGGCAGTGCATTCAGTTAAGCAGCTGACTCTTGATTTCGGCTCAGGTCATGATCTCGCAGTTTGTGGGTTTGAGCCCCACGTCGGGCTCTGTGCTTATGGCGCAGAGCCTGTTTGGGATTCTCTCTGCCACTTTCTTTCTCTCTCTCTTGCTCTCCCTATCAAAAAAAAAAAAAAAAAAAAGAAAAAGACTTTAAAAGTGATGAATTTTATGGTACATAGGTTTTATCAGTAAAAATGTTTAAAAAATCTGAAAAAGACATATAAAACATTTTTTTAAGTATAAACGTTTTTAAATTTATTTAAAAAAATTTAATGTTTATTTTTGAGAGAGAGAGAGAGTCGGGTAAAGGCAGAGAGAGACGGGGACAGAGGATCGGAAGCAGGCTCTGTGTTGACAGCAGAGAGCCCAACATGGGCACAAACACAAAATGTGAGATCATGACCTGAGCTTAAGTCAGATGCTTAGCCGACTGAGTGACCCACGTGCCCCCAATACAGGTTTTTTTTAAAGGCAAAACAAGAGGCACCTGGGTGGCTCAGTCCGTTAAGCATCTGACTCTTCATTTAGGCTTAAGTCATGGTCTCACTGTCATGGGATCAAGCCCTGTATTGGGCTCTGTGCTGGGCGTGAAGCCTGCTTGGGATTCTCAATCCCTCTCTGTTTCTCCCCTGTTCACACGTACTCGCTCTCAAAATAAATAAATAAATAAATAAATAAATAAATAAACAAACAAACAAACAAACAAACAAATAGTTAAAATAAAAAGAAAACTACATGGATGGACCTTGAAAACATTATACCAAGTGAAAGAAGCCAGACACAAAATACCTTACATTGTATGACTCCATTTCTGTAAAATGTGCAGAAGAGTCAAATCCATACAGACAGAAAGTAAGTGGTTTCCAGGGACTAATAAGGCTTGAGAGGAATTGGAGAGTGCCTGCTGATGGGTACAGGGTTTTATTTTGGGGTGACAAAAATGTTCTACAACTGGAGTGATGGTTGCATGACTCTGTAAATATTCTAAAAACTACTGGAAACCATATTTAATGGGGCACTTCTATCTATGGTAAGTGAATTACATCTCAAGTTATCAAAACAAACAAAAAGATGATGAGGACAATGTTCAACTCTGGGGTAAAAACAAAATGTTTCACCAGCAAAAAGGAAATGAAATTATCCTTGATGCCCAGCCAAAAACAGGACCGACAGGGAACGAGAACTCTGGGAGTGAGGAGACGAAGAGGCAAGAGTCAGCCACCTTGTTCAGGGAAGATCAACAGGGAATGCCTAAAACCATGGAATTTTTAGAGACACAGATAAACACCAAGTGAAATCAACATCTCACGTAATCTCAAATATTTGCTTCTGAGAGGTAGGAAACAGGGCAGGGGAGTATCAGGGTTGCCATTTCTTTTTTATTGAAAAAAAATTCTTTATAACATTTATTTATTTTTGAAAGACAGAGAGAGACAGAGCATGAGCAGGGAAAGGGCAGAGAGAGGAAGCAGGCTCCAGGCTCTGAGCTGTCAGCACAGAGCCTAACCCGGGGCTTGAATTCCTAAACTGTGAGATCAAGACCTAAGCCGAAGTTGGATGCTTAACTGACTGAGCCACTAGGCGCCCCTAGGGTTGCTATTAAATAAAAAGTCTTATAGAACTATTTGAATAATCAGATTGTGTGTACAAATAACATCAATCAAGCAACAACTAAAATTTTGATTTAAACCATTAAAATAAGCTCCTCTTTGGATCCAGGTGGCCTTGCCCCACTGTTTCCTCACACAAGTACTGCGCTAAACATCTCATGTTATTCTGATTCCTGATCTTTTCACTGGGACCTGTGCTCTCTCTCCTTGGACGCTGTGTTCACTGTATTCCTAACACACTGCAATTACACAAGGTATCTTGTCTAAGTCTTTTAAAAACTGTTGTGCCCTAACTCCAAAGCTGTATGACGTCTTTACTGTTCCCTCTGCTCCTGTATTTTTTCTGTTTTCCTTAAAAAAAAAAAAAAAACAAACAAACAAACAAAAAAAACAAAACAAAAAAAAAAAACTCTTAGGGGCACCTGGGTGGCTCAGTTGGTTAAGCATCTGACTTTGGCACAGGTCATTATCTCATGGTTCGTGGGTTCGAGCCCTGCATCCAGCTCTGTGCTGACAGCTTGGAGCTCAGAGTCTGGAGCCTGGAGCCTGTTTGAGATTTTGTGTCTCCCTCTCTCTCTGCCTCTCCCCCACTGGTACTTTCTCTCTCAAAAATTTTTTTTAAAGAACTCTTACTAATCAGAAGTGCGTGGGTGGCCAAGTCAGTTAGGCATCCGACTTCAGCTCAGGTCATGGTCTCACGGCTCGTGGGTTCAAGCCCCTCATCAGGCTCTGTGCTGACAGCCTGGAGCTAAGAGTCTGGAGCCTGGAGCCTGTTTCAGATTTTGTGTCTCCCTCTCTCTTTGTCCCTCCCCCACTCACACTCTGTCTCTCTCTGCCTCAAGAACATTTAAAATTTTTTTAACAAGGGGCGCCTGGGTGGCTCAGTCAGTTAAGTGTCCAACTCCAGCTCAGGTCATGATCTCGAAGTCCGTGAGTTCCACCCAGCATCGAACTCTGTGCCAACAGCTCAGAGCCTGGAGCCTGCTTCTGATTCTATGTCTCCCACTCTCTGCCCCTCCCCTACTCGTGCTCTGTCTCGCTCACTCTTAAAAATGAATGTCAAAAAAAAATTAATTTTTTAAATAAAAAAAATAAAAGTACTCTTACTAATCAGATTTTCTGGACTCATTTTTTAATAGGTAAGAGCTCATTCTTGCTCAATTGTTCCTTTTCACAGCATTCTGTTCATGTTTAGAAAATAGATCATCTGTGTATGTGTATATACATACATATTTTTCATTGTGTCAAAACACATATAAAATTTTAACTATGGGGGGGGGTGCCAGGGTGGCTTAGTCAAGTTAAGCATCCGTCTCTTGATTTTAGCTCAGGTCATGATCTCATGGTTTCTAAGCCCCATGTCAGGCTCTGCACTGACAATGCAGAGCTTGCTTGGAATTCTCTCTCCCCTAACCCACTCATGCTGTTTCTCAAAATAAATAAAATATGGGCACCTGGGTGGCTCAGTCAGTTAAGCACCTGACTCCTGGTTTCAGCTCAGGTCATCATCTCATGGTTTATGAGTTTGAGCTCTGTGCTGACAGCGCGGAGCCGGCTTGACATTCTCTCTCTGCCCCTCTCCCGCTCACTCTGTCTCTCTCTCAAAAATAAATAAACCTTTAAAATAATTAAACTTAATTTTTTTTAAATTTTTAACCATTTTTAAGGACACAGGTCATAGACCCTGCTTTCAATTGGGTATATATGCAGAAGAGGAGTTACTGGATCCTGTGGTAGTTCTATTTGTAATTTTTTGAGGAACTACAATACTGTTTTCCACAGGGACTTTACCATTTACATTCCCACCAATTGTATACAAGTGTTCCAATTTCTCCATGTACCCACCACCATCTCCACATCCCCACCTCATCCCCACCACATCCTCACCAGCACTTGTTTTGAGAGCAGCTATCCCGATGGGTGTGAGGTGGTGTCTCACTGTGGTTTTGATTTGCACTTTCCTAATGATTAATGATGTTCAACATGTTTTCACACACTCTTTGGCTATTTGTATGTCTTCTCTGGAGAAATACCAAGGCCCTGTGCCCATTTTTAAACCAGATATTTTATTGCTGAGTTGGAGATTTTTTTTTTATATATATATTCTGAATAATAGCCCTTCATCAGATAGGAGTTGCAAATATTTTCTCCTAACCCATAGGCTGCCTTTTCACTCTGTTGAATGTTTCCTTTAATGCAGTTTTAAATTTTGATGTAGCCTAACTTATCTCTATTTTTCCTTTGCTGCCCATGTTTTAGATGCTACATGTAAGAGGTCATTGCCAAATCCAATGTCATGAAGCTTTTCTCCTGTTTTCTTCTATTAGTTTTATAGTTTCAGCTCTTATACTTATGTCTTTGTCCCATGCTGGATTAATTTTTATATGGTGTTAAGTGAAGGTTCTTTTGCATGTGGTTGTCAGGTTTTCCCAGCACCATTTATTGAAAATAATCTTCCCCTCATCCACTGAACAATGCCCTTGTGGAAAGTAATTTCACCATTTCTGGGCTCTCTATTCTATTCCATTGGCCTATATATCTGTCATTATGCCAGTACCACACTGTCTTGACTACTGTAGCTTTGTAGCAAGTTTTAAAATCAGAAGTATGAGATTTATAACTTTGTTCTTTTCCAAGAATGTTTTGTCTATTTGGGGTCCTTTCAGGTTTTATACGAATTTTAGGATGGAATTTCCTATTTTGGCAAAAAAGGTTGTTGGCATTTTGAGAGGGATTGTACTAAATCTGTAGATTGCTTGGATAGCATTGACAGCTTCTTAATTCTTCCAGTCTGCAAACATGGGATGTCCTTCCATTTATTAGTATCTTCTTTAACTTCTTTGAGCAATGTTTTATAGACTTCAGTGTACTAATCTTTCACCTCCTTGGTTAAATTTATTCCTAAGTGTTTTATTCTTTTTGAAGCTATTGTAAATGGAACCATTTCCTTATTCCTTTTTGTTCATTGTTAGTGTATAGAAGCACAGCTGATTTCTGTGTATTTTGTGTCCTTAAACTTTACTGAATTCTTTTATTAGTTCCAACAGTGTGTGTGAGTGAGCGAGTGAGTGAGTAAAATCATGTCATCTGTGATCAGGGATAATTTTACTTCTTCCTTCTCAATTGATGCTTTTATTTTCTTGTCTAAATGCTCTGGCTAGAATTAATTCCCATTACCATGTTGAAGTGATGAAATCCTTGTCCTCTTCCTGAGGAAAAGCTTTCAGTCTTTACTACTGAGTATGATGTTAGCTGTGGATGTGTCATCTATGGTCTTATTATTTTTAGGTAGTTTCTTTCTATTCCTAGCTTGTTGAGTGTTTGTTACCATAAAAGAATGGTTAATGGTTAATTTTGCCAAGTATTTTTTTCTGAGCTGGGATGAACATGTAGTTATTTCCCCCACACTCTGTTAGTGTAGCACTATATTACATTGATTGACTTTAATTTGTTGAACCATCCTTGCATTCCAAGAGTAAATCCATTTGGTCATAGTATATAATTCTTTTAATGTGCCATTAGATTTTGTTTGCCAGTACTTTGTTCAGAATTTCTGCATCACTGTTCATGGAATATCAGTCTGTAATTTTGTTCCGGAAGCTTGTTTCCAGGAATTTTCCATTTCATCTAGGTCAACCAATTTGTTGGCATATAATTCTTCAGAATGCTCTCTTACATAATTCTTTTTATTTGGTAATAGTGTCCCAACTTTCATTTCTTCTTTTAGTTATTTGGGTGTTCTCTTTTTAGTCATTCTTGCTAAAGGTCTGCCAATTTTGTTGATCTTTGGGTTCATTGATTTTTCTGTTTTCTCTAATTTATCTCTGTTCTAATCTTTATTTTCTTCTTTCTCCTGGCTTTGGATTTAGTTCATTCTTCTTTTTGTAGTTCCTTAAGGTGTAGAGTTAGGTTTCTGATTTGAGATCTCTTTTTATCTTTATTTACTTTAGAGAGAGAGATAGCACTTGTGAGCGGGGGGGGGGGGGGGGCGGGAGAGAGAGAATCTTAAACAGGCTCCACGTTCAGCATGGAGCCCAACATGGGGCTCATTCCATGACCCTGGGATCATGAACTGAGCCGAAATCAAGAGTTGAACGCTCAACCACGTGAGCCACCCAGGAGTCTCTCTTTTTTTAATGTAACATTTACAGCCTTTTAGCACTGTTTTCATTATATCTCATTGGTTTTTCATATGCAGTGTTTTCATTTTCATTTGTCTCAAGATATTTTCTAGTGTCCTTTGTGATTTCTTCTTGATGCTAAGCGTACTGAATTTCCATTATTTGTGAATTTTCCCATTTTCCTCTTACTGTTCTAGTTTCATTCCATTGTGATTAGAAAATATACTTTGTATAATTTCAATCTTCTAACCTTATTGACTAGTTTTGTAGCCTAACATATGGTCTATCCTGGAGAATGTTACCTGCGCACTTGAGGGGGAAAAAATGTGTATACTGCTGTTGTTGAGTGCTCTCTTAAGTCCTCAAGGCTCTGCTTACCTTTCTTTGTCCGTCTTGTTCCAGAGACTCAATTTCAAATGTCCTGTAAATCCACTTAGTCTTTCTTCCGACCAGTGGAGCATACTGTCCCTCTAGTGGGCTTTTCAATTCAGTTACAGTATTTGTTTGGTCTTCTTTTTAATATCTTACTCTTTGTTGGTGTTCTCATATTGTTTAGTTTTCTGTGGTTTCCTTTAGCTTTTTGAGTATATTTAAGATAGTTTTAAAACATTTGTCTAGTATGTCCAATGCCTAGGTTTCTTCAAGGATAGTTTCTACCACTTAATTGTATTCCTTTAAATGGGCCATGTTTTCCTGTTCCTTTGATTGCCTTGTGATTTTATTGTTGAAAATTGGGCATCTGAATAAACAGCCACCTTTCCCAGTCTTTGCAGACTGGCTTTGTCTTTGAAGAAGACCTTTGCTAATTAGCAGGGTTTGTTCTGAGCCTTGACACCAGCCTGGAGTGAAGGCTTAAGGTCTCCTCAAGTCTTTTCCACACATGCATCTTGCCTGAGCCTGTGTGTGAACTTTTCTGATTCTTAAGTATACACAGCTGCTCTTAAAGGTCTTAATTTTGGGGCGCCTGGGTGGCTCCATCAGTTAAGCACCTGACTTCAGCTCTGGTCATGATCTCAAGGCTCATGGGTCTGAGTCCCGCATCGGGCTCTGTGCTGACAGCTCAGAGCCTGGAGCCCACTTTGGATTCTGTCTGTCTCTCTGCCCCTCCCTCGCTCATGCTCTGACTCTCTCTAAAAAATAAACATTAAAAAAAACCAAACAAAGGTCTTAATTTCACAGAGTGTCACCCAACTCCTCAGGGTCTTAAATATTCGATTGTATCCCTCACCCCTAGTACCTTGCCCCAGGCATCTGCAGCTCTGGAGCCCCCTTGCAGCTTTCACAAACACTATTTTCACAGCTTGAGATATGAGCATCCCCCCCCCCCCGGCCCCACCTCAGAGAAAACAGGTATCAGTTCCCCAAACAGCCCCCCCCGACAAGCTCAAATGTTGCAGGTAAAGTCTGCCCTGCTCCCTCCTGGTAGAGGCAGGGAATTCGCAACTGGGCTGTTGCTCCCCTCAGATCTCCTGTGCTGGGGGCGGGAAGAGAGGGGGAGGGGAGTGGGTGGTGCAAAGGTGCGTAAAAATGCCACCAAACTTCGTACCATTTCAATGTGGCTTTTTCTTGACTAGGTGTTCCTGTAGACCTGTTTTCCAGAGCTTCTATAAAATTATTTTAGCTATTCTCTAGTTTCTTGCTTCATGTGTGCGTGGGGGGGGTGGGGTGGGGGATGAGGGTTTGAAGTTTCCTAGACTGCTGTTTTGCAAGATGTCAGATATATTTTCAAAGTTTGCTTTTTCTCCCTAAATTCTAAGTCTTTCTCATATATATCAGAGGTTATCATGTGCCACATTTTGCTCTAAGCACTTTATAGGTATCATGTTATGTAAGCCTCACCACAACCCTAAGAGGCAGGTACTATTATTTTTCCCATCTTATACTAGAGGACAATGAAGTTCAAAACCCATCTTGTCCACAGAACCATAGCCAGTAAGCGATGGGAGCAGGGTTCCAGCCCTAGCAGCTTGGTTCTAAAGCCACCACCATTTTTCACACAGCAGAGTTAGCCACCTCAGGTCACTCTGTGCTGACCCTTTTGGTCCAGGATGCTTTTTATTTAGAGTCCAGTGAGCATCCAGTAGATGTTTTCTTCTAGAGTCGAGAAAGCACTGGCTGTCTTTCAGGTCTAAGAGGAAGGTGGTCCAGGGGCACCTGGGTGGCTCAGTTGGCTAACCATCCGATTCTTGATTTCAGATCAGGTCATGATCTCATGGTTTGTGAGATCAAGCCCCACACTGGGCTCTGTGCTGACAGTGCAGAGCCCGCCTGACATTCTCTTTCCCTCTCTCTCTGCTCTCCCCTGCTCGATTTCAATCTTGATCTCTCTCTCTCAAAATAAGTAAACATTTAAAAAAAAGAAGGTGGCCCGGCTTATCAGAGGCTCTATAAACACTAGTGGGGTTCAAGTGAGCCTCAAGGTGGGGAGCAGAGTAGGAGAGTCAGCTTTTTAGTTGGGAATCCTCTATTATGTTCATGCCTCTTCTACCCCTTCCATGAAGTGCCAGTTTCTCTAGGAAAGACTCCTCAAATCCTTTGCCTAGGGAAACAGCCCTGGCTGCTGGCACTGGAACAGCAGGGCAGAAAATATGGCTGAGGGTCTCACCTGTCCCCATAGAGAATTTATCTTAATTCCTCTTTTTGTCTCTTAATATTTATTTAAATTAACTCTCAAAAAAATATTTCAGTGGAATTGACACACAATGTTATATTAGTTTCAGGTACAACACAGTGATTCGATTTCTCCGTATGTTACGCTATGTTCACCACAAGTGTAGCTACCATCTGTCACCATATAATGCTGTTACAGTATCATTTACTATATTCTTTATGTTGTGCCTTTTATACCCATGATTTATTCATTCCATGTTTTATTTATTTTATTAATATGAAATTTATTGTCAAATTGGTTTCCATACAACACCCAGTGTTCATCCCAACAGGTGCCCTCCTCAATGAATTCCTCTGTCTTCAACCTCCACGGCTTCCCTCTGCTGGGCCTGGTGTCTCCTATTTTTCTGACTTTAAGTCCAAGTGTTGTCCATCAGACATATAATGCAAGCCACATTTCAACAAGAGAGGAAATTAATTTTAATAATTTAACCCAATATATTCAAAATACTATCATTTCAGCACATAACCAATATAAAAAAGTATCATTGAGGTGTTTCACTCTTTTATTGTACTGAGTCTGATATTCGGCATGTACTTTACACTTCAAGTCCATCCTTTTTCAAAATGGTCACAGTGCTCAATAGCCACACGTGCCTCCTGGCTACTCTACAGGGCAGTGATGGTATAGAAAATAAACCTCGTATCTGCCACTAGGAGAAAGAATCCTCTAGTTATGCAGGGTGAGAAGGGAGACAGGTGGTGAAGGAGAATCCCACCAACTCCAATCCGTTCCCATGCCACGTGCCCACCAGCCTCAGTATCTCACGCCTCCAAGCCTTTCAGGGGTGCTGCTCATCAAACTGGCCCATTTCCTAATGGTCTCTCTCTCTCTCAAGCAGTCTCATGGTTACAGTTTCTCTGCCATGTTAAGTCAGTTTTCACTCTCTTCCTATTGGCTTTTCTTGGGGGGGGGGGGGGCGGGAAGCTTATATGATATCTAACATATTCCAAAGAACATATATATAACACATATTTAAGAAATAAAGCCTAAAAATACAGTTGTGAGCCCCCCATCTCAACCCCCACCCTACTTAAGAACTCAAACATCAGCTGTAGGGTTGTTTCTCCCAGTTTTATTCCTCTGTCTCCCCACTGGGGAAGAATCAGGAGCCTGAATTTTGTGTATCAACATTTTGCCTGTTTTCTTTTGGTTTACCACACATGTGTGTAGCTATACATAAGACAATGGTCACTTTGCTTGTCTTTATTGTACTGTACATACTTTTTGGCAACTTGCCTTCGTAACCTACAGGCTGTCTTGAAGACCCACTGATGTTGCTGCAAGAACCTACCATTCACTCACTGTCGTTGGTCCATAATATGCCATCGTGTAAACAAAGACATTTGGTTGTTTCCAAGATGTTTATTAGTATGAAGAGTGCTACAGAATTTCTCTAGAGTTCCACCAAATGGAAATCATGGATCACAGAATACAAGAATGTTCAGCTTTGCAAGTTAATGCCGGTCCATCAATTTACCTTCCTCAACAGCAGCAGATTAAGATTTCCAACCCACTCACACCCTCTCCAACACTCAGTTTTGTCAGATGTCTTAATTTTTTGCCAACAGACAGCTTAATTTTTGCCAATCTAAGTAACTGTAAAGTGGAATCTCACTGTAGCCTTGGAATACTAATGAGGCTGAGTATCTTTTTATATGTTTAACCACTGTTCTTGTTACTTTTTCTTTGACATGCCTGTGCGTCTTGTGTCCGTGGGTAGGAGTTCCTTAAATGTGCTGGACTATAATCCTTTATGGGCTATACATGTTGCAAATATACTCCCACTATGGCTTATCTGTTCACATTCTTTATGGGTACCTTTTGATAAAGGGAAGATCTTAATTTTAATCTAGAAAACTGGTCATTTTTACTTTAGAGTTGACATTTTTTATGACTTAAAAACAAAAACATGGGGCGCCTGGGTGGCTCAGTCGGTTGAACGTTGGACTTCAGCTCAGGTCATGAACTCCCGGGTTGTGAGTTCGAGCCCTGCATTGGGCTCTGTGCTGACAGCTTGGAGCCTGCTTCAGATTCTGTTTCTCCCTCTCTCTCTGCCCCTCCCCTGCTCATGCTCTGTCTCTCTCTGTCTCTCAGAGATGAATAAATGTAAAAAAAAAAAAAAAATTTAAAAACAAAACCAAAAAACCTTTCCTACCTAGGTCATAAAAAAGTATTTTCCTAGACTGTGTTCTAGAAGCTGTTCTTCAATTAACCTGAAACTGGTTTTTCTGTACATTGTGTATACATTCTTTCCCAAGTGTCACACACTATCAACTGAGGAATCTATCCTCTGCCCCAGAGATACGTAATTCTACTTTTGCCAGGTACTGTTTCTCGGGCCTGTTTCTGGCAGCTCTTCTGCTGCATGGGCCAATCTGTGCTTCCCTGAACCAACAGTCAAGTCAGCCTCGACACTGATAAGGCAACTGTTCACACCTTACTCTTCTTCAAAGTGTCCTACAATATTAGGACTTCATTCTTCCAAACGTTTTAAAACTGACTTGTCACATTTCCCAAAAACCCCTGTGGAGATGCGCTGAATCCACAGATCAATGTAAGAACAGGTGACTTAACCATATCGAGTCTTTCTAGCCAAGAAAACCCTGTTTCTATTTATTCAAATCTTCTTTAATGTCTAATAAAGTTGTACACTTTTCTCCATTTAAAAATTATATGCATCTTATGTTAGTTCCCATTTACATCAAATATAGTTCAGTCAGAAGAACAGAAATCATGCTAGGTATTTCAAAAAGAGAGGAGTTTAATAGAGGGAACAGGTCCTTTCAGAACAATCGAAAAGGCCAGAGTGTGCATAAAAGTGAACCACCTGAACCTTCCCTTTTACCTCTGCAGTTGTAGTCCAGAGTCAGGAAGCTGCCCACAGGACAGGAAATGACAGAAAACCTCTGCCAGTTTCACAGCTGCTCTGCAGCCCAGCGGCAGCCAGCCAGAGGAAGATGTGGAAACCCTGCACTTCCTCACCTGGGGCTAAGCCCATGCACTCACACCACTGCCAGAGGAAGAAGGAGCCCACCTCCCTTCTACCTTGCAAACTTCATGGGCAGGATCTCATGGGCCAATTGACATCCAAAGCCTGCTGGCAGTGGGGTCTGAATGTGATAGCCCCAGCCTTGCAGGCCAGACTATATCCAGCACGCCCCCGTTTCCCATCTTCCCCAAACATGCTGAAATTACTGGTCTACTGTTACATCTTTTCCCATTTTCTTTGTCCCTGTGGTTTTATGTTTTTATACTCTTTCACTAAAATTTTAGCAGGCTTTCAGCAGGATGATGAAATAATCTTGTGTGGTCTCTCCAGAAGTCCTGAAGTCCATGTTCAAAAACCTGACCAAGTGTGGCTAAGGCTTTGCACAGGTTTACTTAAACTCTCCCCAGATAAAGGAAGGCCACAGCAAAAGTGGTTATCAGCTAACCCCCTGTCCACACTCCTCTCCCCACACACAAAGATTTTTCTTCTTTTTTTTTTTGTTTCGGTAGGGGGACATGTTAACGAGGATTTCACATACTTGTGATGTTTTTAAAAAATTAATTTTTAAAAAATAAACTAGGAAAAATTGGACACAATTTCAGCAATTATTGATTTACAGAAGTGAGAAACAAGCATGAGAAACAAGCATTATATTATTCTTTGTATATTTTGATAACTTCCATTTCTCAGAATTCCAACTTTAAAAACAAATAGAAATCAAAGCTTATCCCCTACCTGGACCATGGCATGCCACTATCCCATGGAACAGACACAGTACCAGACCCAAGAGGAGGCCAGGAGTGAGCCTGGAGGCGGACAGTGCCTCAGCCCTTCTACCTTTCTTGGAATACTCCTCGGCCCTGTCAGGCCTCCCTGAGTTTTCACGCACTGCCATGCTCATCAGGCCCTCGGTGGTTGGGGCCTAGAGCACATTATCCATCCACTCAGAAATCTGGGCTCCCGTTGGATAGACTTTATTTCTCTTTTCTGGGGAGAAAATATGGCAACCTATGTAACCTCAAATCAACATTGTGCTGAGCAGACTTGTGACCCTCTGTGCCAGACCATGTGACCCAGAAATCAAATCTAGTCCCTGCCCTTTACCAAATCCACAGCAGACGGAGAGATGAACAAGATGAACTAGAGTGCCTACTACCGTTCTCAGGTTCTATACAACAGGGCAGTTACTGTGCCTCAGCAAATAAGTTGTGTTCTACTTTAAAGCAAACGAAGAATCATTCGGTTCTTTGCTCACGGTATTCTCTAGGAGGCTGGATATGAAGTCTCACCCTGTAAGTCAGACCTGGGGAAGCTCTCAGTCACAACCACTGGTCCTCAACAGATGACCGAACATGGAATATCAGCACCCCAAGCACTGAGTATTTCATGCTCTCCGGGCTGGTACCAAAGGAAGGTGGGCTCCCAGACACAGGGCTGTCCCAGAAGCTTCTGCCCCAGCTGCCACCATTCAAATTCATCTGGAAAGGCAAGTACCTGACCACAGACATTTACAATCCAACGAACAGGCTCAAGGGATGACGGGGGGTGGGTAGGAATGCCCTCTAAACGGCCATATTTTCAGGCAAATTCAGTCTGACCAGACCACTTCTGTTTCTTATTTGGAAGCCCCTTCAAAGAACTGTCCCCAGCTCAAGTGTCACCTATTTGATACCCTACTGGATCTCCCTGGTTGGAGTTAACTGGTTTTCCTTCAGTACCTGACTTACAGGAATTATAACACTCCTTCTATTTACTGAATGTTAAAAAGGACCTCTGCTCTAGGCCAGGTCACACTTAGAAGGAGGACAGGTCTCCTGTTCTCAGGGAGGTCTAGAAGGAAAGATCAAGCATGGGTACAGGTAATGGTGAGATTTACCCATGGTTTGGGGCTCTTGGGTGGCTCAGTCGGTTAAGCGTCTGGCTCTTTGATTTTGGCTCAGGTCACAATCTCGCAGTTGTGAGATCAAGCCCCGCATCGGGCTCCGTGCTGAGCATGGAGCCTGCTTGGGATTCTCACTCTCCTGCTCTCTTTGCCCCTCCTCTGTTTTCGCATGGGCAAGTGCATGCACTCTTTCTCTCTCTCTCTCTCTCAAAATAAATAAATAAACACTTAAAAAGGAATTACCAGTGGGGTTCTAGATGCTGTCACAGGGAAGGAGCAGGTGCTGGCAGAAGCAAACCTCCAGGCAGAAGGCTCAGAGATGCCTGCTTGCTGTGGTATCATCTGAGCCAAGCCCTGAAGGACAGGTAGGATCTGCCCACATGAAAATAGAACAAGAGAATCCCAGGAAAAGAGAAAGGCATGAATGAAGCATGTGTTTTCCACACACGCATGAGCACAGGGAAGACACTACCACCTCCCACCCCCAAGAGAACCAGAGATGTAGCAAACACTGTTACTCATGGGTATGTCAGACTCCCTGAAGGTGCTGGGACAGAAACCAAATGGAGAACCAACAATTTAGACTTTCTGTGGCATCTGCATAGATCTTTAGGAGCCCATGCACTGTCAGGAGAAAACCCCCAAGTGAAAGATTACTAGGGACTGAGTGAGCAGGATGGGCTGGCCGAGCCAAGGCAGTCCAAATGACCCGCAGGATTCTAGCGAAGTCTCAAACGGCACCTATCTCTAGAGCCAGGCATGGGGGGAGGCAAGAGGGCACCACACTTCAGGGGCACTGCTCTCAGGGCCAGCAGTGCCTTCTGAAATGTGACGTCCTTGGCACCCCTCTTGCCTCATCCCAGCCCCAACCCTGCCATCTTGCAAGTTCTGGGATCTGCCCATGTTGGGCATCTATTTTTAAAAAGCAGAGAAAGAGGGGTGCCTGAGTGGCTCAGTCAGTTAAGCGTCCAACTTTGGTTCAGGTCGTGATCTTGTGGTTCGTGGGTTTGAGCCCTGAATCAGGTTCTGTGTTGACAGCTCAGAGCTCTCTGACAAAGAGCTGTGTTGACAGCTCAGAGCTTGGAGCCTGCTTTGGATTCTGTGTCTCCCTCTGTCTGCCCCTGCTCATGCTCTGTCTCTCTCTCTCAAAAATATACATTAAAAAAAAAATTTTTTTTTAAGCGAGAAAGAGAGAGGGGAGAGGGTTAGCTCAACATAACCTTCCAATGAGTGGATACAGAACTGGCTGCAGCAGACGTCATCCTCTCCCCCCCCCCCCCCCCATCACAAAGCTGTCATGGAGAGGCAGGGCCACTGGTGTCCACCTGCCCGACACACTCACCTGGACAGTCGGCTTCGTCGCTCTCATCCTCACAAGTTACCCAGCCGTCACACTGCCAGGGGAGGGGGATGCACTGGATGGCACCACTGCGACAGGCAAACTGCCCTGGGTTGCACCGCAGTTCTGTGGAACCAAAGGGCAAGAGGCCATTGAGGAAGCCGCAGCAGCAGTGGAGACCTGTGACAGCCAAGCCTGCCACCACTGGGTCCTGCTGCCGCTCAGACCCATGAGTGTGGGCCCTACACAGTCAGCCTGCCCACAGCCCACCTCCTCAGGGGCCTGCACGCGTGCCCCAAGGAGGAGCCAAGAGCTGTGCCCGTGACACAAGTCCCCAGAGCAATGCACCCCCAAGACATCGATCTTTATGCACCACCTCAAATACACACTTGACACTTCTGCTCCAAGTCAGGCTCTGCACTAGACTACAGAGGTCCCAAGAGGGCACACCTCTCACCTCCTGAGGAATTCTGGGTCAACAGGGATGAGACACACACACACAGGTTTCTGACAAAGGCCAAATCAGTAGGGAGCACCACAGGAGTGCTCAAACAGCATGAAGGAAGGAGAAACTGCCTGCACCTGACAGGCTCTGGAATCCTTCTTAAAGAAGGTGGATGTAAACAGGGTTCCCAAGGCAGGTTGACAGTTTCAGTAGACATACCTGATGTAGGAAAAGAACATTCCAGTAGACACATCTAATGCAGGAAAAGAACATTCCAGAAAAAAGTTAAGGCTTATGGAACTATCACAAGGCAGGAAAATATGCCAAATAGACTTATATTTCTGGTCGTGAGCTGACAAACGACCAGAAATATAAAAGAGGTCAGACTGTGGAGACTCTGACCCTTACTGAGAATGTTGTAGACAGCCAGAGGTAATTTAGTCAGTTAAGTAACATGATGATATCTGTGTTTTAAGCAAGGTAGAACTGGCAGTGATTTCTGGAAACAATTATAATAGAGGTACCACACAAAAATATTAAATATTTCAGCAAAGTAAAAGCTTGAACTGAGGCAGGGTCGGCAAACTACAACTCACAGGCCAACTCCTGCTCTTTCCACTTGGTTTTTAAATAAAGTTTTATTGTAACACAGCCACAAATACCTATGGTCTGTGGCTGCTTTTGAGCTACAACAGCAGAGTTGTGACTAATGACTAACAGAGACTAAATGACCTGCAAAGACAAAAATATTTACTCTTTGGTCCTTCAAACCAGACTTGTGAAATGAGGTAACAGCTGCTATATGGAAAAAGCTAGAACCAAAGAAAAGCATGAGGTGTGAGGGATGAGGTCTTGCACACCAACCCGATGACACAGAAGAAGAAACAAACAAAGCTCACTTACGAATGAAAATACACAGCTCTATCTGCTCCCTCTGGGGTCTTCCTTGTCCTGGAATCATTCCATTGAAATCCAGGAAGGAAAAGGAACTATTCCCATCCCTGAGTCCTGTCCCACCACTGGCCTAAGCAACAAGAGGCAATCATCACTCTAATTAACCAAGGAAGACAAACCTAGCAAATCAGGTATGGCGTGGAAGCTAGGCCTGACCCCTCCCCTCACCACCAACCCTAGACAGCCACGTTGGGCATCGTGTGCCTCAGTGTCTGTATGTTCAGGAGAGCCTCTTCAGTGCTCTGCAAAGAGGGACAACCCACATCCCCACCAGGGTCAGGCATACATCTGAGAGTCTTCCACTCTGAGGTGGGGATGGAACAAGGGCCAAGGCAAGGAACTGGGAATCCAGTGTTCATTCCTCTCTGCCTGCCACTACACACTGGTGATAGATCAGTCCGTCTAACCATAAGGAAAACCTTTGTTATATATATATAACACTGACAAAATAGTCACAATGGTATATATTTTGTAAAGGCTTTCAGCCAAGATGGAGTTATAGGCATAGTTAACTATTCACTTGAAACAACCAGGGGGAGAAAAAGGATAACATAAAAGAAAACACCAGTATTCCAGACATTGACATCAAACAACAAAGGATAATGTCCCTGAGTTAGGAAACATATGAGGTGAGCCTTACTGCCTCAAGAACATTTCCAGGCTATAAAGCAGGAAGAGGGACTCCAGGGCAGGTTGGGGGAGGGGGGTTGAGGGGGTGGGGGGCGGGTGCAGAAGACTCTTGGAGGTGAGTGGATGCAGCTAAAAATTGGGAAAAGCAATCATAGAACAGCTCCAAAAAGTCCTGGGGAGAGATGCACAGATGTTAAGACTGCAAAGATCCAGGGGCACCTAGGTGCCTCAGTTGGTTAAGCATCTGACCATGATCTCACAACTCGTGAGTTCGAGCCCCACATCCAGCTCTGTGCTGACAGCTCAGACCCCGGAGCCTGCTTCAGATTGTGTGTCTCCATCTCTCTCTGCCTCTCCCCTGCTCACGATCTGTCTCTCTCTCTCTCTCTCTCAAAAATAAATAAACATTAAATTTTTTTTTTTTTTTAAACTCCAGAGATCCAGAGAGGAATCCCTCGGGAAATGAAGCAGAGTACTTGATCAGTGTGTGGTGTGAAGAAACTACCCCAGGCTGGAGAGAAAACTACCCTATAGGATAACAGGGAAACAACAATTGCAGTTCAGCAGGACCACAAATGGTATATACATTCTCAGGAGCCAGAGTGGAAAAGCTCATAACCTGTAGGGCATTAAGTAAATTTACTCACATGAGTCCTGTCTCGTTAGTGGAGAAAAATTAACTCCAGACTAAACGCAGCCTAACAATGATTCAAAGCAAGAGCTGAAAGGATCAAGTTGTTTCCAAGTAACATCCTAGAACAAAGCTCAAGAATATTTATAGGAATGCAAAAATAGGCAACAACCAAAAAAGGCAAGATTCACAAAGTCTGGCATTCAATAAAAAAATTACCAGACATACAAAGAAACAGAAAATTATGACCAAAATTTAAAGAATTCAATCAAACTGACTCAGAAATGGTACAAATGATAGGGTACACAAGGACATTAAAGTTAAAACCGAGTTACAAGTGCTCAAGAAGCTAGAGGAAAAATCAAACACGTTAAGTATATATGGAAGATTTTAAGAAAGAATCAAACCCACTGCCTAGAGATGCAAACTACAAGGCCTAGCATGAACAGATTCAGTTTTACAGAGGAAAAGATGAGTGACTTGAAGACAACAATAAAAACTCTAAATTAAAACACAGGGGGGATGGCACAAAAACAGACACATAGACCAATGGAATAGAACAGAGACTCCAGAACTAGACCCACAAACGTATGGCCAACTAATCTTTGACAAAGCAGGAAAGAACATCCAATGGAAAAAAGACAGTCTCTTTAACAAATGGTGCTGGGAGAACTGGACAGCAACATGCAGAAGATTGAAACTAGACCACTTTCTCACACCATTCACAAAAATAAACTCAAAATGGATAAAGGACCTGAATGTGAGACAGGAAACCATCCAAACCCTAGAGGAGAAAGCAGGAAAAGACCTCTCTGACCTCAGCCGTAGCAATTTCTTACTTGACACATCCCCAAAGGCAAGGAAATTAAAAGCAAAAATGTACTACTGGGACCTTATGAAGATAAAAAGCTTCTGCACAGCAAAGGAAACAACCAACAAAACGAAAAGGCAACCAACGGAATGGGAAAAAAATATTTGCAAATGACATATTGGACAAAGGGCTAGTATCCAAAATCTATGAAGAGCTCACCAAACTCCACGCCCGAAAAACAAATAACCCAGTGAAGAAAAGGGCAGAAAACATGAATAGACACTTCTCTAAAGGAGACATCCGGATGGCCAACAGGCACATGAAAAGATGCTCAACATCGCTCCTTATCAGGGAAATACAAATCAAAACCACACTCAGATATCACCTCAAGCCAGTCAGAGTGGCCAAAATGAACAAATCAGGAGACTATAGATGCTGGCGAGGATGTGGTGAAACAAGAACCCTCTTGCACTGTTGGTGGGAATGCAAATTGGTGCAGCCACTCTGGAAAGCAGTGTGGAGGTTCCTCAGAAAATTAAAAATAGACCTACCCTATGACCCAGCAATAGCACTGCTAGGAATTTATCCAAGGGACACAGGAGTACTGATGCATAGGGGCACTTGTACCCCAATGTTCATAGCAGCACTCTCAACAATAGCCAAATTATGGAAAGAGCCTAAATGTCCATCAACTGATGAATGGATAAAGAAATTGTGGTTTATATACACAATGGAGTACTACAGGGCAATGAGAAAGAACAAAATATGGCCCTTTGTGGCAACGTGGATGGAACTGGAGAGTGTGATGCTAAATGAAATAAGCCATACAGAGAAAGACAGATACCATATGGTTTCACTCTTATGTGGATCCTGAGAAACTTGACAGAAACCCATGGAGGAGGGGAAGGAAAAAAAAAAAAAAAAAAA